>NC_057810.1:360314076-360663835 GCF_018294505.1 Triticum aestivum
CATCCTCTGTAACCCCCCCCCCTCTCTCTCTGCTAGGGTTCTTCGGTTAATTTACTTAGGTTTTAGTTAGGGCAGCCTGTTAATTAGGTTATCTATTTAGTTATGAATTTAGCTAGGTTTCAAAATTAGCTGAATTTATATGCAAATTTGAACTGGACATGTGATATGTGGATATGTCATGTTTTGGACATGTCATGTTTGGAAAATGATCCGAGTGGCCTATGTTACGCCGGAATGTTGATTCATTTCCGTTCCGGTGAATTTCAGGCACTCGATATGTCCATTTTTTAGCAAAGGTCATGCCGAAATTTCCCGTGAATAGAGGCATGATTTGTGCTACATAGTTGCATATCGAGTGCTGGCACATAGATTTCTTTTTATGTCATTTCTCATTTATTCATACTTTTAGAAATAAATGAGGACACTTAATCATAGGAAACATATCGAACAACGAAGAAACTGGGCCTTCTGACCAAGATGCAGACGAGATGGATTATGAGGGTGAACAAGAGTACCTCGACTATTTGACTGCTAAGCAAGGTTTGCAGGTCGGCCTCGATGATGGTACTGATGCTGACATCGACACCGACGGCGCCGGCACCGATGGCGGCGCAGAGACCGGTGGGGAAGGTACCGGCGGGGAAGATACCGGCGGGGATGGTACCGGCCCCAATGCCGCTACCGAAAAGAGGAAGCATAAGAAGCAGAGGATACGAAAACCTAACAAATTAGGGATTGTACGACTTGTGATCACAAAGATGGCACCTGGCAAGTTTAAGCCGTTAGAGCCAGAAGAACCTCGCAAGTGCTATGGGAACCAAGTAGGATGCATCCTACGGGAATGCGCGAGCATCAACGATGATGACTTAAGGAATAAAGAACATTTGACGCAGTTGCTCCTAACGAAGTTGCACAAGAGATTCAAGTTCCCCGACCGGGATGATAACATAGAACAACCGTGGGATGATCCGAAGATGAAAAAGATTAACAATCACGCCATGGGCATGTTCAGCAATGATTTGGCCTCCTGGAAAGGGAGGGTGAAACGAGCTATTGAGGCTGATGAACCCCTGTCCAAGATTCTGGAGTAAAATCCGACACTTACGGAAGAGGAGTTCGAAAAGTTCAAGGACACTTGCGCTACCGAGGCAACCAAGGCTAAGGCTGCGAAATTCAAGAGCCTTCAGCAAAGGAACACGGGGAAGCATCGCCTCGGAAGCCGTGGCTACCTCGGTAAAAAGGCCCATATGGGATAAGGAGGACGCGGAATGTGAAGCCGCGGGTCTCCCAGACCCCTTCGCGAAGTTCACCAACCCCTTGGAGCGTGACTTCATCAGGGCCAGCTACAAGTGGGACAAGGAGAAAAAGGTTTTTTACACGGACAAGATCACGAGGAAATTGATTAGACTACTAGAGAAGCAACACCAGCTTGCAGCCGAAAGCCCTACTTCTCCGATGAGGCCCAAGTGGGACACCCCTCTCAACCGGGCCTTGAACGAACTTAAGGGACTCCCTTTGGGCCAGCAGCCGCAATATGGTCGTGTGCACGGCGCTGGAGACGGCGCCACGTGGAAGGTGTTTTACAACGAGGGCCCGGAGGCCAAGAAGTAGAAAAAGAAGTTTAGTCAGGAGGACATCGACGCGAAGGTGAAGCTTGCGGTCGAGAAAAAAGTAGCTGAGAACGCGAAAAAAGGAGCCGAGGACAAATATGAGTTGCTACAGCAGGCAGTCAATGCAGCTGTAACTGCCTGCAGAAATGATTTTGCTACTAACTTGGTTCCAGTTATCATCAACTGGACGAAGGAAAATCCAGACAAGACGATACATGATTTCCCGCTGCCCAGTTTCGTCGGGAGCAACTCCATGAACAACAACACCATCGCACCATCACTTGCTCACACAACCGGGCCTCCTCTCGCAGCCGCTCCCGCTCATAGCAGCCCGTCCTCAGTCTCAGGCGCGCTAGGTGGGCCTTCGTCTTTGGCTGAGCTCGACGCTGTCACGGTAATTACATGTCGCACCAACATATATATATATATATATATATATATATATATATATATATATATATAATATTCCATTTTTGTTGCCTTTCGATTGTTTTACGCCACAGACATATGTGTTTGCAGGCGAAAGAAACCCCGTGCACCATACTCTACTTGATCAAAGGCCAGAAGGTGGACGTGGGAAAGGGGATGATAATGGACCCCTCGCAAGCCACGTTCCACAACCAGCCGATCCCCGCTGGGCACTTCAGGGTTAGCTTCACCAGTGTGAAATCGGGGCACGAGGATTTGCCTCCTCCAGTACAGCATGTGGGAGCGGACGACGAGACCCCGCCGCGGATTGGAAGTTACAAGGGTTGGGTGCTGCTATGGCCGAAGAATCTTATTCGTCTGGAGCCGGCTGACAGCACACCAATAACCACACATCAACAAGCATGTGCGGAGACCACCACCCCGCCTACGCAATTACCATCTCCTGTAGTGTCGGGTGAGAGCGGCGGACGACATGATGAAGGGGGTGCAATAGTACTGGTTGATGTAATTTCTCCTGTAGAACAGAGAATGGATGATGAGACGGAGGTCGACCCTATGGATTTCCTCAATACAAACGCGTATGACTGTGACATAGATATGATGAGTCAACCATATGACGAATCAGGCTATCAGCTTGCTAATGAGGATATGGATGATATGCCCGGGCAGGGTCATAGCAAGGATTGCAAAAAGTCTCTCTTCATGAAATCCTCACAGGACACGCCTAAAGATGCCGCCTCAACACAGGCTCAACTAGCCGGGCACGAGGGTCGTACAGTACTTAGCCCGGGAACACTGGGGCAGGGGTTAAGAAAGGGTCTGGAAGGTGTGCCCAAGAAAAAGGAGAGGAAGAGATCGGGGAAGATAACTGCCTCCAAACAAGCCAGAGCACATAGCAGCCAGACGATGCATTCTGAAGAGCGTGTACCCGTGAAAGGTGCGGTCATGTTCCATCTCACGGGCGAGCCAATGCTACCGCCGAAACCGCTGGAGGCACTATCAGGGGGTCTCAGGAGACTGCACGACCATATGCTGTCGACTGAGAAAAGCCTACTAGCCTCAAAGGATCCAGGATATCCGACATACGCGGCTCGTGTGCCTGAGGGGAAGTGCTACGTCGACACACGGCCCGCGAAGGTGTTCTTCCTGCGGTTTGACCATATCTTTGAGATGCTTCTAACAAGGCGGCTCGATTTCACAATCGTCCGCCTTTTTGCGCTACATATGAGCTCCGTCATGAAGAGTGAAGAAGTCTCGCAAATCTGTGTGGCGGGTCCGTACTACATGCACGAGTCTTTCTTGAGTCTCGGCGACTTTGAGCGTGAAACTGCTAGGGAGTACCTCCAAAACATCATGGTACAGAATAAGGACCAGGAAATTGTCCTCGTGCCTTATCATCAAAAGTAAGTCAGTTCCGGACAACCCTTTCGTACATTTCAATCATTCCTTCTCTCTCATATGGGGAATAATTTGAGGTGTCTTTTCCCCGCAGCAACGGGCGCGCCGTCCTTATCGTTCTTTACCCGCAAGTCTCCCACGCCGTGTATTTTGACCCTTCCAGAGACTACGAGAAAAAAGACTACACCCACATAATGAATATTCTAGATGATGCTCTCCAAGGCTTCAGCTTTAGAGGTGGCCACGTGCAGATCAAGAAACAAAGGAACAAGAAGATGGGTTTCGCGCATAAAACTAACTTCTCCTGCATCCATGTCCCAAAACCAAGCAAGGATGGATTCTACATCGTCCATCTCATGATTCAGTTCAACACGGATCACCAAAAGCTTCGCATTAACAGCAGAAATGATGATCATATCCACAAGTGGCTAGAATCTCATGGAGAAGCGGATTATAAACTTAGAGATGACTTCTTTCGCATCCAAAGCGACATTGCGACGATCATCATGAAAGAAGTCGTCGATGAGAAGGGGATGTTCCACCACGGCCCTATATCACGAGCTGACGTCCGAACTCGCATAGACATGCAACGTCTAGACCTCACGCCGTTCAAGAAGCTAGGGTTCATCCTCGATGATATGGAAGGATGGAACTTCTAGTGATTTATGATGCCGATGATGATGATATGTGTCGGTTGAACTTGTATACTTTTTGTAGCGATGAAACTTTGTGATATCCACGGTCCCTGCCGAACTTGCGTAGTGCTACTTTGTTAGTTTGCGTACGATGACCTACGTACCTCTAGTTAATTAATTTGCGTACTGTATGTTGCATCTAGTTGCTAACCCTTTCTTTTTCGGTGTTGCTCTAGTATATTTTGTTGCATATATATGATTGTACATCCTCTTCATGAACATGCATCTCTAACAGGTACCTAGTTTCTTGATGGCGAGATGGAATTGCTATGTCGTGTACAAAGGGAAGGTTCCAGGGGTGTACAACGAGTGGCATGAGTGTCAGGCGCAAGTGAATGGGTTCACGGGCGCCAGCATAAAGGCTTCAAAAGCAGACAAGAAAGAGAAGCTAGTTACTTGAGATTCACGCTAGCGCGAGAGAGGACTCGTAACCGCCACCTCATGTACTGCATAGTTCCGCTCTCACTCATAGTGATAGCTCTTCTTGCGTATACCTTTGTTTAGATGGATGACGTTGTAGTTGCAAGTATTCGAGACTTGCATGTATTGCTATTTTCGAGATGATGACAAGATACCACTGTGTTGGATGATGATTATGATGAGACTATTTGTATGTACATGCTATGATTACATTTGTGGTCTCGCAGGCATTTGTATGTGTATCATGATGACATTTCTATGTGCTAAAGATTCTTCTATAAAGACTGTTCAAATACAAAACAAATATGCCAAAAAAAACTACTTAAAGTAGCAGTAGCGAGTGTATAAAAGTTAGCAGCAGCGCCGCGATAGCAGTAGCGCGTCCAGGCAAAGCGCGCTAGAGCTACTAGCAGTAGCGATCTTCTGCCAACAGCGCTGCTGCTACACTTGTGTAGCAGTAGCGCCGGTGAGCACGCGCTACTGCTATGTGTTAGCTGTAGCGCCTTATTAGTAGCGTCTATCCCCACGCTACTGATACATCTAAAACCCGCGCTGCTGCTAGCCTTTTCCCTAATAGTGAGACTGAGCTAGAAACACCGGCTAAGCATTGCGCAAGAACTCAGAAATTACTCTCACCGTCACTTTTTAGTCTGCATATAAGATTTGTTCAGAGTCAAACTTTGTTAACTTTGACCAAGTTTATAGAGAAAAAAAATTAAGATTCACAATATGAAATCAATATCGTTAGATGCATCATGAAATAAAGTTTCATACCATATAGCTTTAGTATCGCAGATTTTTCTACAAAGTTGGTCAAATTTTATAAAGTTTGACTTTAACCAAATATGTAGACTAAAAAGAAACGGAGGAATACTTAAGAGTGACCGAGTCTTGGTGCCATGCAAGCGTCCGTGTCAAGGAACTGGACTCGTCCATCATGCTGGTCAAGGTCATGCATTCACATCACACAGGAAAATAACCTTGGTCTCCACAGTGTGCCAATCAAAACTGACACGGTGAGCAGAAACTTCCTCATCAGCTCTCCGATGTGATGTGCAAGCGACGTTTAACTGCTCAACACAAAATTGGCGGCCTGAAAGGTTCAACACCAGTTTTTCTGCCCTGACAAATGGATGCATGCGAGAATCGTCAAAAAGACGTGATAAGCACATAATAAACCATTACCAGAAGCAACAGCCTGGCCAACAACAATGGCGCTGCCACTGCTCTTCCTCTTCTCCCTCTTGCTTCAAGCTCCTTTGCACGCACAGGCACTCCAAAACATCACACTAGGATCTACCCTGACCACTCAAGGCCCAAACGCCTCACGGATTTCACCCTCCGGTGAGTTCGCGTTCGGCTTCCGCCCCAGCGATGCCGACGCCTCTGTCTACCTTCTCGCCGTCTCGTTCGACAAGATCACCTCCAAAACCGTTGTCTGGTACGCCAACACCAACACAACACTGCCAGTTGGCTCCCAACTGCAGCTCACGCCTGGTGGCGTGCTTTCGCTCCAGGACCCTGCCGGCACAGAGATATGGAACCCCCGGGTGACCAACGCCGACCATGCCGCCATGCTCGACACAGGCAATTTCGTGCTCTATGCCAAAGATGGCTCCATCAAATGGCAGAGCTTTGAACACCCAACCGACACCATCCTGCCCTCCCAGGAGCTGCCTAAAGGGTCCGTCCTGCAAAGCCGGCTCATGGACAACGACTACTCAGCTGGAAGGTTCCAACTCAGCGTAGAGCGTGATGGCAACTTAAGGTTTTACACCTTGGCTGTTCCCTACACCGTGGCTGTTTCCTCCCTTTTCCGCTATGATCCTCCATATTGGGATTCTCACACTGGTGGAAATGGTTCAAGCCTCGTGTTCAACACAACTGGCAGCATCTACTACACTACAAATTCTGGCAGACAAATCAATATTACATCAGAAACACTTGACTCACCGGCAGACTTCTACCAGCGCGCCACACTTGATGCAGATGGGGTGTTCAGGCAATACGTGTACCCCAAGAAGGCAGCTCAGATCAGTGGATTGAACACGGAGTGGAAAGTTATGGACGTACTCCCACGAAACTTCTGTCGGGCTGCTGCAGTAGAGACTGGAAGTGGTGCCTGTGGGTTCAACAGCTATTGCAGCTTCAGCTTCAACACAAGCAAGAGTGTGGAATGTGAGTGCCCACCAAACTACTCATTCATCGACAACGAGAGGAAGTACAAAGGTTGCAAGCAAGACTTCCCTCCACATAGCTGTGGCTTGGATGATACTGAATCTACTCAGAATTTCAAGCTACTTCCAATGAACAATATCAATTGGCCTTTTGGCGACTATGAGCGTTACAGCCCCATTGGTGAGGATTCTTGCCAAAGACTTTGCTTAACTGATTGCTTTTGTGTTGCTGCGGTGTACTACAACAGTTCTTGCTGGAAAAAGAGGAGCCCCTTGTCCAACGGAATGGAAGGTGACATACTGGGATCAGTTTTTATCAAAGTTCCCAGGACTGATATTCCTGGGTCCCAGTCGGCCAGTAACTCCAATAGATGGAGAAAAGAGAAGAGGTATTGGATAATAGGAAGTTCACTGCTCCTTGGAGGATCTGCCCTTGTTATTCTGTATTTTGGATCTTACCGTGTCATTGGCCGAAAGAAGCCAGCCCAGATACAATCAATGAGTCCCGAGGCATTGCCTCTTAGAGCATTCACGTACAAGGAGATTGAGAAGGCGACAGATGGATTTCGTGAAGAGCTGGGTAGCGGTGCATCTGGTATCGTATACAAGGGCCAGCTGGAAGATGAGTTTGGGACTGGCATTGCAGTCAAGAAGATTGACAAGATGCTCCAAGAGAGTGAAAAGGAGTTCGCCATTGAGGTTCAAACCATCGGAAGGACCTTCCACAGAAACTTGGTACGGTTGCTTGGTTTCTGCACACAAGGAAAAGAGAGGCTTCTGGTGTACGAGTTGATGACCAGTGGCTCGCTTAATGGATTCCTTTTTTGTGGTACAAGGCCAACCTGGAACCTTCGCGTTCAAGTCGCACTTGGGTTGGCAAGAGGCCTGCTCTACTTACATGAGGAATGCAACACTCAAATAATCCATTGTGACATAAAGCCCCAAAACATCCTTCTTGATGAGAATCTCGTGGCAAAGATCTCAGACTTTGGCCTAGCAAAGTTGCTCAGGACAAATCAGACACAGACGAACACTGGCATCAGGGGAACTCGAGGGTACGTCGCCCCCGAGTGGTTCAAAAACATAGGGATCACATCCAAGGTGGATGTTTATAGTTTTGGGGTGATCTTGCTAGAGATTGTGTGTTGCAGACGGAATGTGGAGCCAGAGACAGCTGATGAGGAGCAAGCAATACTGACATATTGGGCAAATGACTGCTACAGAAGTGGGAGGCTTGACTTGTTAGTCAAGGGTGATGATGAGGCAATCTTCAATATAAAGAAGGTGGAACGCTTCGTGGCCGTGGCATTGTGGTGTCTCCAAGAGGAGCCAACAATGCGGCCAAGCATGCTGAAAGTGACACAGATGCTTGATGGATCCGTTCCAATCCCCACACCCCCTGATCCATCTTCCTTCATTAGTTCACTCCAATAGTAGAGTGTGTTTCTAAATATATAAGTTCTGCGGTGTGAAATAAGAGTATATTGGATGTACTTGACTACAGCAAACGATAAATACGAGTGATGATTCCTTCAAATGTAGGTAAACGGAAGTAGGAAGAAATGTATGCATATGTTACTAGGTTCCAAAAATAATTGTAGATTTCTGTAATATTCATGTACTGTTTATGTGCGGTACCACAGTGAAGCTATGAATGTATTGCTTTGCGAATCAGTGTGCATATTTTGGTATATTGCTTAGAGATCATCAAGCTGGAAGATGCAAGGAAACGGGCTGGTTAGGAATCAACGGGTAAGAACAATGATTTAAGCGTTCCCGACTGAAATGCTAGAGATGTCGAAATATTTAAGAAATACTTATATCCCATTTGTACAACTAGCAGCAGGACTCTCATGTTGTTTTACAAGCGAGCGACCCAGGAGTAACCCTAGCATATATCCCATTTAGATTTTCACATTAGCATTATCCAGTGTTTTATGTCACTGGAACTTAGACAACTGCATCTATACTTCTTAGTGTAACAGTGGGTAATAAAAATGAGAATATTGGACTCTAGATATTGAATGCAAGCATTACAACGAAAAGAACAGAAGTTCTCAATCTTGTTGGTCATGAAATCTAGTATGGTAGAGTCCAGAGCTTTATGTGCTATTCCTTATTCAATACTACACTTTCCCTCTTGAACTGCAAAATCAAAGTCAGGTGCAACATGCTTACAAATATGCCCTGAATAAGGAAAAAAACAAATCAATGACCCTGCATTAGAACGGATTCTAGCTAAAACAATTAAACATCAAATCCATTTTTTAATTAAAAATATACCATATTTAGAATTAGTAGGCTGTTGATTATCTTAGCGTAATAATATGGCTCCTGGTGTATACCAAATATTAACATCCCCAAGTGAAACGAGAAGTAAACCACATATATTTGCAGATGCTAATGAGAATAAATGCAATAAGTAGTCCGCTTGTTAGGTGTGAGACAATGTATCTTCTTGTGTTTCCTCAAAGGTGGCTTGAATGATGCTTCCATGGAATTTTACCCTCCACCAGTGACGTAATATTTTTTTACAGGCGGTGATGTAAATTTGCCGTCTCTGTCGTTAGTTTAGATTCAGATAAAAAATACTACGTCAGTTCCTGTTTCTACGCGTTGCTATAGTGTTCTTATTACTCATGAATATGCACAGCACTCTATGTTTTGCTCACCTCACAACATAGTATTTTGCTCCATTCCAAGGAATGCAATGTAGCAGACATGAAAAAGTTTTCTGGCTAGGGTGTTACCTCTATCGATGTACTCTGAAGCAGATCCTCTGTGAGAATGATCTACTGACCTGTAGGTTCTCTTGGCATCATAAAGATCGAATTGTCGATTGTGTGAGAGCTTTCTCAGCATACAAAGAACTGACATTTGCTCTGCTGAACTCTGCCTTTCAAATATTCTCGAGAAAATTCCGTCTTTCTAGTATATATTCAGTAAATAAGGACATAATCAGCAGATCTTCTAAACAGGATATAATCTGAAAGGCTATTACAGCATAATCATTCAAAATGAGAGCTTGCTAACATAGTTAGTACATGTACTCTATATGACTAAGTTGAGATGAGTACCAAGAAATAGAAGTTCACATGTTCAAGTGATTGTAAATATACTAACTCAAAATTATCATGAGCGTTCCCAGTGTCTAAAGTGCCAGGAAATCTGTTAACAAAGCGCAGATGTGACTCTGCAGATCTGCAAGATTGTAACAGCGATTGTGAGCAACAGTATAAGAAAAATGTTGCTTAACATATAAATAACCTACTTTCCAGCTTGCAACTTTTCAGGAAGAGCAACGCTGTAGCCCTGCACATTGAATTAACAATGATAGTTTGGTCTTAATAAGCAATTTTCCAAAACCTTAATTATGTCCTAGTGTTCAAGGGAAATGCTAAGGTGAAATCAAACATGCACAGTTGAAATTGAGAAGCCATAGCCTGTGTTCTGACAAGTAGACAGAATCATCAGCGACAGTTTGTTTTAAAATAAGCCATTTCTCAAACACATGCATTGTTGTCCCTTGGGTCCGTGCCATTTAAACACTAGTTAATGTGTACGTGCAATGCACGTTAATTTGGAAGTATATTAAGTGCATGCGGATATTAAGTAGGATATTATTTGCGTGTTATTATGTGATTAGCACTATATTTGGCATGAAATTAACTGCACGCTAAACATGTTGAGCGCTCGACATTGAAGCAGTCTAGGTCGTTGGATTGACATGATTTGATGGCCGAGATTAGTTGGATCTGCCCCTTTGGGTCTTTTTATATTGGTATAGATATAGATACATATGCAAGGCTCCACAGAGAACCCATACGCTTAGCAATTGACCGAAAAAATTGGCAAATGCTATTAGGATCTTATAGGGTCAAAATGGGGTATACAATTAATAACAAAACTACTGCCTCCATATTCCAGATCAGGATATGGGTACTTGCCATTTAAACTCAAATATGCAAAGCTCCACGTAAGAACCCATACGCTTAAGCATTTGACCGACAAATTTGACATATTTTTGGCCAAAGAATACATCTGAAAACAAAGGGTGATAAAGTAACACGTAACATATAGATCACCGATCAAATTTAACGTTCCTATAGAGGCAGATTTCAGTGCTTCTAATCACCTCCTTGAAGTTTATATTTGTACTCCAGTAATCATATTGCAAATCCAGTTTGCAAAATCCATAACAGGATTTTAAAACTCATTATTTACATAGCAGAAATGTGCCACGACGGAACCTCTCATGACCCATCTCTCCTCTCGCATCGCCCCCTCCTCACAGGCTTCACAGGAGGCCTCAACCTTCGCCGCCAACGACCCACCTCCCCTCTGTCGCCGCCAGCGGTCGGCGCCAGGCAAAGCCCATGCGTGCGACGACGGCGGCGGAGGGCCTCTCCTCCCTCTCCCGGATCCGCGGGCAGCGCGGGTGCTCAGATCCGCAGGGTGTGGCCCTCCCGGCGACTCTTGGTGGCGGCGCTTGGTGTGCTGCTGGTGGGGTTCGGCCGGAGGTATGGGGGTGTGGCCGGGCATGGCTGGTGGCGGCAGCGACGTCCAGCCTGGATCCCAGAGCGGCGGCCCTGCTCAGCGGTGGCGGGTGAAGTTCAGGCGGCCCTCAGCAGCATGGCGTGGTGATGCCCATGTCCAAGGCGGAGTTGTACCGGCGATCTGGTGATTTTGGCTCCGGTTGGTTCGGATCAGCGACAGTGACGAGCGGGACCGGGATCCTTCCCGATGGCTTTCGTGGTTTGGCAAGGTGGGGTGGCAGCCCGCCCCCAGGCTACAGTGGTGGCGTTCGCCGGCAGTGGCCGGAGCGTCAGGGGTCCCACAATAGCAGTGTTGCTGTGGGTAGTCGCCGTATCTGGGCGGACAGATCTGGGGCTTCGAAGGTGGTCTGGCCGGTGCACAGGATGTCGGTGGGAATCTCGTGGGACAGATCCAGGTGAAGACCTTGTCTTCGGCCGGTGGGCGGAGCCAGTGATGGCGACGCCAAGGGGCGTCGTTTCCTTCTTGAAAGCATCACCGAGGTGAAGCTCCCACTTCCTTCCACTACCTCCGAGGGAAACCCTTGACCAGTTGATCAGATGATGGCAGCGCTCATGCGTCGTTCCTCCCATGTGGGCGTCAGGCTCGAGGAACCAGTGGACGGTTTCAACGGTGGAGCGGCATTGCTTGTGACGCATCGACGACGTGGAGTCTCGACGGCGTGGCACGGCAGGGTCTCGGCGATGGATGCGGGATGATCGACGCGCTAGGGAGGTGACGATGTCTAGCACCGGAGGCGGAGTCGACGACAGGCCTGGCAAGGTCAATAAGTTGGTACCACTTCTGAAGAGGGGTCGGCGGAGGATGGTGGTGGCGGCCACTGGAGCGTGCGTATGCGGTGCCCGCTGAGAGTACACTGGACCGATTTGTGCCCTCGACCCGCCGTTGGACGGCTTGTTTGGGGTCTCTAGTTTTGATGTTCAGCGTTGGGGTGAGGTCAGGGCAGGCGGTCTCGATCATCTGCACCCCCTTCATCACTTGATAGGTGTAGCGACTACGGTTGCCAAAGAAGGTGGCTTCGGAATTTATGGATGTATTTCTTCGTAAGGTCTTGATGAATAATTAATAAAATGGTTGTATGCATCGCCCTCATCCTCCTTTTCAAAAAAAAATATTTACATAGAACTGTACTGAATAGCTTAGAGAGTAGAAGTAACTCACCGATTACCTGATTCGTTAATTACTTTGGGGTTCAAACCAGAAAGTTGTAGCTTCCAACGAGACATTCTTCGCCACTCTCTAAAATGTAAGCACAATATGCTGGTTTAAAATCCTAAACTTCCAACGAAAGAAAAAAAAGGAGAAGATTGGCAAAATATCTTAGCTTTAGGAATGCACAAACATAAACTGGTTCATACAGAAACAGAACCATGGGGGTAGTGCATTATACAAAACCGAACGGTAAAAGTACAATATTAAAATGGGGACTTAAACCCAATTCCTTTCATCTGTCTACCTAAGCAAGCACACAACAAGAACGAAAACTAGCAAATGCCAACAATTTCAGAAGAGCCGCCACACGACTAGCACTTGCCTCTGTTCTGTTCTCTGTTGTTTCTCATGTTCTTCAAATCGAGCCGCAGCCGCGCCACCCGGTCTGCGCCGATCTGCCATCCTCTCCACCTAGCTCCCCGCCCTGTCGATCCCCGGTTGCGGCAGCGCATCACGGCGGCGGCCAGAGAGCGTTGTCTTTTCCCAGTTCATCATCCCCTTTTGTTTGTTTGTTTCGCTCATGGGCCGGCCCACATCGCCATGTCCCTCATCAGAAAAGAAAAGGAAAAACCTAGCCCTAAATAGGGCTGGACCGGACAGAAAGACCCTAACGGTTGTTAAGCCCTCTCGCCCCGAGACCCACAAGCAACCCGCTCCCGCGTCGCCGCCGCCGCCTCCGCAGCGCCTTCCCCGGCAGAAGCCCCAGCGCCCCACCCTCCATGGCGAAGAAGAGGAAGCGCAGCTCCGATGCTCCCGCGCCCGCCTCCGTAGAGAAGCCCGACGACTCTGCGCCGGAGCGGCCGGAGCGCACCCTCTTCGGCTTCAAGGACCAGCCGGACTCCGCCGCCGAGCCTGCTTCCAAGGACGCGGGGCCCTTCTTCCGGAACAAGGAAAAGGTGCTCATTACGTGCTCCCGCCGCATCATCTACAGGTGAGCCTCTCTCCTCCGAGCTCTGCGGCAGTCGCCGGACAGATGCTTTTGTCTTTCGGTGGGTTGGGTTGATGCGTGTGTGCGCGCAGGTACCGGCACCTGATGCAGAACGTGGTGTCGCTGCTGCCGCACGCCAAGAAGGACAGCAAGGTCGAGTCCAAGCAGAGCAAGTGCAGCGCGCTCAACGAGCTGGTCGAGCTCAGGAGCTGCTCCAGCTGCCTCTTTTTCGAGGTACTTCACATTCGCTGCTTGCTTGCTTTCTTGATGGAAATGGTTTGCCTTCCATGGGATGAAGGTTGCCTACTTTGATAGGAGAATTGCATGATGGCAACATTAAAGGTTGCTAAATCATACCATGTTTAACATGGATGGATAAGTAATTTGTTTCTGGTGCTAAATCAACTTCGAATTTAGCTCTGATCCATATCATTGTTCTAGCGTGAACCATGAATGTTTAAAAGGTGTTAGCTCCACGTTGTTGTTCTTGTCAGTGTGACATCGCTCCAAAATTAGGAAATCTGAATATGCACTATAGTTGCCAATTCTTATATTGAAGCATCTTCTGCGTGTATATTGCAGTGCAGAAAACAGAAAGATCTTTACCTTTGGATGGTCAAGTCTCCCGCAGGGCCATCAGTGAAATTTCTAGTCAATGCTGGTATGATTTCACACCAATAGTAGTTATCCAGTTGTTTTACTATGCGTGTATTCTTACCATAATGGTTCATCTACTAATGCCCAACCATCCTGTAACATTTACGTGCAGTTCACACTATGGAGGAACTCAAGCTCACGGGTAACCATCTGAAAGGGTCACGTCCTCTGCTAACATTTTCTTCAAATTTCGACCAGCAACCTCACTGGAAACTCTTGAAGGAAATGATAACTCAAGTACGTTGATGGTCTCGCATGTTACATTATGCTGTGCACGTGTTATCAGCAAGCATTTTTGAGCGAAGATGATATTGATCTGTATTAATGTTGTCTATTTTTTATCTGTTTTTGCGAGATCAATTTATTCTTATTTACCATGTGCTTTTAATTGGTGTAAAAAGATGTTAAACTTGGTTTCTTCACACATGTTTACGATAGTCGTATGTGTATGCCCTGTTGTTATAATTAGCATGTGGGTGTGATGCATCCACTATTGGTTTTTATGTTTATAATATAATATGAACCTTTGAAGAAAGGATTCACCTTTGATAACTGTAGTTATATTCTAAGAGATCCAAGTTAACGGAAACCTTCTGGATGTTAAAAAAAACGTGTATTTGTGTTTCCATTGCTTATTGTGAAGGAGTAGAGTTGTGTTTATGAGGTCATCAGATCAGTATTAGTGATGAGATAATACATTCCGATAGGGTCAAATTAATTCTATGGAAACATGTTCTTCTTTTAATCAAAGAAGTTTAGAGCTAACTCATTGCCCATTGCCGTGCAGATTTTTGCTACTCCAAAAGATCATCGGAAGGCAAAACCTTTTCATGATCATGTGTTTGTCTTCTCCATTGTGGATGACCACATTTGGTTCAGAAATTACCAGGTGGTGTATTGGTCTCTTTGCATTTGTATTGCGATGAACTTTCAGTACTTAAAACCATTAAGTTATTATCACCATCTGAATTTTAGCAAATGATATACTTGGCAGATTTCTGTACCCCACAATGAGATTGATAAAGTTGATAAAGGAGGCCTAGATAAAATGACACTTGTTGAGGTAAAAGTAGAGTGAGCTTATATCTGCATAATTTATATGGCATGTGGTCGCTAATCAACATTTTAATTAAATTACCGTGTGTAGGTTGGCCCCAGATTCTGTTTGAATCCAATTAAAATATTTGGTGGTAGTTTTGGTGGCCCCACATTGTATGAGAACCCATTCTATGTGTCTCCCAATCAGGTAATGCTTTCACCAGTTGCTCTAGACTATGGTACATATGTTCCTAACATATTTGTAAAAGAAATCAAGAGGTTACCTCTTCCATCATCAAGGAGTGGTTATATTATGTTTTTTTTCTTGTGTTTCTTTGGTTGAAACAAATTTGACTCTGAGAAAACCGACAAGTGATGGAATGGTGGGTGCACAGTTAGTTTTATAATATTCTAGAATGGCGTTCGATATCAGTTATGGTACAACCAAGGTACAGTTTATGCATCAATGCTGTCCATTTGACTCAATCCATGCTGTCCATTATATTTCTTTGACATATACTCCTTGTACATTGCTGCTTCATTCTGTTCTCGTTGTGTTGGACCTAACTACCTATCATTTTTATCGATCAACAAAATTAGAATAGTGACATAGTCTGGTATCCTGCTGTGGTTTTGGGAGAAAAGGATTTACTGCTCTATGGCTCTGTTCACCAGGATTTATGTATTTTTTAATTCAGTTGCAACAAAGCATTTCCCGCTATGTTCGTGTATGCCTTCCCGTCTAAACCCGTGGGTCTGTTTATTTGGAGCAGATCCGCGCTCTAGAGAAGAGGAAGAAGGCAGGCAAGTACGCCAAGAAAGTGAAGGCCAAGGTGAGGAGGAAGATGCACGAGATGGAGAACACCCTGGAGCCCGATGAATTTGCTGATCTTTGGAAAGGGGAAGACTAGAGCGGACGCAGCAGCGACTGTACCAATGAGGTTGTCTTGAACTACTCATGCTGGCAATGACCAAGCAGTGAATTTTGCTTGATATTCTGTGGTGGTTCTTGTATGACAAAGCATGTGTTTTATTACTATAATGAACAACTGGATTTCGGCCATGCCTGTATCCATATTGCCAGTATATGCTACCTCAGTACCTTGCTACCGGCTGTGTGTTTCACCTTACCTTGTGCCTGATATAATTGCAAGCAACTCAGTTTTTATGCTGGCCTCAGTAAAAACGGTTGATATGATCTCAAGTCGTGTTCTGCTTGGATCTGTTGATGAGTGATACTTGGAGAAGATGTTTAGGCCTCCTTTGGTTTAAATGAATTTTGTTTTGTTGATAAGGCTGATACTTGGAGAAAATGTTTAGGCCTCCTTTGGTTTAAAGGAATTTTGTAGGAATACCATAGGATAGGGTTCCTACTTTGGTTTGCAGGAATGGATTTCTATTCCTACAGAGTATTGATTCTTATCCTTGCGCCTCATTTGGTTTACAAGAATTTTGTAGGAATTCTATAGGAAAAATATCCTTTGTTAATTATTTGGAACACATGATAGGAAAAATACAGGAAAGTGCAGGTTTCTACATGATTCTAAAACAGCATAGGGTTTGATCTGTTTCTAAAAAAAGAGGTATTCTTTTGTAGATGAGATGCACATTTATTTAACTGTTATACTTGTTATAAACATATTTAAATTGTTGGGAATTGAGCTGCTATATAAGAAGCCGATAGTAAAACACTTCATTCTACAATAATCAAATTGTTCTTGCAAAAGGTATAACAATTGTTAATGACACCTGGCCTGTAGACTCATAGTGCATTTGGCAGAATCGATTCTGCCAAGCTGAGGCAAGAATCTGAATGTTTGTTTGACAATCTGATTTTGGGAGGTCTAGAATTTGAGAATCACTATCTGTAGCCCAAAACAAAGGCCACCTCCATAGTAAGCAGGAGAGAATGCATCTACTCCCTTCAAGCTGAGGTAAGAACGTTTTTGACGCATGTTCTTATATTTTGGGACGGAGGGAGTACCATCGAAGGACCCCGCGCTGAGGAGTCCGGACAGTTTAGGCGGAAGAGGGGTGGACTGGACTGGCGTCCCTGCAACCCAAATCAAATTCTCCATTGAGGTCACCACCAATAAACTGATGCTACCAAACTAGCCATGGATTAAGAAGGTCGCGAGTACGGATGTAAATGGCACAGTAAACGACGATCGCAAATCCCATCTGGTTAGCTTGATAGTCCATTTTCCGTGGAAAAGAAACTTCATTGAACAATTAGACCTATAAGTGGGCTTATATGGGCCCTGGTTTATGTCCCTAGTTGTGATGAGGTGGTGGAGGGGGATCCGCGAGAGAGCAGGCAGAAAGAGAGACATGGAGATGGGGTCGATTTGATAGAGGAGATGACATAGGTCGCAAAAGGCAATGTGAGGCAGCGACACATAGATCGGATTGCTGCACGCAACTACATTGGTCGGCCAGGGATAGACCATGAAGAGGAAGGATCAATGCCCAGCAACCGTCGTGCTCCAGCGACCCCGCCACGCGCCATTCCAGTGGGAGGGGCTAGCTCTGGAAGAGAGAGAAGGGCACCGTTACCTGATTTGCCACCACCATCGACAACCACCATTCTAGGAGAGGATCGATATGAATGAGAGAGTAGGGATGCAGAGATTTCCTTGGGTGTGTTTTTTCTAGTGAGAATCGGATGGCCCACACGCCAACGACCCAAAGCTCTGATGCAACATGCTAGGAAGTGCCACCCCTCAAAAAAAACATGCCAAAATTGCCGGGGGCTTGGGCTTCCTTTGGTTCATAGGGTAGGAATAGTATACAAATAGGAAAATCATAGGAAGAGATGACATGCATCTCAGTTTCTATAAAGAAAGATATGTCATTTGAAGCATAGGATAGGGATTTTTCCGTGAGTCTGGGCTAATGTTTTTTTTCCTTTGAAATATGAAGGATTGATTCCCGTCCTACGTAGGAATAGAAATTCATTCCTACAAACCAAAGGGCTTCAAATGAATTTTTCCTACAAAGTTCCTATCCTTTACAATCCTACAATATTGCTATGAACCAAAAGAGGCCTTAGAGTTTTTGGGATGCTGGGCTTTTGTCAAAGGAAGTGAACAAATGAGGTTTGAGAAAATGTTTAGAATCCTACAAAATGTGAAGGAAAAGATATAAGAAATTTTAAAGCCAATCTTACAATCCAAAAAGCACATAAGAAAAGATTCCTATATGATTGGATTCATATTCCTATTTTGAATGGGTTCCTTTGATTCATACGAATGGATTCATATTTTTCTAGGTCCGGTTCCTATTCTTCATATTTCAAAGAAAAAAAATTAGCTTATACCCAATGAAAAAAAATCTCTATTCCTATGAACCAAGTGGCCTCTCTATATGAGTGAGATACATGCCATTCTATTTCCTATAGTTTTTATATTCCTATGATATTTCTATCCTATCTATGAACTAAAGAGGAGTTAACATTTCAAAGGAAAAAAAATAACTCGGACCTAATGAAAGGAAAACACGGACATATCATTTTCTATGATATTCCTACCATGTGAACCAAAGGGTGCCTTAATAGGATTTTTTGAACGAACAAGCTAAGGCCATGGATAAGTATCACAGGTCCTTCGAAAATATACCCTTAAAAAAGAAATTACATTCAAAATCTTGAGGGTTGCGAGGTTTCCTTCCTTGTACATTCACTGGTCGTCGTGAGCATGGCTTGATGCCACCTTTTGGCCTCCGCCTTGTAAGTGCATCTAGTGCCACCCCTAGTTGGTTTTGGAGTATTGACGACAAACCTGGTTGAGGGACTAATGTGTTTGTGAGAATGGCAGGATAACACAGGTAGTAGTCCCTCTTTGATTCGGTTTACCTAGCGGAGATGACCCCTAAAAATGTGTGAAGACATTGAAGACAATGGTGGTATGTGAAGTTATTCACATTGAAGACAATGACACGAGAAAACATTGAGTGAAGACTATGGAGCGCGAAGACTTAGTTGTTTCGTTGTTTCCTTTTCTTCTTTGTTGAGTCATAGGAACCACCGCACTGTTAAGTGGGGTCCAAGTGAACAAAGTCAGAATGACTAAAGTGATGCTCAACCAAATCCTATGTCTTCGAGCGAAGACAATGAGAGCAAATCTTATCCTGAGTCGGATAAGTCAGCTTTACTTGTAGCCCAAGTCAAGCTGCCGCGTGTGTTTGAAATCTGACCGTTGCGACACGTGTCAGTTCCTTAGTGACCCAGGGTCATTTCGGACAAATCCGGTCGGGTTGCCCAGTGGCTATAAATAGCCCACCCCCTACATCATAAATTGGTGGCTGCTCAGAGTTAGTACACGGCTTTTGTCGTTTGAGAGCAACCCACCGCCAAAGCTTTTGAGAGAGAATCCTTGCGAGGACAAAGCCCAAACCACCCAGAGCCCAAAGAGTGTTTGGCATCACTGAAGTCTTTCTGTCCGCGTGATCTGAAGATTTGTTACACTTGAGGACTGTGAATCCTCCAGCCGGTTAGGCATCATGTTCTGAGCATCCAAGAGCCATTGTGGATTGCCGGTGAACGAAGTCTGTGAAGGTTCGGAAGTCTACCTTGAAGACTTACCATAGTGATTGGGCGGGGACTAAGTGTCCTTAGCTCAAGGGGAATAAGGTGAAGACGCAGTCTTCTGAGTTGAATCTCAGCCTCCCTAACCAGACGTACAGTTGTCACAGCAACTGGAACTGGTCGAACAAATCCCTGTCCTTCTGAAGCCACTGGTTCTATCTCTTACTTCTCTTTACATTCAGTTTGTCTTCGTGAAGTTCTTGCCTGCTTGCATTATCTGTTTGACTTCACTGTGTGACTACCTGTTCTGATTGGCTTCATACTATCTTCCATCCTGATCTTTACTACCTAGCTGCTATTAGCCTTCGTGCTTTCACTTCATTGAATACTTGACTATGGTTTGTCTAGTGTAGTCTACCTTCCGCTACAATCGAATAGTGTGTTTGTACTGTTTGTCTTCAAAACTCTCATGTTTTGAAGACTTCCATAAAAATCGCCTATTCACCCTCCCCCTCTCTAGTCGATAACTAGCCCTTTTAATTGGTATCAGAGCAAGGTACTCCATTGTTCTGTGTGATTCGGTTTAACCACCTGGAGTTTAGCTATGTCGACTGCAGGGATATTCAAAGTCTCCGCTGCATGCCCCATCTTCGATGGCACTGAATATCCCTACTGGAAGAATAGGATGCGCATGCATCTTGAAGCCATTGATGTCGGTCTATGGTATGTCGTCAAGAACGGCGTTCCCAAGACTGGTAAAGGTGTCACCCCTGCTGATGTCAAGAAGTTCATTCAGCTGGACTCTACTTCCAAGAACATCATCTGTGGTCACCTTACCAAAGGACAGTATGGCCATGTGAGTGCTCTAGAAACGTCGAAGCTAGTCTGAGACTGGCTCTCCAAGGTCAATGAAGGCGTCTCAACTCAGCGAGATCAACGTATCAGTACTCTCCGCAACCTCTTCAACCGCTTCAAGAGACACGATAACGAGAATGTCCAGCTCACATTTGATTGCCTCGCTGATATCACAAATGAGCTCCAAGCACTCGGCGCCACTGAGATCACGAAGCATGAGATAGTGAAGACACTACTGAGATCTCTTGACTGCTCATTTGACACCTTAGCCCTGATGATACAAGAACGCCCTGGCTTTAAGACTCTCGATTCGTCTGACATACTTGAGAGGCTCAACACACATGACTACCAGCTATCTGAGAAATGAGATATCTATGGCCCCAACTATGGCCGAACTCGAGCTTTGAAGGCAAAGGCTGCTGCTTCCTCATCTAAAGAAGAATCTGACTGTAGTTTTGGTGATCCTGAAGACATTGGAAAGGAGCTTGCTATGCTTGTGAAGAAGTTCCAGAAATTCACCAAGAAGAAAGGCTTCAAAAAGTCTTCACGATCCAGCTCAAGGAATGATGAAGCTTCTGCCTATGATCACAAGAAGAGAACCTGTCACAAGTGCAAGAAACCTGGTCACTACATCTCTGAGTGTCCACAGTGGGACAATGAGAAGAAGAAGAAGAAGAAGAAGAAGAAGAAGAAGAAGAAGAAGAAGAAGAAGAAGAGCAAAGAATATGATTCTGATGACAAGAAGAAGAAGAAATCATCAAAGTCTTCTTCCAAGTCTTCTTCCAGATCTTTATCACACAAGAAGAGCTCATCTGGCAAGGCCCGTGCTTTTGTTGGCAAGGAAATGGATTCAGAGGAGGAGTCAGCTTCAGAGGAGGCGGAGGTGGAGTGTGAGGGGGAGTCTGACTCAGGTGTTGCGAGTCTGGCTCTAGCTACTGCCTACGTCGCCAAGTCCATCTTCAACACCGAAGACAATGGCTCCGTCACCAACACTGATGATAATGACGAGGACGACTCGCCTCCCACCTACTGCTTCATGGCACGTGGTGCCAAGGTAAAATCACGCGATGCTTACTTTCAAACATCAAGTGAAGATGACTCTGATGGTGAATCCAAACCTAGTTACAAAACACTTGCTAAAATTGCAACTGAACAACAGAAAGCTATGGAACATACTCAAAAACTGTTAGACAAAAGCGATGACCTGTTAGACGCGGAAATGACCAAGTCTCAGTCCTTAATTGAAGACATAAAAAATATTCATATTAAGTACCAGGAACTTGAAGGTCGACATGAATCGCTCACAACTTCTCATGAAAAGCTTTCCTATGATTATCTTCAAAGGAAGCAGGAACTTGAGAAATTGAGATCGGATCATGAAGATCTTCAAAAGGAAAATGAGTCACTTCGCGCCCAACGAATCAGTCCCGCTCAGGAAGGATTTGAACCACCATGCCTAAAATGCATTGAGCGTGATAACGCTGCTTCTGTTGCTGAATGTTCTACTGCTGCTACTGTTGCAATATCTTCAACTGCTAATGTGGTAACCAACCCCTCTCCTGAGGATACCACTACTATTGCTGATGAGAATGCCAGGTTGAAGACACTGCTTGAGACAGGGATGTACAAAAGTCTCAAAGGGCATCAGACATTATGTGATGTCCTCAAAAAGCAGATTCTGAACCGAAATCCTAGGAAAGAGGGTGTTGGGTTCGAGAGAAAAATGAATGTTGATGGGTCGTACTGGAAGCCTGAGCAGTACCCCAAAACCACATGGGTTGCTGCAAAGGAGCCTCCAGTTGATCCATCTACCTTATCTGGTTTCACTTTACTAACCCCATTATCATTGATGAATCCTTTGATGCAAACTATAAACTGTTGAAGAATCAGAATGGTGAAGTGTTTGCCAGGTATATTGGTACTAACTGCAGGAATGGGCCACCTATGAAGAAGATATGGGTTCCCAAAAGTTGTCTTGAGAATCTTCCAGTGAATGTCATCATGACACCACTTGTGAAGAAGACAAATCCCATACCAAAGGCTTCATATGGTCCAAAAGCTTCATACAGACCTAGGACTCATTTGAGTCACCCTAACGTCAATGTTTTGCAGGGAAATCATACTCAGACCCATGAATATGAGCGTGTTTCCTCAAACCACTATGTTCATAAAACAAAGAGTTTTTCTGCTTATTCCTATGAGTATTATTCACCTCCTGCAAGGCTATTTACTAGGGCCCCAAAGCCGAAGTTCTCAGATGCTGCACTTAGGCTCATTGCTTCTAAGCCACCCCTAAAAATGTGGGTGGTTAAGAAAACTTAACTCTCTTTTGCAGGGAAAGGTCTCCAGCCGAAAATCAAAGGCATCCAAAACTAATGCTGGGGACCTTAAACATCTTGTAGGGCGCAAGATAAAATGCCCTAATGGTCTTACTATGTGTTTCGTTCCAGGATTCCTTGACACTCACCCTATCTATCCTAACCAAGATCTGAATTTTTATGTTCCACTTGTTCGTCAAATGTTTATGCTTCACAACTCGCTTGGTGAAACCTATCCCCCAAACTGCATTGTAGGCTACGACACCTCGTACTTCATAATGGATTATGGACAGTGGATGCACTAATCACATGACGGACGATCGAAGTCTTCTGATGGATTCACATCACATTTGCTGACATCAGACAAAAAGTCACATCACATTTGCTGACACTGGTAAAAGCAAGGTATTGGGTCTAGGCAGAGTTGCAATATCAAGGGATCAGCACATGGATAAAGTGATGCTTGTTGAATCCCTTAGTTTCAACTTAATGTCTGTCTCAATGCTTTGTGACTTAAACATGATTGTGCTATTTGGGAAATATCGATGTCTTGTACTAATGGAATCTGACAAGTCTCTAGTCTTTGAAGGGTATCGGAAAGATGATCTATATATGGTAGATTTCTCAGCAGGACCACAAATGGCCGTATGTCTTCTAGAAAAGGCTTCAGAATGTTGGCTCTGGCATCGAAGGCTAGGGCACGCTTGCATGAAGAACTTGCACACTCTTGCAAAGAAGAAGCATGTTGTGGGCATCGAAGGCGTCAAGTTCAAGAAGGACCATATGTGTGGTGCCTGCGAAGCTGGAAAGATGACTAGGGCCGAGCATCCCTTGAAGACAATCATGACTACATCTCAACCCTTCGAGCTGCTTCACATGGATCTATTCGGCCCTACTCACTACTCTACTCTCACTGCTACTGCTTGCCTCTATGGCTTCGTAATTGTTGATGATTACTCTAGATATACTTGGGTGCATCTAATCCTCTACAAGACTGAAGTGCAGGATGTCTTCAAACGGTTTGCCAATCGTGCCATGACAAACTATGGCGTCAAGATCAAGCATATAAGAAGCGACAACGGCACTGAGTTCAAGAACACTGGCCTCGACCTCTATCTGGATACACTTGGTATCACACATGAGTTCTCTACTCCCTATACACCTCAGCAGAATGGTATCGCCGAGCGCAAGAACAGAACTCTCATTGTGATGGCCCGAACGATGCTTGATGAGTACAAGACTCCGCAGAAGTTCTGGCTTGAAGCTATCGACACTGCTTGCCACATCATCAACCATGTTTATCTTCACAAGCTTCTGAAGAAAACATCCTATGAGCTCCTAACTGGTAAGAAGCCAAATGTAAGCTACTTCAGAGTATTTGGTGCTAGGTGTTGGATCAAGGATCCACATCACACTTCAAAATTTGCACCGAAAGCACATGAAGGTTTTATGCTTGGTTATGGAAAGGATTCGCACTCCTACATAGTCTTCAACCTCTTTCACTATAAAATGGTTGAAACTGTGGATGTGCGGTTCGATGAGACTAACGGCTCGCAATGAGAGCACCTGCCAAATGTGCTAGATGAAGCACCTCCAAGTGAATCTATCAAGCAGATGGGAGTTGGAGATACCATACCCTCTGAGAATCAATCTGAAGAGGAACTTGTCATTTCTACACCTAATCAACCTGAAGACAATGCTCAGCCTGAAGACAATCCCCCAAATGATGACATTGATCAGCATGAGCAAAATCTTCGTCCTGCTCATCCTCGTGTTGCAAATGAAGTTCAGATTGAGAAGATAACTGACACCTTGAATGCACCTGGTCCACTCACTCGTTCAAAAGCAACTCAAAGAGCAACACAGCTAACCAACTTCTATGGTCATTTTGCATTTGTCTCAATCTCTGAACCCAAGAAAGTTGATGAAGCCTTCATGGAACCTGAATGGATTCAAGCTATGCAAGAAGAGCTTCAACAGTTCGAGCTGAATAATGTGTGGGAATTAGTCAAGCGTCCTGATCCTCGGAAGCACAATATAATTGGCACCAAATGGATATATCGCAACAAGCAAGATGAGCATGGTCAAGTGGTCAGAAACAAGGCTCATCTGGTTGCACAAGGTTACACGCAAGTGGAAGGAATTGACTTCGATGAAACATTTGCTCCGGTGGCAAGGCTTGAAGCCATTCGCATACTACTAGCCTATGCAAATCATCACAATATCCTTCTGTATCAAATGGATGTGAAGAGCGCCTTTCTCAATGGAAAGATATAAGAAGAAGTATATGTCGCACAACCTCCTGGCTTTGAAGATCCAAAACATCCTGATATGGTATACAAGCTCAACAAGGCACTGTATGGCCTCAAACAAGCCCCTCGTGCTTGGTATGACACGCTCAAAGACTTCCTGAAGAGCAAAGGCTTCAAACCTGGTTCACTAGATCCTACACTCTTCACGAAGACATATGATGGTGAACTATTTGTGTGCCAAATCTATGTGGATGACATTATCTTCGGCTGCACCATCAAGAAATACAGTGATGAATTTGGCCACATGATGCAAGAGCAATATCAAATGTCCATGATGGGCGAGCAGAAGTTCTTCTGGGTCTCCAAATCTGTCAACAATGCAACGACATCTTCATATCTCAAGAAAAATATCTCAAAGATTGCCTGAAGAAGTTTGGAATGCAAGACTGCAAAGGATACACGACGCCAATGCCAACCAAAAGTCATCTGGGTCCCGACGACAATGGTAAAGAGTTCGATCAAAAGGTATACCGCTCCATGATTGGTTCTTTGCTTTACTTATGTGCATCTAGGCCAGATATAATGCTTAGTGTTTGCATGTGTGCCTGGTTCCAAGCGGCACCAAAGGAATCGCATCACTTAACTGTGAAGCGAATTCTTTGATATTTGGCTTACACCCCAACACTTGGATTATGGTATCCAAAGGGCTCAGAGTTTGATCTAGTTGGATTCTCAGATGCTGATTATGCTGGTGACAAGGTTGATCGCAAGTCCACATTAGGCACATGTCACTTTCTGGGACGATCTCTTGTTTGTTGGTCTTCAAAGAAGCAGAACTGTGTATCTCTGTCCACTGCTGAATCAGAATACATTGCTGCTGGATCTTGCTGTGCTCAGCTTCTTTGGATGAAGCAAACTCTCTAGGACTATGGTATCCATCTGAAGAAAGTGCCTCTCTACTGTGATAGTGAGAGTGCCATCAAGATTGCCAACAACCTAGTTCAGCACTCGAAGACAAAGCACATTGAAATTCGTCATCACTTTCTCAGAGATCATGTTATGAAGGAAGATATTGATATCATTCATGTCAAGACAGAAGAGCAGTTGGCTGATATCTTCACAAAGCCCTTGGAGGAGAAAAGGTTTTGCAAGTTGCGGTGTGAGCTAAATATCTTGGAATCCTCAAATGTCTTGTGATTAGGCACACATCCTAACACTTATGCATTTTGATGACTTAGATGTGCAACACACAAAGTAATATATATCTTCAATCAATGAAGACATACACTCTAAGTGTGAATACATTAATGCGGAATTTGACTTCGGAGCGCCACGATAATTGTGCGTCGTGTCTGGGTCTAATACTTCCTATACGGTGGGTAACGCCACCACCAAACTTTTGTTTGAAGTGCTTCTCTTTGAGTTATGTTTGCATAGTTTTCATGTTGGATTCATATTCATCCTTGGCTTATAATCAATATTATCTTCAATTGGTTGATTTGGCCTTATACTGGCTATATTTGTGTTCTGTCCTCTACAGCATTCACTTATAGCTATGGCTTCATGTTGAATCTTTTGAACTAAGTGAATGTGATTGGACCCTAACCTATCTATGCTTCTACCTCAACTCTATCTGTCCAAGTCATATGCATTCTATTGAAAACTATCATTGTCTTCATTGAGACCTTGTCAGCTGAAGTCAATCTGACAAACATTTATATTTGTTTTTAATGCTATATCTTATTTGCCTGAAACCCGGAGAATTCGGAACGACCACTCCGACAATCCAGGCGTGCGTGGGAACATGGAACAACTCCCAAGGTGTTGCATGCTTGCCACGTGTCCGTCAGATGTGAACCTCCAGGGGCACCTGCGTAATTGCGCTGTGCCATCTCTTTCCTTATAAATACCCGTCACGTCTCGGTCAAAAATTCTTCTTCCTCCTCGCCACCTCTCGCAAACCCTAGCACCTCCACTAGCTCTCGACGACGCCGACTACGAAGCGCTTAGCTGCCGCGACTTCTTCGACGCCGTCCTCACGCCGGCTGCGGACCTCGTCCTCTCCGCCATCGCCGTAGGTGTCTTCCGTCGCCAAGTTAGGGCACGGGGGGATCGAATTGCTCGGCCTCCACCTTCGCTCCGTCTAGCAGTTCTTCGTGTGGTAATTAAATTTCACTTTTTACCGTCTTTTCGATCTGATAGATTCATCCATCTTTACCAAAAGTGGTTTCTAGATCTCCAAACTTGAATCTATCTCATTCTGCATCTCATATTCTACCTAGTCTATTCACTTATGCTTCTTTACAAGTTAGATTCCTCACTTGTACTTATTCTTGGATTTGTACAACTCTGGAACGAACTCTCATCAAATAAGTGAATGTCTTCGCGTTATGAGGTCAATGTCTTCAAACAGATTTATCTTCAAAATCTTCTGAGAACGCATATGACCTCTTCCCCTTCCCTCGCACCTCTAATGCTGTCACAGGTACATGTTCGTGGGAGAATCCCTTGGTTCTCATAGTCTGCATTCGTTTGCAGAATTCTTGTAGAGTCACATCAATTCACCTGAAGCCAGTTGTTGTCTGACCAGCCGTCTGAAGCCATTGCAAGTACTGAAGCCTTTCAGTTTAAACTTCATGGCAACTGAGAAGTCAACACGAAAAGGAGGTAGATAGCGTCGTGGTAACACTTCCAAGGATTTGCCTCCAGATGTGCATGAGCTATAGAAAAAGACCCTGAGGAAACCTATACCGGCCGCAAGAAACGAATCCAGTGGATTCGAAGATATTGGGCTGAGGAATGGTTCAACTACCGCTTCTTCACTGAAGAATATGCAGAGAAGAATGCCATCAAAGGACCCTGGGGAGATATTGTGTACAAAAATCTTCAACCCCAGTCCCTTCCTGAAGCCATTCAACGAGAATTCTATCTGTGCATGATTCGCGGACCGCAGCCAGAGAACGCTGACCCTTCCTCTCTGTTGTGGTGCCGTGAAGACCATCTGTTCAAGCGCAACTACCAATTCGCCAAAGACTCAGCTGCAAAGAACAAGAAGGCTCTAGGACTTGATTTCAACCCTGGTCCTTCTTCACCTCGGGATGATGGCACCCGTGAAGCCAATGAGAATAGGATCGGCCCCTTCTACAACCTTGCAGGCCTTATCACACACATTGTTGTCCAAGGTGCCAAAGTGGATCATCCTGATGATGGTGCTAACACTGATGAGGCTCCAGCTCCTACTCCAAAGCCGCAGAAGCAAAAGAAGGCTAAAGCTTCAAAATCATCTGCTGCTCCAAAAGCTTCTCGAGTGAAGCCATTGGCAACTTCCCCTCCTGCTCCCAGTAACACCTCTGAAGATCTCTCTCGCATCTCCAAGAAGCGTGAGAAGCCACAAAAGAAACCTGTTCAGAGATCCAGTCAAGCACTGACACCAGCTGCCGTTCTGAGGAACGAATCTGAAGCCATTGATCTGCCTTTAGATGAAGAATTTGGCAATGATGCTCTCGAGCAGCTGATCAAGAGCAAGCAAGAGGCAGAGATCTTGAAAGTGCTAGTTATCGACTAGAGGGGGGTGAATAGGCGATTTTTATGGAAGTCTTCAAAACATGAAAGTTTCGAAGACAAACACGAAAACTGGACCTATAAACATGCAGCGGAAGATGAACTACACTATACAGGCCATAGTCAAACAAGTATGAAGCTAAAGCATGATGACAGATAGCAGATAGGTAGTAGGATCAGGATGGAAAATAGTATGAAGCCAATCAGAACAAGTAGTCACACAGTGAAGTCAAACAGGCAGAGCAATCAGGCAATGACTTCACAAAGACAAATTGTAAGTAAGGAGAGTAAGAGATAGAACCAGTGTGTTGTGAAGACAAGGATTTGTTCGACCAGTTCCAGTTGTTGTGACAAGTGTATGTCTGGTTAGGGAGGCTGAGATTGAACTCAGAAGACCGTGTCTTCACCTTATTCCCCTTGAGCTAAGGACACACAGTCCCCGCCCAATCACTCTGGTAAGTCTTCAAGGTAGACTTCCAAACCTTCACAGACTTTGTTCACCGACAATCCACAATTACTCTTGGATGCTCAGAACGTGATGCCTAACCGGCTGGAGGATTCACAGTCCTCAAGTGTAACAAGTCTTCAGATCACGCGGACAGAAAGACTTCAGTGATGCCAAACACTCTTTGGGCTCTGGGTGTTTTGGGCTTTGTCCTCACAAGGATTTCTCTCTCAAACTCTTCGGAGGTGGGTTGCTCTCAACGACAAAAGCTGTGCACTAACTCTGAGCAGCCACCAATTTATGGTGTAGGGAGTGGGCTATTTATAGCCACTAGGCAATCCGGCCTAATTTGTCTGAAATGACCCTGGGTCACTAAGGAACTGACACGTGTCACAACGGTCAGATTTCAAACACACGCGACAGCTTAACTTGGGCTACAAGTAAAGCTGACTTATCCGACTCTGGATAAGATTTGCTCTCATTGTCTTCGCTCGAAGACATAGGATTTTGGTTGAGCATCACTTCAGTCACTCTGACTTTGTTCACTTGGACCCCACTTAACAGTGTGGTGGTTCCTATGACTCAACAAAGAAGAAAAGAAACAACGAAACTACTAAGTCTTCACGCTCCATAGTCTTCACTCAATGTCTTCTTCTGTCATAGTCTTTAGTGTGAATATCTTCACGTACCACCATTATCTTCAATGTCTTCATACATTTTTAGGGGTCATCTCCGGTAGGTAAACCGAATCAAGGAGGGACTACTACCTGTGTTGTCCTGCAATTCTCACAAACACATTAGTCCCTCAACCACGTTTGTCATCAATACTCCAAAACCAAACTAGGGGTGGCACTAGATGCACTTACAATCTCCCCCTTTTTGGCGATTGATGACAAACTGGTTGAAGTTTTCAATGGGGATATAAATATATGAAATGGTAAAGGATGAGGTATTGTCTTCATAAGTAGCAAAAGGCTCCACCTGAAGATGTGCATATAAGTAATTTGCTTTTGGAATGCAAATGCACATGGCGGGTTCTACTTGTGGAGATCCTCTTCAACTTATGAAGACAATTCATCATGCATGATTCTATGTAACGAAGATAATGACATGCATAATGAAAAATGGACGTCTGCAAAATGATTTAAGTGCGGAAGTTATCATCGCACATGCGGAATTTATCATCGCATCACAAAATAGCAAATAGTAGCAGACGACCATCGAGTTTAAGTGTTACAACTCATAGAACCAAATGTATCAAGAGCAAGAGTTGTAAACACTAGGCAAAATATAATGCAACCGCCCATATGAACCCGCTTGAAGACTATCAACTCATAGCTTCTCCCCCTTTTGTCAGTAAGGACCAAAAAGGGTTGAAGACATTGAGCCTCCACTCATTCCCAGAAGGAGTAGGAGAAGATGCAGGGTTGGTGTCGAGGTTTGGCGGTGCAGACGAACTTGGAGCAGTGTCAATACATGTTGGAGGTGGCGAAGTAGCATCATATTGATCATCGATCACACGAGCATTCATGGTTGCAGCAGAAGAGGAGTACTCTGAGTCTTCAAGAGATGGAGTGCGCCGCAGAACAACATTTCTGGGCGGAGTGGAATCAAACTTGAATCGTTCTGAGAAGCAATCGTCCTGAAGATCTTCCTCAGCACACAGGAGCGTCAGCCCTTTCCATGTGCGTCGACAGGTTTCATGCACGACAAATGCATTCTTGGTTGCAAGGTTGAGAATGCGATTGACGTTAGTCATGATGCTCTGGATCTGGCGCTTAAGCCAATCATGATGCCTATCCTATTTCTGATGTAGGCCAATGAGAAGCTCTCGATCATTGAGAACACGAGATCGCTTTCGAGGCCGTTGAGCAATTGTGCTGTCAGTGGCTTCGGTTGGGGCACGGTGAGGTGCATGTGTAGTACCAGCCAACGGATAGACTCGAGTGGCAGCCAGCACACCTTCAATGGGCTGAGTGAAGCTCTGACAATCAATGTTATGAAGATAAAGTGGCTCCTTGTCAGGCTCTGGATAGATGGCTTCAACAGACATATCGACATCTGGCAAGAAGACAATGTGGTTGCATGCAGATGGCTAATAGTTGAAAGCAGTGTGAAGCTTGATCAGACGCATGATCCATGGAGCATAGAACTTCAAGCCAAAAATGTCAGATTCTGATGCAGCAAGTTGGCGGATGAAGAAATCTTGTGCATTGAAGCATTTGCCATGAAGAATATGGAAGACCAATGTCTTCATTGCACCTTCTAGCTTAGCCTTTGGAGAATGTCCTTTGATGGGCCACAGAGTTCGCCTTATGATGTGATAGATTATGCGTGGCAGATACTCAAGGTCTTCAACAAAGAACTCCATAGGATATTCTGCATCTGGAGGCAATGGCTTCATCATACTTAGCATCTGGCTCATGTCGGGTTCTGGCATGTGAAAGATGCTTTCCGCAGCTGCAGTGTGAAGCTGACAACCAGGTTCATAGAGATCACCTGGAGTGGGCAGGCCAGTAAGCTCAATGACATCAAATGCTTTGTCTTAATGATGGACATTTCCTGTCATCCACTCAAGGACCCAAGTCTTAGGATCCCTGTTGTAGCCTCTGATGTGAAGAGTGGCGTAGAATTGAAGCAACAACTCTTCATTCCAGTGCTCCTTATCAGTGACGAAATGCAGTAAGCCAGCCTCTCTGAAGCAATCGAGAGCTTCTTCTAAGTAGGGCAAGCCAGCTATGGCTTCAGTATCAAGGCGCATATGCGGAAATATGCGGCCTTGGTTGTACAGAATGCATGAATAATAGCTGCGCTGCTGATAACTCCAGAACCGATCAGATGAAATCTTGGGCCTGGTGTAGGGGTTCTTTTCGCTATCGAAGAAGGTGTTGTGTGCAATGAAGCCGTTGACATTGAAAGATCTTGGCGAAGTGGCAGTACCTGGAAATCTGGGCAGTCTTGGCTTTGGCTTCTGAATCTGAGTCATGTGCTCGACATGGTAATCAAATTGAGGACCAGCAGCAGGTGGAGGAATCAGAATAGGCCATCTGACAGTGACAAGCTGGCCATAGTTGTATGCTTGCTCGATAGTATGTGGCCTTGGAGGCGGAACAGGAGCAGTGGCATTGACTTCAGACTGCAGATTTGCGGCGTTGACATCATCTGCTTCATGGGCTTCATTGGCTTCATTGGCCACTAGTGCATTGGCCACTGTAGGCTCCACATTGGCTTCATTGGCTTCAGGAATGTCATTTGTGGCAGCCTCAAGATTCTCACCCTCCACTTGAGTAGCTGGAGGTTCTGGCATAGACTGGTTCTCTTCATGAACTTCTTCTTGAGTTGCAGGGGGAGTAGCGACATGCTCTTCTTCTTGTGTTGCTCCGGCTGATGCAACCGGAGGGTCTTCAGCAGCATTGGCTTCAGACACAGGGACCGTCACAGAGGGATTGTCTTTAGAGAACACCTAATGTGCCACTGAACTTGATAAGTTGGAGCCCTCTTCTGTGATGGTGGTCATGGAGACGGATGGCCTCAGGCCTCTGCGAAGCCGTTGGAATACGGGCGACGCCTTTGGTGATGGTGATGTCTCCATGTAATTCTCATCATTGGACATGGGGCTGATGATGGGCACAGATGACGGTTGTGGTGTACTTGGTGAGTCTTGATGTGGGGTAGCTTGCTGGGGGCGATCAGCCCACGATGCATCTTGTGAGATTGGCGTCAAAGGACGACCAATACTGATAAGCTCACTGTTCGTTTGAACAGGCGATGATAACATTGGGCGCTCGATCTGAGGAAGAACTGCATCATCTTGAACAATGTCTTCAGTCGCGATGGGGTCGATGACTGGAACTTCTTGAGCTTCAGGAGCCTCTGTGGAAGCAGGCTCATGAACAATCATTTGACGCTCTTGGTTTGCAGACAGAGGGGGAACAAATGAAGGAAATATGCCCTAGAGGCAATAATAAAGTTATTAGTTATTTCCTTATATCATGATAAATGTTTATTATTCATGCTAGAATTGTATTAACCGGAAACATAATACATGTGTGAATACATAGACAAACATAGTGTCACTAGTATGCCTCTACTTGACTAGCTTGTTGATCAAAGATGGTTATGTTTCCTAACCATAGACATGTGTTGTCATTTGATTAACGGGATCACATCATTAGGAGAATGATGTGATTGACTTGACCCATTCCGTTAGCTTAGCACTTGATCGTTTAGTATGTTGCTATTGCTTTCTTCATGACTTATACATGTTCCTGTAACTATGAGATTATGCAACTCCCGTTTACCGGAGGAACACTTTGGGTGCTACCAAACGTCACAACGTAACTGGGTGATTATAAAGGAGTACTACAGGTGTCTCCAAAGGTACATGTTGGGTTGGCGTATTTCGAGATTAGGTTTTGTCACTCCGATTGTCGGAGAGGTATCTCTGGGCCCTCTCGGTAATGCACATCACTATAAGCCTTGCAAGCAATGTAGCTAATGAGTTAGTTATGGAATGATGCATTACGAAACGAGTAAAGAGACTTGCCGGTAACGAGATTGAACTAGGTATTGAGATACCGACGATCGAATCTCGGGCAATTAACATACCGATGACAAAGGGAACAAAGTATGTTGTTATGCGGTTTGACCGATAAAGATCTTCGTAGAATATGTAGGATCCAATATGGGCATCCAGGTTCCACTATTGGTTATTGACCAAGAATAGTTCTAGGTCATGTCTACATAGTTCTCGAACCCGTAGGGTCCGCACGCTTAAGGTTTCGATGATAGTTATATTATGAGTTTATGAGTTTTGATGTACCGAAGGAGTTCGGAGTCCCGGCTGAGATCGGGGACATGACGAGGAGTCTCGAAATGGTTGAGACGTAAAGATCGATATATTGGACGACCATATTCTGAGTTCGTAAAGGTTTCGAGTGATTCGGGTATTTTTCGGAGTACTGGAGAGTTTCGGGAATTCGCCGGGGAGTATATGGGCCTTATTGGGCCATACGGGAATAGTGGAGAGAGGCCAAAAGGAAGGAGGCCTGCGCCCCCCTGGTCCGAATTGGACAAGGGGCGCAGCCCCCCTTTCCTTCTTCCTCTCCCCCTCTTTCCCCCTCTCCTACTCCAACAAGGGAGGTGGAATCCTACTAGGACTAGGGAGTCCTAGTAGGAATCCACACTTGGCGCGCCCCCTCCTAGGGCCGGCCACCTCCCCCCTTGCTCCTTTATATACGGGGGCAAGGGGGCACCCCATGACACACAAGTTGATCTACGGATCGTTCCTTAACCGTGTGCGGTTCCCCCCTCCACCATATTCCACCTCGTTCATATTGTCGTGGAGTTTAGGCGAAGCCCTACGCCGGTAGAGCATCATCTCGTCACCATGTCGTCGTGCTGACGGAACTCATCCTCGAAGCTTTGCTGGATCGGAGCCCGGGGATCGTCATCGAGCTGAACGTGTGCTGAACTCGAAGGTGCCGTACGTTCGGTACTTGGATCGGTCAGATCGTGAAGACGTATGACTACATGAACCGCGTTATCATAATGCTTCCGCTTACGGTCTACGAGGGTACGTGGACAACACTCTCCCCTCTCGTTGCTATGCCATCACCATGATCTTGCGTGTGCGTAGGAAATTTTTTTGAAATTACTACGTTCCCCAATAGTGGTATCAGAGCCTAGGTTTTATGCGTTGATGTTATATGCACGAGTAGAACACAAGTGAGTTGTGGGCGATACAAGTCATACTGCTTACCAGCATGTCATACTTTGGTTCAGCGGTATTGTTGGATGAAGCGGCCCGGACCGACATTACGCGTACGCTTACGCGAGACTGGTTTTACCGCCGTGCTTTGCACACAGGTGACTAGCGGGTGTCTGTTTCTCCAACTTTAGTTGAATCGAGTGTGGCTACGCCCGGTCCTTGCGAAGGTTAAAACAGCACTAACTTGACGAACTATCGTTGTGGTTTTGATGCGTAGGTAAGAACGGTTCTTGCTCAGCCCGTAGCAGCCACGTAAAATTTGCAACAACAAAGTAGAGGACGTCTAACTTGTTTTTGCAGGGCATGTTGTGATGTGATATGGTCAAGACATGATGAGATATAAGTTGTTGTATGAGATGATCATGTTTTGTTGAAGTTATCGGCAACTGGCAGAAGCCCTATGGTTGTCTCTTTGTTGCATAAGATGCAAGTGCCAAATAATTGCTTTACTTTATCGCTATGCGATAGCAATAGTTGCAAGATCAATAGTTGGCGAGACGACCATGTGACGACACATTGATATAGATCAAGATGATGAAGATCATGGTGTCGTGCCGGTAACGATAGAGATCATGACAGTACTTTGGAGATGGAGATCAAAGGCGCAAGATGATCATGGCCATATCATGTCACATATTTTGATTGCATATGATGTTTATCTGTTATACATCTTATTCTGTTTTGTTTGACGATAGCATTTTAAGATGATCTCTCACTAATTATCAAGAAGTGTTCTCCCTGAGTATGCACTGTTGCGAAAGTTCTTCGTGCTGAGACACCACGTGATGATCGGGTGTGATAGGCTCTACGTTCAAATACAACGGGTGCAAAATAGTTGCGCACGCGGAATACTCAGGTTAAACTTGACGAGCCTAGCATATACAGATATGGCCTCGGAACACGGAGACCGAAAGGTCAAGCGTGAATCATATAGTAGATATGATCAACATAGTGATGTTCACCGTTGAAACTACTCCATCTCACGTGATGATCGGACATGGTGTAGTTGATATGGATCACGTAATCACTTAGAGGATTAGAGGGATGTCTATCTAAGTGGGAGTTCTTAAGTAATATGATTAATTGAACTTTAATTTATCATGAACTTAGTCCTGGTAGTATTTTGCAAATTATGTTGTAGATCAATAGCTTGCGTTGTTGCTTTCATATGTTTATTTTGATATGTTCCTAGAGAAAATTGTGTTGAAAGATGTTAGTAGCAATGATGCGGATTGGATCCGTGATCTGAGGTTTATCCTCATTGCTGTACAGAAGAATTATGTCCTTAATGTACCACTAGGTGACAGACCTATTGCAGGAGCAAATGCAGACGTTATGAACGTTTGGCTAGCTCAATATGATGACTACTTGATAGTTTTGTGCACCATGCTTAACGGCTTAGAATCGGGACTTCAAAGACGTTTTGAATGTCATGGACCATATGAGATGTTCCAGGAGTTCAAGTTAATATTTCAAGCAAATACCCGAGTTGATAGATATGAAGTCTCCAACAAGTTCTATGGCTAAAAGATGGAGGAGAATCGCTCAACTAGTGAGCATGTGCTCAGATTGTCTGGGGTACTACAATCGCTTGAATCAAGTGGGAGTTAATCTTCCAGATAAGATAGTGATTGACAGAATTCTCTAGTCACCATCACCAAGTTAGTAGAACTTTGTGATGAACTATAGATGACGAAAACGATTCCCGAGCTCTTCGTGATGTTGAAATCGATGAAGGTAGAAATCAAGAAAGAGCATCAAGTGTTGATGATTGACAAGACCACTAGTTTCAAGAAAAGGGCAAAGGGATAAAAAGGGAACTTCAAGTAGAATGACAAGCAAGTTGTCACTCCCACGAAGAAGCCCAAAGCTGAACCAAAGCCTAAAACTGAGTGCTTACACTGCAAAGGAAATGGTCACTCGAAACGGAAATACCCTGAATATTTGGTGGATAAGAAAGATGGCAAACTAAACAAGGGTATATTTGATATACAGATTATTGATGTGTACCTAACTAGTGTTTATAGTAACCCCTGAGTATTTGATACTTGTTCGGTTGCTAAGATTAGTAACTCGAAACAGGAGTTACAGAATAAACAGAAACTAGTTGAGGGTGAAGTGACGATGTGTGTTGGAAGTGGTTCCAAGATTGATATGATCATCATCGCACACTCCTTTCGGGATTAGTGTTGAACCTAAATAAATGTTATTTGGCGTTTGCATTGAGAATGAATATGATTTGATCATGTTTATTGCAATACGGTTATTCATTTAAAATCAGAGAATAATTGTTGTTCTATTTAAATGAATAAAACCTTTGATGGTCATACACCCAATGAAAATAGTTTGTTGGATCTCGATCGTAGTGATACACATATTCATAATATTGATGCCAAAAGATGCAAAGTTGATAATGATAGTGCAACTTATTTGTGGCACTGCCGTTTGGGTCATATCGGTGTAAAGCGCATGAAGAAACTCCATAAAGATGGATTTTCGGAATCACTTGGTTATGAATCATTTGATGCTTGCGAACCGTGCCTTTTGGGCAAGATGACTAAAACTCCGTTCTCCGGAACAATGGAACGAGCTACTGACTTATTGGAAACAATACATACCAATGTATGCGGTCCAATGAGTGTTGATGCTCGTGGCATGTATCGTTATTTTCTAACCTTTACAGATGATTTGAGCAGATATGGGTATATCTACTTGATGAAACATAAGTCTGAAATAGTTGAAAAGTTCAAAGAATTTCAGAGTAAAGTGGAAAAATCATCGTAACAAGAAAAATAAAGTTTCTACGATCTGATCATGGAGACGAATATTTGAGTTACGAGTTTGGTCTTCAATTAAAACAATATGGAATAGTTTCACAGCTCACGCCACCTGGAACACCACAACATTATGGTGTGTCCGAACGTCGTAATCGTACTTTACTAGATATGGTGCGATCTATGATGTCTCTTATCAGTTTACCACTATCGTTTTGGGGTTATGCATTAGAGACAGCTGCATTCACGTTTAATAGGGCACCATCTAAATCCGTTGAGATGACACCGTATGAACTATGGTTTAGCAGTAAACCTAAGATGTCGTTTCTTAAAGTTTGGGGCTGCGATGCTTATGTGAAAAAGTTTCAGCATGATAAGCTCAAACCCAAATCGGAGAAGTGCGTCTTCATAGAATACCCAAAGGTAACTATTGGGTACACCTTCTATCACAGATCCGAAAGCAAGTTTCGTTGCTAATATGGATCCTTTCTAGAGAAGAAGTTTCTCTCGAAAGAAGTGAGTGGGAGGAAAGTAGAACTTGATGAGATAATTGTACCTTCTCCCTTATTGGAAAGTAGTTCATCACAGAAATCAGTTCCAGTGATTCCTACACCAATTAGTGAGGAAGTTAATGATGATGATCATGAAACTTCAGGTCAAGTTGCTACCAAACCTCGTAGGTCTTCCAGAGTAAGATCCGCACCAGAATGGTGCGGTAATCATGTTCTGGAAGTCATGTTACTAGACCATGATGAACCTACGAAATATGAGGAAGCGATGATGAGCCCAGATTCCACAAAATGGCTTGAGGCCATAAAATTTGAGATATGATCCATGTATGAGAACAAAGTATGGACTTTGATTGACTTGCTCGATGATCAGCAAGCCATGTTAAATAAAAGGATCTTCAAGAGGAAGACGAACACTGATAGTAGTGTTACTATCTACTAAGCTCGACTTGTTTCAAAAGGTTTTCGACAAGTTCAAGGTGTTGAATACGATGAGATTTTCTCACTCGTATCGATGCTTAAGTCTGTCTGAATCATGTTAGCAATTGCCACATTTTATGAAATCTGGCAAATGGATGTCAAAACTGCATTCCTTAATGAATTTTTAAACAAGAGTTGTATATGATGCAACCAGAAGGTTTTGCTAATCCTAAAGGTGCTAACAAAATGTGCAAGCTCCAGCAATCCATCAATGGACTGGTGCAAGCATCTCGGAGTTGGAATATATGCTTTGATGAGTTGATCAAAGCATATGGTTTTATACAGACTTTTGGAAAGACCTGTATTTACAAGAAAGTGAGTGGGAGCACTACAACATTTCTGATAAGTATATGTGAATGACATATTGTTGATCGGAAATAATGTAGAATTATTCTGCAAAGCATAAAGGAGTGTTTGAAAGAAGTTCTTTCAAAAGAAAGACTTCAGTAAAGCTACTTACATATTGAGCATCAAGATCAATTGAGATAGATCAAGACGCTTGATAAGATTTTCAATGAGTACATACCTTGACAAGATTTTGAAGTAGTTCAAAATGGAATAGTCAAAGAAAGAGTTCTTGCTTGTGTTGCAAAGGTATGAAATTGAGTAAGACTCAAATCCCGACCACAGCAGAAAATAGAAAGAGAATGAAAGCCATTCCCTATGCATCAGTCATAGGTTCTATAAATGTATGCTATGCTATGGACCAGGCCTATTGTATACTCTGCCCTGATTTGGCAAGGGAGTACAATAGTGATCTAGGAGTAGATCACTGGACATTGGTCAAAATTATCCTTAGTGGAATAAGGATATGTTTCTCGATAATGGAAGTGATAAAAGATCTCGTCATAAAAGTTACAACGATACAAGCTTTTACACCGACCAGATGACTCTAAGTCTCAATCTGGATACATATTAAAAGTGGGAGCAATTAGCTAGAGTAGCTCCGTGCAGAGCATTGTAGACATAGAATATTTGCAAAATACATACGGCTCTGAATGTGACAGGCCCGTTGACTAAACTTCTCTCACAAGCAAAACATGATCATACCTTAGTACTCTTTGGGTGTTAATCACATAGCAATGTGAACTAGATTATTGACTCTAGTAAAACCCTTTGGGTGTTGATCACATGACGATGTGCACTATTGGTATTAATCACATACAGATGTGAATATTGGTGTTAAATCACATGGTGATGTGAACTAGATTATTGACTCTAGTGCAAGTGGGAGACTGTAGGAAATATGCCCTAGAGGCAATAATAAAGTTATTATTTATTTCCTTATATCATGATAAATGTTTATTATTCATGCTAGAATTGTATTAACCGGAAACATAATACATGTGTGAATACATAGACAAACATAGTGTCACTAGTATGCCTCTACTTGACTAGCTTGTTGATCAAAGATGGTTATGTTTCCTAACCATAGACATGTGTTGTCATTTCATTAACGGGATCACATCATTAGGAGAATGATGTGATTGACTTGACCCATTCCGTTAGCTTAGCACTTGATCGTTTAGTATGTTGCTATTGCTTTCTTCATGACTTATACATGTTCCTGTAACTATGAGATTATGCAACTCCCGTTTACCGAAGGAACACTTTGGGTGCTACCAAACGTCACAACGTAACTGGGTGATTATAAAAGAGTACTACAAGTGTCTCCAAAGGTACATGTTGGGTTGGCGTATTTCGAGATTAGGTTTTGTCACTCCGATTGTCGGAGAGGTATCTCTGGGCCCTCTCGGTAATGCACATCACTATAAGCCTTGCAAGCAATGTAGCTAATGAGTTAGTTATGGAATGATGCATTACGAAACGAGTAAAGAGACTTGCCGGTAACGAGATTGAACTAGGTATTGAGATACCGACGATCGAATCTCGGGCAAGTAACATACCGATGACAAAGGGAACAAAGTATGTTGTTATGCGGTTTGACCGATAAAGATCTTCGTAGAATATGTAGGAGCCAATATGGGCATCCAGGTTCTGCTATTGGTTATTGACCAAGAATAGTTCTAGGTCATGTCTACATAGTTCTCGAACCCGTAGGGTCCGCACGCTTAAGGTTTCGATGATAGTTATATTATGAGTTTATGAGTTTTGATGTACCGAAGGAGTTCAGAGTCCTGGATGAGATCGTGGACATGACGAGGAGTCTCGAAATGGTCGAGACGTAAAGATCGATATATTGGACGACCATATTCGGAGTTTGGAAAGGTTCCGAGTGATTCGGGTATTTTTGGGAGTACCGGAGAGTTTCGGGAATTCGCCGGGGAGTATATGGATCTTATTGGGCCATACGGGAATAGTGGAGAGAGGCCAAAAGGAAAGAGGCCTGCGCCCCCCCTGGTTCGAATTGGACAAGGGGCGCAGCCCCCCTTTCCTTCTTCCTCTCCCCCTCTTTCCCCCTCTCCTACTCCAACAAGGGAGGTGGAATCCTACTAGGACTAGGGAGTCCTAGTAGGAATCCACACTTGGCGCGCCCCCTCCTAGGGCCGGCCACCTCCCCCCTTGCTCCTTTATATACGGGGGCAAGGGGGCACCCCATGACACACAAGTTGATCTACGGATCGTTCCTTAGCCGTGTGCGGTGCCCCCCTCCACCATATTCCACCTCGGTCATATCGTCGCAGAGTTTAGGCGAAGCCCTGCGCCGGTAGAGCATCATCATCGTCACCACGCTGTCGTGCTGACGGAACTCATCCCCGAAGCTTTGCTGGATCGGAGCCCAGGGATCGTCATCGAGCTGAACGTGTGCTGAACTCGAAGGTGCCGTACGTTCGGTACTTGGATCGGTCGGATCGTGAAGACGTACGACTACATCAACCGCGTTGTCATAACGCTTCCGCTTACAGTCTACGAGGGTACGTGGACAACACTCTCCCCTCTCGTTGCTATGCCATCACCATGATCTTGCGTGTGCGTTGGAATTTTTTTTGAAATTACTACGTTCCCCAACAACAAAGGCAAGGGGTTCAACAACAAGGGGCTCTGTAGGAGCAGCCCGATCTCTCTTCTTGGTTTTTCTCTTCTTAGGGGTGGTGCTTCATCAGTGGTGCACTTGGTTTTTCGCATCCTGGCTTCGGCGTCAGCTGCCTTGGTTTTCTTTTGTTCAGAAGCCACTGGAAGAGCCTTGGGCTTCGAGCCGCGCATGCTGGCAGGGAAGACAATGTGTGGTTCTTCCTGCCGTGGTGCTTTAGTGTTGGCTTCACATGACTTCTTTTTCTTGGCAGCCATTGAGGGGTCAATGCCAGGGCGGCCAAGTGCCTTGCGCTTTTCAGCTTCATTGTAGGCTTGAACGCATTTGTCTACGAGTGCTTTCATGCGCTCTCTTGAGCCTTTGGCTTCCTCGCGTGTCTTCCGAAACGACTCCTTGAGGTCATTAAGCACCACCTTGAACTTTTGCACATCAGCCACACTCAGCTTGGCTACATGCTTCTTGAACTGTTCCTTCTCGAAGTCTATCTTTCGCTTCAGTTCAACTATGCGCTGAGCCAGAGCAAGCTCAGGAGCAATGGCGCCTTGGAAAGCAACATTGACGCCAATGGGAAGCTGAAGGTCATCAAAGCTGAGATCTTGATTATCAAACCACTCATCAATGAAGTTCTTCAGAATGTTTACATCAAAGAGGGGCAGATCGTTGAAGATCTCTGCCTCTTTCTTGCTCTTGATCAGCTGCTCCAAAGCATCTTCACCAAATTCTTCATCTGAAGACAAGTCAATGGTTTCAGATTCATTCCTCAGAATGGCTGCAGGCGTCAGTGCATGACTTAGTTGCTGAACTGGTGTCTTCTGTGGCTTCTCACGCCTCACAGAGATGCGAGAGAGATCTTCAGAGTTATTACTGGGAGCAAAAGGGGCAGTTGCCAATGGCTTCGCTCTCGAAGCTTTTGGGGCAGCAGATGACTTTGAAGCTTTAGTCTTCTTTTGCTTCTGCGGCTTTGGGTTAGGAGCTGGAGCTTCATTGGTGTCAGCATCATCATCAGAATGATCCACTTTGGCACCTTGAATAGTAATGTGAGTGATGAGGCCAGCAAGGTCGTAGAAGGGGCCGATCCTGTTTTCATTGGCTTCACGGGTGCCATTGTCCCGAGGTGAGGAAGGACCAGGGTTGAAGTCAAGCCCTAGATCCTTCTTGTTCTTTGTAGCTGAGTCTTTGGCAAACTGGTAGTTGCGCTTGAACAAACTGTCTTCACGACACCAGAGCAGTGAAGAAGGATCAGCATTCTCAGGCTGTGGTCCGTGCATCATGCAAGGATAGAAGCCTTGCTCAATAGCTTTAGCCTGAGTCCTGCGTGGAAGATTTTTGTACAAAATATCACCCCAGGGTGCCTTGATGGCATTCTTCTCTGCATATTCTTTAGTGATGAAGTGATATCCGAACCATTCTTCTGCCCAATATCTTTGAATCCATTGGATTCGATTCTTGCGTTCAGTATAGGTTTCTTCTGGGTCAGTTTGTACATTTCGTGCAAATCTGGAGGTAAGTCCTTGGAGGTGTTGCCACGATGCTGTCTGCCTCCCTTTCTTGCTGACTTTTCAGTTGCCATGAAGTGTAAACTGAAAGGCTTCAGTACGTGCAATGGCTTCAAACGGCTGGACTGACAGGAACTCGCTTTAGGTGAGTTGATGTGACTCTGCAAGAATTCTGCAAACGAATGCAGACTATGAGAACCAAGGGATTCTCCCACGGACATGTACCTATGACAGCATTAGAGGTGCGAGGGAAGGGGAAGAGGTCATATGCATTCTCAGAAGATTTTGAAGATAAATCTGTTTGAAGACAATGACCTCATAACGCGAAGACATTCACTTATTTGATGGGAGTTGGTTCCAGAGTTGTACAAATCCAAGAATAAGTACAAGTGAGGAATCTAACTTGTAAAGAAGCATAAGTGAATAGACTAGGTAGAATATGAGATGCAAAATGAGATAGATTCAAGTTTGGAGATCTAGAAACCACTTTTGGTAAAGACGGATGGATCTATCAGATCGAAAAGACAGTAAAAAGTGAAATTTAATTACCACACGAAGAACTGCTAGACGGAGCGAAGGTGGAGGCCGAGCAATTTGATCCCCTGTGCCCTAACTTGGCTACGGAAGACACCTACGGTGACGGCGGAGAAGACGAGGTCCGCGGCCAGCGTGAGGACGACGTCGAGGAGGTCGCGGCAGCTAAGCGCTTCGTCGTCAGCGTCGTCGAGAGCTAGAGTAGGCGCTAGGGTTTGCGAGAGATGGCGAAGGAGGAAGAAGGATTTTTGATCGAGATGAGACAGGTATTTATAAGGACAGAGACAACACAACGCAATTACGTAGGTGCCCCTGGCGGTTCACATCTGATGGACACGTGGCGAACATGCAACTCATTGAGAGTTGTTCCACGTTCCCACGCACGCCTGGATTGTCGGGGTGGTCGTTCTGAATTCTTCGGGTTTCAGGTAAAAGGATATGTCATTAAAGCTAGATATAAATGTTTGTCTCTATATCTTCTGCTGACAAGGACGCAGAGAAGACATTTGATAGTTTCAACAGAATGCATATGATTTGGATAGATAGAGCTTGAGGTAGAAAGCATAGAGAGGTTAGGGTCCGATCACATTCACTTAGTTCAAAAGATTCAAACAAGAAGACATAGCCATAAGTGAATGCTGTAGAGGACAGAATACAGTATATATATATATATGACAGTAAAGCCAAATCAGTAATCACGAAATCAAATTAATGTTGAAGGTAAATCAATTGCGAAGACTTTGCAAATATGGTGCCATGAGGAAACACTTCATAAGAGTTTGGTGGTGGCGTTACCCACCGAATAGGAAGTATTAGACCCAGACACGGCGCACAATTATCGTGGCGCTCTGAAGTCAATTTCTACATTAATGTATTCACACTTAGAGTGTATGTCTTCATTGATTGAAGATATACATTACTTCGTGTGTTGCACATCTAAGTCATCAAACTGCATAAGTGTTAGGATGTGTGCCTAATCACAGGACATTCGAGGATTCCAAGATATTTAGCTCACACCGCAACTTGCAAAACCTTTTCTCATCCAAGGGCTTAGTGAAGATATCAGCCAACTGCTCTTCTGTCTTGATGTGAATGATATCAATATCTTCTTTCATAACATGATCTCTGAGGAAGTGATGATGAATTTCAATGTGCTTTGTCTTCGAGTGCTGAACTGGATTATTGGCAATCTTGATAGCGCTTTCATTATTGCAATAGAGTGGCACATGCTTCAGATGGATGCCATAGTCCTTAAGAGTTTGCTTCATCCACAGAAGCTGAGCGCAGCAAGATCCAGCAGCAATGTATTCAGATTCAGCAGTTGAGAGTGATACACAGTTCTGCTTCTTTGAAGACCAGCAGACAAGAGATCGACCCAGAAAGTGACATGTGCCTGATGTAGACTTGTGATCCACCTTGTCACCAGCATAATCAGCATCCGAAAATCCAACCAGATCAAACTCTGAGCCCTTTGGATACCATAATCCTAGTGTTGGGGTGTAAGCCAAATATCGAAGAATTCGCTTCACAGCTAAGTGATGCGACTCTTTTGTGAAGGAAATATGCCCTAGAGGCAATAATAAAGTTATTATTTATTTCCTTATTTCATGATAAATGTTTATTATTCATGCTAGAATTGTATTAACCGGAAACATAATACGTGTGTGAATACATAGACAAACATAATGTCACTAGTATGCCTCTACTTGACTAGCTCGTTAATCAAAGATGGTTAAGTTTCCTAACCATAGACATGAGTTATCATTTGATTAACGGGATCACATCATTAGGAGAATGATGTGATTGACTTGACCCATTCCGTTAGCTTAGCACTTGATCGTTTAGTATGTTGCTATTGCTTTCTTCATGACTTATACATGTTCCTACAACTATGAGATTATGCAACTCCCGTTTACCGGAGGAACACTTTGTGCTACCAAACGTCACAGCATAACTGGGTGATTATAAAGGAGCTCTACAGGTGTCTCCAAAGGTACATGTTGAGTTGGCGTATTTCAAGATTAGGATTTGTCACTCCGATTGTCGGAGAGGTATCTCTGGGCCCTCTCGGTAATGCACATCACTATAAGCCTTGCAAGCAATGTAGCTAATGAGTTAGTTACGGAATGATGCATTACGTAACGAGTAAAGAGACTTGCCGGTAACGAAATTGAACTAGGTATTGGATACCGGTGATCGAATCTCGGGCAAGTAACATACCGATGACAAAGGGAACAACGTATGTTGTTATGCGGTTTGACCGATAAAGATCTTCATAGAATATGTAGGAGCCAATATGAGCATCCAGGTTCCGCTATTGGTTATTGACCGGAAACAGTTCTAGGTCATGTCTACATAGTTCTCGAACCCGTAGGGTCCGCACGCTTAACGTTACGATGACAGTTATATTATGAGTTTATAGTTTTTGATGTACCGAAGGTTGTTCGGAGTCCCGGATGTGATCACGGACATGACGAGGAGTCTCGAAATGGTCGAGACATAAATATTGATATATTGGATGACTATATTCGGACACCGAAAAAGTTCTGGGAGTTATCGGATATATATCGGAGTACCGGGGGTTATCCGAACCCCTCCCGGGAACTAATGGGCCTTGTTGGGCCCTAGTGGAGAGGGAGAGGGGCCGGCCAAGGCAAGAGGCGCGCCCCCTCCCCTTGAGTCCGAATAGGACAAGGAAGGGGGAGGGGCGGTGCCCCCCTTGCCTTTCCCCTCTCCCACTCTTTCCTTTCCCCTCCTTCTTGGACTAGGAAAGGGAGGGGCAAACCTACTTGGAGTAGGTTTCCCCCTCCTAGGGCGCACCACCTCCTTGGCTGGCCCTCTCCTCCTCCCACCCTTTATATACGGGGAAGGGGGCACCTCTATACACACAGAAGTTGATCTTCGTGATCGTTCCTTAGCCGTGTGCGGTGCCCCCCTCCACCATATTCCACCTCGGTCATATCGTAGCGGTGCTTAGGTGAAGCCTGCGTCGGTAGAACATCATCACCGTCACCACGCTGTCGTGATGACGGAACTCATCCCGACACCCTGCTGGATCGGAGTCCGGGGATAGTCATCGAGCTGAACGTGTGCTGAACTCGGAGGTGCCGTACGTTCGGTACTTGGATCGGTCGGATCGTGAAGACGTACGACTACATCAACCGCGTTGTTCTAACGCTTCCGCTTTCGGTCTACGAGGGTACATGGACAACACTCTCCCCTCTTGTTGCTATGCATCACCATGATCCTTGCGTGTGCGTAGGAATTTTTTTGAAATTCCTACGTTCCCCAACACTTTGGTGCCGCTTGAAATCGGGCACACGTGCAAATACTAAGCATGATATCTGGCCTAGATGCACATAAGTAAAGTAAAGAGCCAATCATGGAGCGGTATACCTTTTGATCGAAATCTTTACCATTGGCGTCGGGGCTTAGATGACTTTTGGTTGGCATTGGCGTCATGTATCCTTTGCAGTCTTGCACTCCAAACTTCTTCAGGCAATCTTTGAGATATTTTTCTTGTGATATGAAGATGTCGTTGCGTTGCTGACAGATTTGAAGATCGAGAAAGAACTTCAGCTCTCCCACCATGGACATTTGATATTGTTCTTGCATCATGTGACCAAATTCATCACTGTATTTCTTGTTGGTGCAACCGAAGATAATGTCATCCACATAGATTTGGCACACAAATAGTTCACCATCATATGTCTTCGTTAAGAGAGTGAGATCTAGAGAACCAGGTTTGAAGCCTTTGCTCTTCAGGAAGTCTTTGAGTGTGTCATACCAAGCACGAGGGGCTTGTTTGAGGTCATACAATGCCTTGTTGAGCTTGTATACCATATCAGGATGTTTTGGGTCTTCAAAGCCAGGCGGTTGTGCAACATACACTTCTTCTTCAATCTTTCCATTGAGAAAGGCACTCTTCACATCCATTTGATACAGAAGGATGTTATGATGATTTGCGTAAGCTAGCAGTATACGAATGGCTTCAAGCCTAGCCACTGGAGCAAATGTTTCATCGAAGTCAATTCCTTCAACTTGTGTGTATCCTTGATCAACGAGCCGTGCTTTGTTTCTGACTACTTGACCATGCTCGTCTTGTTTGTTGCGATATATCCATTTTGTGCCTATTATGTTGTGCTTGCGAGGATCAGGACACTTGATTAATTCCCACACATTGTTCAGCTCAAACTGTTGAAGCTCGTCTTGCATAGCTTGAATCCATTCAGGTTCCATGAAGGCTTCATCAACTTTCTTGGGTTCAGAGATTGAGACAAATGCAAAGTGCCCATAGAAATTTGCTAGCTGTGTTGCTCTTGAACGAGTGAGTGGACTAGGTGCATTGATGCTATCGATTATCTTCTCAATTTGTACTTCATTTGCAACACAAGGATGAACTGGACGAAGATTTTTCTCTTGCTGACCATTGTCATCATTTGGAGGATTGTCTTCAGGCTGAGCAATGTCTTTAGGTTGATCAGGTGCAAAAATGATAAGTTCCTCTTCAGGCTGGGCCACTGATGGTATGATCTCTCTTGTTCCCATTAGCTTGATTGATTCACTGGCAGGTACTTCATCTAGCACATTTGGCAGGTGCTCTCTTTGCGAGCCGTTAGTTTCATCGAACTGCACATCCACAGTTTCAACCACTTTATAGTGAAAGAGGTTGAAGACTCTGTAGGAGTGCGAGTCCTTTCCATAACCAACCATAAAACCCTCATGTGCTTTCGGTGCAAATTCCGAAGTGTGATGTGGATCCTTGATCCAGCACCTAGCACCAAATACTCTAAAGTAGCTTACGTTTGGCTTCTTACCAGTTAGAAGCTCATAGGATGTTTTCTTCAAAAGCTTGTGAAGATAAACACGGTTGATGACATGGCATGCAGTATCAATGGCTTCAGGCCAGAATTTTCTTGGAGTCTTGTATTCGTCAAGCATCATCCGAGCCATCTCAATAAGGGTTCTATTCTTGCGCTCCATGATGCCATTCTGCTGAGGTGTGTAAGGAGCAAAAAACTCATGAGTGATGCCTAAGGTGTCAAGATAGAGGTCGAGGCTTGTGTTCTTGAATTCTGTGCCGTTGTCACTCCTAATGTGCTTGATCTTGATGCCATAGTTGTTCATGGCGCGGTTGGCAAAGCATCTGGAGACATCCTGCACTTTAGTCTTGAAGAGAATTATGTGCACCCAAGTGTATCTTGAATAATCATCAACAATAATGAAACCATAGAGACAAGCAGTTGCAGTGAGAGTAGAGTAGTGAGTGGGACCAAACAAGTCCATGTGGAGCAACTCAAAAGGTCGAGATGAAGTCATGATTGTCTTTGAGGGATGCTTGGCCCTTGTCATCTTCCCAGCTTCACAAGCACCACATAGATGATCTTTCTTGAACTTGACGCCTTCGATGCCCATGACGTGCTTCTTCTTGGCGAGAGTGTGTAGGTTCCTCATGCCAGCATGCCCTAGCCTCCGATGCCAGAGCCAGCACTCTGAAGACTTGGCTAGAAGACATACGGCCATCTGTGGTCCTACTGAGAAGTCTACCATGTACAGATCATCTTTCATGTACCCTTCGAAGACTAGAGACTTGTCATATTCCATTAGTACAAGGCAATAATATTTTCCAAATAGCACAATCATGTTTAAGTCACAAAGCATTGAGACAGACATTAAGTTGAAACCAAGGGATTCAACAAGCATCACTTTGTCCATGTGCCGATCCCTTGAGATTGCAACTCTACCTAGGCCCAATACCTTGCTTTTACCAGTGTCAGCGAATGTGATGTGACTATTATCACATGGATGTGAGGTTGAGTCCATGAGAAGACTTTGATCACCAGTCATGTGGTTAGTGCATCCGTTGTCCATAATCCATTCTGAAGCATGAGGTGTCGTACCCTACAGTGCAGTTAGTAGGATAGGCTTCACAAAGATTATTGTGAAGCATAAACATTTGACGCACAAGAGGATTATCAAAGCTTAGATCAAGGTTAGGACTGATAGTATGACTGGCAAGCGATTCAGATACGAAATACATAGTAAGACCATTTGGGCATTTTATCTTGCGTCCCATAATGTGTTTTAGGTCCCCAGCGATAGCATCAGACGCCTTTGATTTACGGCTGGAGACCTTTCCCTGCAAAAGAAAGTTAATTCTTCTTAACCACCCACATCTTCAGGGGTGGCTTAGAAGCAATGAGTCTAAGTGCAGCATCTGAGAATTTCGGCTTTGCAGCCCTAGCAAATAGCCTTGCAGGAGAAGAACAATACTCATATGAATAAGCAAAAAAGTTCTTAGTTCTATGAACATAGCGGTTTGAAGACACATGCTCATATTCATAAGTCTGAGTATGGTTTCCCTGCAAAACATTGGCGTTAGGGTGACTCAAGTGAGTCTTGTATCTGCATGAAGCCTTTGGGCCATATGAAGCCATAGGTCTGGGGTTTGTCTTCTTCCTTGGTGGTGTCATGATGACATTCACAAGAAGATTCTCAATACACTATTTAGGTACCCAGATCTTCTTCATAGGTGGTCCATTCCTGCAGTTAGTACCAATATACCTGGCAAACACTTCACCATTCTGATTCTTAAACAGTTTATAGTTTGCATCAAAGGGTTCATCAATAACAATTGGATTAGCATAAGTAAATACAGATAAGGTGGATGGATCCATTGAAGGTTCCTTTGCAGCAACCCATGTGGTTTTGGGGTACTGCTCAGGCTTCCAGTAAGAACCATCAACATTCATTTTCCTCTCAAACCCAACACCCTCTTTCCTAGGGTTTCAGTTCAAGATCTGCTTTTTGAGGACATCACATAGTGTCTGATGCCCCTTGAGGATTTTGTACATTCCTGTTTCAAGCAATGTTTTCAATCTGGCATTTTCATCAGCAACAGCAGTGGCATCACTACAAAAAAAAGACACATCCGTGACATTTTGGGCTGAACAAAAAAAAATATGTCATACATATGACACTTATATGATGATAATTGTGACAAAACCCGGTATCATCATAGATGTGGTGGGCTCCTACTTCTGTGACAAAAAGTCATGACAGAAAATGGGCTTTTCGTCCTGGGCGGGCCGGAGATGCAGCTGCATGACATTCTTTGGGCCGTCCATGACGGAAAAAACCATGGTAGAAGCGAGGGGGAGGAAAATTTCGAGGAGTTTCCAGTTACGGTGGGAGGTCGGGGCGGAGCGATGCGCGTTTCTCTCGTACGTACACGCGTGTGTGCGAGGCGTTGGCTCTAACTAAATCCGAGCGAGGCGTTGGGCTCTAACTGAACCCGAGCGATTGCACTGCAGGCTACGCGTTACTAAACCCGAGCGATCGATCGATGGCTGTTAACTGAACCCAATGGAGCGATTCCTTCGCTACTGCTGCTAACTGAAGCCGATCGATTGGATGAATCTTGCGTTGATTTTACTTCCCAAAAATCATAAATATTCCAAAAAAAATCTCCGTCCATTTTTATCCCGTTTGGACTCCGTTTGATATTGGGTTTCTGCGAAACAAAAAACATGCAACAGACAGGAACTGGCACTGGGCACTGGATCAATATGTAGTCCCAAAAAATAGTACAAAAGTTGCCAAAAGTATATAAATTTTGAATAATATTGGCATGGAACAATCAAAAATTATAGATACAACGGAGACGTATCAGCATCCCCAAGCTTAATTCCTGCTCGTCCTCGAATAGGTAAATGATAAAAAGAAATAATTTTTGATGTGGAATGCTACCTAGCATAATCTTGATCATATGTCTAATCATGGCACGAATATTAAGACACGAGTGATTCAAAGCAATAGTCTATCATTTGACATAAAAGCAGTAATACTTTGAGCGTACCAATAAAGCAATCATGTCTTTTCAAAACAACATGGCCAAAGAAAGTTATCCCTACAAAATCATATAGTCTGGCTGTTGCTCTATCTTCATCACACAAAGTATTTAATCATGCACAACCCCGATGACAAGCCAAGCAATTGTTTCATACTTTAATAATCTCAAACTTTTTCAACTTTCACATAATACATGAGCATGAGCCATGGACATAGCACTATATGTGGAATAGAATATGATGGTGGGGGTTATGTGGAGAAGACAAAAAGGAGAAAGTCTCACATCGACTAGGCGTATCAACGGGCTATGGAGATGCCCATCAATAGATATCAATGTGAGTGAGTAGGGATTGCCATGCAACGGATGCACTAGAGCTATAAGTGTATGAAAGATCAAACTGAAACTAAGTGGGTGTGCATCCAACTTGCTTGCTCATGAAGACCTCGGGCATTTGAGGATGCCCATCATCGGAATATACAAGCCAAGTTCTTTAATGAAACTTCCCACTAGTATATGAAAGTGAAAGCATAGGAGACTCTCTCTATGAAGAACATGGTGCTACTCTGAAGCACAAGTGTGGTAAAAGGATAGTAACATTGCCCCTTCTCTCTTTTTCTCTCATTTTTTTGGTGGGCTTCTTTGGCCTCTTTTTTTATTTGGGCTTCTTTGGCCTTTTTTATTTTTCATAAAGTCCGGAGTCTCATCCTGACTTGTGGGGGAATCATAGTCTCCTTCATCCTTTCCTCACTGGGGCAATGCTCTAATAATGATGATCATCACACTTTTATTTACTTACAACTCAATATCTAGAACAAAGATATGACTCTATATGAATGCCTCCGGCGGTGTACCAAGATGTGCAATGATCTAGCGTAGCAATGACATCAAAAAAACGGACAAGCCATGAAAACATCGTGCTAGCTATCTTACGATCATGCAAAGCAATATGACAATGAATGCTCAAGTCATGTATATGATGATGATGGAAGTTGCATGGCAATATATCTCGGAATGGCTATGGAAATGCCATGATAGGTAGGTATGGTGGCTGTTTTGAGGAAGATATAAGGAGGCTTATGTGTGACAGAACGTATCATATCACGAGGTTTGGATGCACTGGCGAAGTTTGCACCAACTCTCGAGGTGAGAAAGGGCAATGCACGATACCGAAGAGGCTAGCAATGATGGAGGGGTGAGAGTGCGTATAATCCATGGACTCAACATTAGTCATAAAGAACTCATATACTTATTGCAAAAATCTACAAGCCATTGAAAACAAAGTACTACGCACATGCTCCTAGGGGGATAGATTGGTAGGAAAAGACCATCGCTCGTCCCCGACCGCCACTCCTAAGGAAGACAATTAATAAATAAAATTGTGCTCCAACTTCATCACAAAGCGGTTCACCATACGTGCATGCTTCGGGAATCACAAACCTCAACACAAGTGTCTCTACAAATCCACAGTCACCCACTAGCATAACTCTAATATCACCGCCTTTATATCGCAAAACTATTGCAAGGAATCAAACATATCATATTCAGCGATCTACAAGTTTATGTAGGATTTTATGACTAACCATGTGAATGACCAATTTCTGTCATCTCTCTAAATAGATATAAGTGAAGCAAGAGAGTTCAATTCTTTCTACAAAAGATATGCCCACGCTCTAAAAAATATAAGTGAAGCAAAAGAGCATTCTACAAACGGCGGTTTTCTATGTAAAGGGAAACAGGCAATCCAAACTTCAAATGATATAAGTGAAGCACATGAAGCATTCTATAAAGCCATACTCAAAAGATTTAAGTGAAGTGCAATGAGCATTCTATAAATAAACCAAGGATTATCTGATACGAGCATGGTGCATGTCGGCGTTCTGGGAACGGGGGTCCCCAGACTTGCCTGCCTGCGACCTGCGGTGTGGCTCAAAGGGGGCCCAGAGCGGCCCATCTTCATCAACACAAGCTCAAGACCCTTGCGAGGGGCCAAGCCTCGCGGGGTGGACAAAAAGGAGCTTCCTCAGGCACGGCCTCATTAGGCTGGCTCGCGAGGAGGCAGAGAGTTCAAGGCGGGGTACCTCGTGAGGTGCCCATGACGCAAGCCATGACGACCAGGGGCGCCAGTCGGGCGCCAGCCCACGCAGTGTCCTCCTTTCCTCTTTGGTGCAAAGGGAGCAAGCGCAGGCGAGAGCATCAAGCAAAGGCATCCATTTTGGTGCTACAAGACCAAGACCAGCCCAACGACAGGGAGGAAGTCATTGTGGGACCCAAGCAAGCGTCACCACCAGAGCCTTTGGCAGGCGAGGACCAACTTTAGTCAGGATAAGTGTACTAGATGTTCCCCTTCAAAATGGCCAATTGTTGGCGCCCTTCCCGCTCAATATTTTGGAAGAGGCCCGGGGCCTTTGCCTATAAATAGGACTAGCCACCCCCGGGGTGGAGGAGAGCTGGACCTGATCGAGAATCCAAGAGCCAGAACCAAGTAGCACCAACCAAAAACAGACCCTCGCGAGGCTGTTCTTCCTTGTATCGTTCATCATCAGCCCGAGAGGCAATCCACCACACCACACACTGGAGTAGGGTATTACACCACAATGGTGGCCTGAACCAGTATAAACTCTATGTCTCTTGTGTTGTTTCTTCCGTAGTTTAGATCCTAGCGATTTGGCGAGGAGCAAGTAGGCAGAGGGTGAAATCTCTGTGCGCACCCCAATGTTTGAACCTCAAGGGTCTGCCGGAACCCGAAATCCGACATTTGGCGCGCCAGGTAGGGGTGCGCTGGAATTTGCCTTCCGTCGCCTTGTTCTTCTCCAACCATCGCATCCATGTCTAACGCTCGTCGGGCTCGTGCCGAGCGCTGAGCCTCCCTCGCTTCTCGTGTCGCCCAGACGGCTCCCGTCGGCGGGCGCCCTCGTCGTTCCCCGTCACCTGCCGTCAACGCCGCCATCGGCCTGGCGGGGAACGAGCAGCAAGTCTCGTCCCAGCATCCATCCATGAGGCGAGACGGCTGCACTGCCACGCCCTCGCTCACCCCCGCTGGTTCTTCGTCCCGCGCGCCCAGCGCGGCCATGGAGGCTCGAGCTGCGCTCATCGCGGCAAATGAGCTCCTGCGCTACCGCCCAATCGACGACATCTACGAAGAGTGGCTCGACCGAGTCACCGAGCTCGTCCGCGCCGCTGGGGGCTCCCCTGCACCGTCCTTCTCGCTGCACTGCGCCCCGCCCTGCATGGGCAATGAAGCTCCTGGGGCGCCTCAGCCGCCTCCCCCTCAAGAAGGCGCCCTGGCCCCAAGGCGCGCGGCTCCTGGGCGGAACCCACTCCGTCAGGCGCCAGCGCGGCAAGAGCAGAGCTGCCAAGAAGTCCCTCGCCCTCGAGAAGCTGCCCGAGCGCTCCCTGCTCCAGCACGTCAAGGCCCTGCGCTGCCCCCAGCTGCAGCGCATGGGGACCTGCAGGACCAAGCTCTTCGTCGCCTAAGGCCTCCTGTGGCCATAGCGGGCTGCCGCGCCTTCACCTCTGAGCTACGCAGCGTCGCATGGCCCGGCAAGTTCAAGCCAGACTTGCCTCCTCGCTACAACGGCACGGCTGACCCTGCAGAGTTCCTCCAGCTCTACGAGCTAGGCATCGAGGCTGCCAACGGAGATAAAAAGGTCATGGCGAACTGGTTTCCCATGGCGCTCAAGGACAGGGCCCGCACCTAGGTCCTGAACCTGGCTCCAGGCACGATCTCCTCCTGGGACGAGATGCGCACCCGCTTCATCGCCAACTTCCAGGGTACTCGCGACCGGCCACCCGCCGTGAGCGACATGCGCCGTATCAAGCAGCAACCAGGGGAAACCCTGCAAAAGTACATCCAGCACTTCAACAACGCGCGCCTCAAGATCCCCAAGGTAACGGAGGAGGCCATCATCTCAGCCTTCTCCGACGGCGTGCGCGGCGTCAAGATGAAGGAGGAGCTGGCGATGCATGAAGACCTGTGCACCTGTTTGGAGCTGTTCAACTTGGCGACCAAGTGCGCCAGGGCTGAGGAAGGACGCCTCTCCCTCCTCGAGCTGCTTCCCGCAGACCCAGAAGAGAAGAATCCCAAGGCCAAGGACGTGAAGCGCAAGGGGGCTGCCGTGCTCGCGGCAGAGCCCGACACCAAGCGGGGCAGAGCTCAGCCAGAATCCTCCAAGGGCAGTCGGTACTGTGTGTACCACGACCTCCACACCCACAACACCAATGAATGCCAAGAGCTCCGGGCCATGCGTGAAGGAAGGGTCGGCAGACGTCCCGACCACAGCGACCGGGGCTACAGCCGAGGAGGAGGATGGAACGCAGGACGCTGGGAAGACCGCGGCCCACGCCAAGGCTGGCGCGACCAACCTCGCGAGGATCGCTGGCAGAACCCGCCTCGCGAAGGAGGCTAGAGGGATCAGCCTTGCGAGGATCGCCCGCAAGGGAACGCAGGCCTCCCTCCGCTGCCACCGCAGCCAAGGAGAAATGAAGACCGTCATCAGGACAAGGGGGCTGGGGGCTTCCAGGAACCACGTGCAATCGCCCGCATCCTGGGTGGAGCTGAAGCCCCAGCCTCTCAGCGCATCTTCAAGTAGTTCACCCGCGAAGTGAATGCAGTCCTCCCCAAGCTCGAGGCAACGCGCCCTCTCAGTTGGTCAGCATGCGCCATCACGTTCAGCTCAGCGGATCAACTCAAGTGCGCGGCCACAGCCGGAGTCCTCCCGATGCTTTGTTCCCCAATCATCAGCAACGTGCTAGTCACCAGAACCCTCATCAACGGCGGGGCAGGGCTCAACGTCCTGTCCGTGGAAACGTTCAACAATCTCCAAGTGCCCTACAGTCAGCTTTAGCCAACCAAGCCTTTCTCCGGAGTCACCGACGGCTCCACGGTCCCGATTGGGCAGGTCCGCCTCCCTGTCACCTTCGGGGCACGCGACAACTACCGCACCGAGCTCATCAACTTCAACGTTGCCCACATTCGCCTGCCGTGCAACACCATCCTCGGGTACCCGGCGCTGGCCAAGTTCATGGCTGTAACCCACCACGGCTACAACATCCTCAAGATGCCAGGAAGTGGCGGGGTCATCACGGTGCCCTGCGAGGAGAGAGACGCAGTGTGCTCCCTGGAGCGAGCCTTTCAGGCCGCATCACTGGAAGACCCGGATCACGGAAGCAGGAGGCTTCCCGAGGCCGCCCCTAAGAAGAAGAAGACATCATCCGGTCTGGCCCCTCAGGAGGCACGCCCCTCAGGGCCCACGCCTGCTCAGGGGGAGCCTCCTTCCATCGCATAGGGAGGCGCGCCCGGTGCCCTCCTCAGGTAGGGCTCGGGGGCTCTCCCCTGGAGGGCCGCCGACCTCGCCAAGGTCACGAGGGAGGCGCTTGGGCACCACGTGGAGGCGTGTTTCGAAGCACGTTTCCCTCAAGAAGGAGCAAGGCAAGGAGGGCCAAACCCTCAGGAGTTCGTCAGCAAGGCCATTCAGGAGCTGCAGGAGTCAAGAGTCATGAGAGGCAGCCGTCGCTTACCCACTGTGGCCCCCCATCCAGGCGAGGATGGTGGGTTGCGCGTCTGCATCGACATACCGGGGCTCAACCGAGCCGCGTCTTAGGAGCACCTCTGGCCCTCGCAAGTGGGACGCTGCGAGGTTCTGCCCACAGCTACGTTCGCATGCCTTATGGCTTGCCGAACGCGGCTGCCACGTACCAGCGCCTCGTGAGGGCCATCCTGGAAGCTCAAGAGGTCAGGCGTTCCGCAGCCCTGGTGGAGATGGAGATGATCCGCGAGGAGCCGCCAGCGCCTCCGGAGCCTCCCGAGGCCCCTGAGCCTGGGGGCTCATGAGGATCGGCTCCCACAGCCCACCGAGTCTGCGACATCAACACCCCTTCGTCCCCAACATCATCAGGTGACATCTTTCAAGTTTCATTTCCAGCTGGGAGCGCCCTCAGGGCCGCATTATTCCCAGGCCGTGTGGGTCCGTCCCTGTGGCGTGTATCCCTTTTATTTCATGTTCTTAGCTTACCTTATTGGGGACGCCCCTTGGGCTGCATCATCCCCAAGTCGCTCGGGTCTGACCCAGCGGCGTGTACCCTTCTTGCGTTTATCTTAGGGCCATGCTTTCGACCCGTCATGCTTGTTATTTGGTGCCCGTCCGCGGCACCTTTTCTCCCTGGATGTCGAAAGCTTGCGCATTAAAGGGGGGTGCCTGAGCATCACGACTCAGGGCTCATACCGGCTCTCCAGCCCTCACCCTCTGGTCTTGTACACGGCATCGCGACCTGGCATACCAGTGACGGTTGAGACCAGCTCGAGAGCCGGGACCAAAGGACGTAGAGTTTCGACATCTAACCCAGCTTGCATGTTAAAGGGGGGGTGCTTGAGCATCGCGACTCAAGGCTCCTACCGGCTCTCCAGCCCTCACCCTCTGGTCTTGTCCACGGCATCGCGACCTGGCATACCAGCGACGGCTGAGACTAGCTCGAGAGCCGGGACCCGAGGACGTAGAGTTTCGACATCTAACCCAGCTTGCGCGTTAAAGGGGGGTGCCTGAGCATCGCGACTCAGGGCTCCTACCAGTTATCCAGCCCTCACCCTCTGGTCTTGTCCATGGCATCGCGACCTGGCATGCCAGCGACGGCTGAGACCAGCTTGAGAGCCGGGACCCGAGGACGTAGAGCACCGGCATCTAGCCAAATTTGCAGGAACATACTCCAAGATAAGGCCCAGAGCCAGGCGCAACCCGCCTTGAGGTAGGGCCCCGTGAGTCCCGTGCTGGCCCACGGGTGCCCAGATACACCTCGTCAAGTCCTACCGTGCCAGCCACGTGTCAGGGCGGGGCTGTATACGCCCCGGGGGCTCCTCCCGGAGGGGAGCCCCCTCCCACGCACCAGTGGAAGCACCATGCTCCGCGCTGGCTGACGACACTGCCGAGGAGCGGCTATGCCCGTACACATACGGAAGCGCTACGCTCCGCGCTGGTGATAAACAACTGAGGGTGGCCCTCGGGCCGCGTCAACCTCAGGGAGCCCGGAGCTCAGTGTCTAGCCTCATCGGTGAAGCTCATCTTTTTGGAAAAGGCCCGAAGCCTGTGAAGAAGGCGAGTGCCTGTGAAGCTCATCTTTTTTGGAAAAGGCCCGGAGCCTGTGAAGAAGGCGAACGCCTATGAAGCTGATGCGTTTTGGAAAAGGCCCAGAGCCTGTGAAGAAGGCGAATGCCTGTGAAGCTCATCTTTTTGGCAAAGGCCCAGAGCCTGCAAAGAAGGCGAACACCTGTGAAGCTGATGCGTTTTTGAAAAGGCCCGGAGCCTGTGAAGAGGGCCAATGCCCGTGAAGCTTGTCTCCCCCAAGAAAGGTCCGAAGCCTGTGAAGAGGGCCAATGCCCGTGAAGTTTGTCTCCCCCAAGAAAGGCCCGGAGCCTGTGAAGAAGGCCAATGCCTGTGAAGCTCGTCGCCCGTGACACTCTCACGTAATAATGAGTTGGGGCTGTACACGCCCCGGAGTCTCAGGAGCGCCGGCCTCAGGCCCTGGGGCTCCCTCCCACGCCCAATGGCAGCACTTAGCTTCGTGCTGGTGAGAAGACGTCGAAGACTAGATTAGGTGCTGGACGCGGCTTTTTCATTTGCTTTCTGCAGTTGGCTTGTTCGCTCTTATTTGAAGTTTTATTGAAGCTGTTGCCTTCGAGTTGTGGCTCTTCGACTTTTCGCTCTCCTGCCTCGATTTCTCTCACGCGAGGCCTCACGAGGGAGTAGCCAGGACTCCCTCGCGAGTCTCTCTCCGCCCTTATCGTTCAAGGTTTTCTCAACCCAGGCTCACTACAGGAGCACCCCTCCAGTCCGTGCCTCACGGGCATCGTGACACGAATACAGGGCCTGGGTCGGTTGCCCCCACGGCTGAGGCAGAGGGCTACCTATGCACGAACATGCGGTCGGGGAGAACAATACTAAAATAACGGGAACAGTACGATGATTAACAGCGGTACCCCAAACACACCCCGACGGGGCCCCACACTACTGTCTTTCTGCGCAGGAAAAAGGAAAAGAAAGGGCAAATCTCGCGAAGCTCGACCGGCCTCCTGAGCTCAGGCGGACTCCCTCTCGCACTTCACCGAGGCACGACGGCGGGCAGATCCTCCACCACCCTCCAGGCAGGCACGCTGACATGGAGGTTGACCCCGGCCGCTGCTGGAAGAGTCACTGTTCGAAGAAGAACTGGTGAAGCTTGAGGAACCCTGGGCACCACCAACCACGCGCGCGCTGTCCTCTTCGTCCTCGCCGGGGCTGGGCCCCCGGCCGCGGTCGTCGTCTTCAGGGCAGCACCCTGCACGACGACCACCTTCCCCAAACACCCTCATGTAGAGGGTGGCATCACCGTCAAACTTGAAGTGTAGAGTGCACCGGCGGCGCAGGCCACGCGCACGGGCAAACGTCTGCCAGCCGCGGGTCAAGGCCAGGCTCCCGGCTGCGGAGACCTCCAGCGAAGCCCATGAGGCCCGGCTGCAGCAGTCGTCTGCCTGGAGCCAGAGGCCGCCCAGGGCGCCAGCTGGGAGCTCACCTAGGAGGAAGCGAGGGAGCTGAAGCCGGGCGCTAGTTGGCTCCGCCGCCTACACAATGAACTCCGGCAGCACCTCCGCGGTATGGAAGCGTGGCCTAGGGGGTCGCACGGCCGGAGCACGCCCCCCGGCCACGGCCAGCCGCCCATCACCGCGCAGAGAGCCACCCCCGCGACCGCGGGGGGCTGCCGTGGAGGCCGCAGGGTGTTTGCGAGGGCGGCCTCGACCGTGCTTGGGCGGGGGAGAGGCAGACTCGACCTGGCGAGCCTTTCCTTTCTCTATGGCCGAGAACTTCCTCGGCGGAGCCATGAAGAAGGAGAGGCAGAAGGGGTAGACTGGAGGGCGCACGCCGTTCCGTACTTATAGCCGGCGAAGGCCAACCGTCGACCTCCACGATCGCAGGTAATCATGACCCGCTTTGCATGCAGGGACCTGTCGAATCCGTGTGGTTACCGAGGCGTCGTGGGGAAGCGGAGGCGCCCATGTCCAATCAACCGCCACGCGGCGCCCAAGGCCGCAGGCTGTTAGGGCCCGTGACGCTTCGCACTTGCCCTTTTGCCTCTCTGCTCGGCCAAGTCCGGGCGCGTCGTGGGCCCGGGGGCTACTGTCGGTGTTCTAGGAACGGGGGTCCCCAGACTTGCCTGCCTGCGACTTGTGGTGTGGCTCAAAGGGGGCCCAGCGCGGCCCATCTTCATCAACACAAGCTCAAGACCCTCATGAGGGGCCAAGCCTCGCGGGGCGGACGACAAGGAGCTTCCTCAGGCACGGCCTCATCAGGCTGGCTCGTGAGGAGGCGGAGAGTTCAAGGCGGGGGTACCTCGCGAGGTGCCCATGACGCAAGCCATGACGACCAGGGGCGCCAGTCGGGCGCCAGCCCGTGCAGTGTCCTCCTTTCCTCTTTGGTGCAAAGGGAGCAAGCGCAGGCGAGAGCATCAAGCAAAGGCATCCATTTCAGTGCTACAAGACCAAGACCAGCCCAACGGCAGGGAGGAAGTCATTGTGGGGCCCAAGCAGGCGTCACCACCAGAGCCTTTGGTAGGCGAGGACCAACTTTAGTCAGGATAAGTGTACTAGATGTTCCCCTTCAAAATGGCCAATTGTTGGCGCCCTTCCCGCTCAATATTTGGGAAGAGGCCCAGGGCCTTTGCCTATAAATAGGACTAGCCACCCCCGGGGTGGAGGAGAGCTGGACCTGATCGAGAATCCAAGAGCCAGAACCAAGTAGCACCAACCAAGAACAGACCCTCGCGAGGCTGTTCTTCCTTGTATCGTTCATCATCAGCCCGAGAGGCAATCCACCACACCACACACTGGAGTAGGGTATTACAACACAATGGTGGCCTGAACCAGTATAAACTCTGTGTCTCTTGTGTTGTTTCTTCCGTAGTTTAGATCCTAGCGATTCGGCAAGGAGCAAGTAGGCAGAGGGTGAAATCTCCGTGCGCACCCCAGTGTTCGAACCTCAAGGGTCTGCCGGAACCCGAAATCTGACAGTGCATAAAAGAAAAATAAAAACCTAATTGCAAAAGACGCTCCAAGACTTGCACATAATGCATGAACGAAACGAATCTGAAACATACCGATACTTGTTGAAGAAAGAGGGGGCTTGAGTCTCCTTGAATATTTACTTGGGGTGCCTCGGGCATCCCCAAGCTTGAGCTCTTGCCTCTCTTCCTTCTTCTCAAATTGAAACATCCTCGATTAGACACTACATCCACACAAAACTTCAACAGAAAACTCGGTAAGATCCGTTAGTATAATAAAGCAAATCACCACTCTAAGTACTGTTGCAAACCAATTCATATTTTGTTTTTGCATTGTGTCTACTGTAACGTAACTTTTTCATGGCTTAATCCACTGATATAAATTGATAGATTCATCAAAACAAGCAAACTATGCATCAAAAACAGAATCTGTCAAAACTTCTGGTACCCCAAAAATTCTACCAAAATTAGGAAAAATAAACAAGTTTTATATAAAGACACTGCAAAATGAATCAGAACCAATTGATGTTCCAGTTAAAAATGTAAAATCGCGCACTACAGCCAAAGTTTATGTCCTACACCGTACAAACCAACAAGCATTGTAAACAACCTAAAGGCAAACCTTGGCACACTATTTTTATAATACAATGGAATTGTACAAGGGGATAATTATTTTTATTGAAAATTTTTGTAATTAAGATTCACAAAGTTCCCATGGGCCTGAACAAGTTTAAGGACGTCCCCCACTTCCACAATGCTCGTCTCTCTCACTTTCACTTCTCTTTTTGAAAAGTTTTGGGTTCCCCTCTTTATTTTTGTTGTTTTTAAACTATATGAAAGCACTCAACAGAAATAAATGACTCTCTAAAACTTCCGGGTTGTCTCCCTGGCAGCGCTTTCTTTAAAGCCATTAAGCTAGGCATATAATGCTCAAGTAGTGAATCCACCCGGATCCCAAGGTATATCAAAGACAATTTTAATTAACAATGATTTGTAATTTAGTAGTGAGCACAAAGTAATATATATCAAGCAACAATGAAGTCTAACTCTCTTCATGTGCATCGGCATGTCATAAAAGAACAATTCATGCACACATAGTAAAGGCCAATGCATAGTATAAACAGTTTCTTGCAATTTTATCGTATGGGAAACATAAAGAGGCGGAGATGTAGTTCCTCTCTCATAATAATTGCAAGTAGGAGCAGCAAGCACATGCATATTATATTCATCAAAATAATCATGTGTAGTAGTAAAAGGCAACCCATCAATATAATCCTTAATAAGCACAAACTTCTCCTATATAGTGTAGTCGAGAGAATTCAAAAAGATAATAGGACTATCATGCGTGGGTGCAATAGCAACAATTTCATGTTTAACATAAGGGACTATAGCAAGTTCATCTCCATAAGCATAATTCATATTGGCATCTTGGCCACAAGCATAGCAAGCATCATCAAAAAGGGATATTTCAAGAGAATCAACGGGATCATAATAATCATCATAGCAATCATCATGGCAATCATCATAGCAACCATCCTTCGGTAAGCATGAAGGGGAATTAAATAATGTATGAGTTGGAGGGTTACTCTCATTAGAAGGTGGGCACGGGTAGCTAATCCGCTCCTCCTCCTTTTGTTCTTCGCTCTCCTCATCATCTTTTTCATCCAATGAGCTCACAGTTTCATCAATTTCTTCTTCCATAGCTTCCTGCAAAATATTAGTCTCTTCTTGGACAGCGGAGACTTTCTTAATAAACTGTTTAACATAGGCATTAGAAGCATAATTATAATAACAATATTCAAGTATGGCAAAAATTTCAGATTTGTAAAGAGTAGTATCATACTTTTCAATCAACATAGCAATTTCAAAAGCACCCTTAAAAGCAACAAATTCTTCAATTTGTTGAACATCATAGTAACTATAAACAACCTTAGCATAAGAAGATAAGATTCCATTATCAATAAACTCACATTGGTAGGGAAGGTGTTTTTTAGGGTTTTCAGAACAAGTAAAATCATATTCCCAACATAAATTCCAAGCATAGCATTGTAAACGTTGAATTTGACCCCATAATACTTTCCCTTTTTCAGATATATGATGTCGCACATAACAAGCATGCTCATCTAAAGATTTCCCCTCAACTAAGCTAGTTGGGGTTTCAGCACGAGCACATAGGGATCGCAGATGATCCAAGTAATAAGCTTCAGCAGTGTGATAGATTTTGAGTGGTTCTTCAACCATTGGTTCAGTAGGTAGAACTATTTTTTTTGGTATTTTGCGTTTTCTACCCATGACTAAAGATAGAAAACAACTAAGGACAGCAAATAAAAATCACTTAGTGATAAAGCAAACAAGCACACACGAGAATATTCACCCCACGCTATGACTCCCCGGCAACGGCGCCAGAAAAAGGTCTTGCGTTGATTTTACTTCCCAAAAATCATAAATATTCCAAAAAAAATCTCTGTCCGTTTTTATCCCGTTTGGACTCCGTTTGATATTGGGTTTCTGCGAAACAAAAAACATGCAACAGACAGGAACTGGCACTGGGCACTGGATCAATATGTTAGTCCCAAAAAATAGTATAAAAAGTTGCCAAAAGTATATAAATGTTGAATAATATTGGCATGGAACAATCAAAAATTATAGATACGACAGAGACGTATCAATGAACAGTGAGCGTTGCGGGGGGGGGGGGGGGGGGTTGGATGAACAGTGAGCGGTGGCGTTGCCTCTGGATAAACAGGAACCCGTGGTGTGGAGGGCTGGATGAACAGTAGACGGTGGAGGGGTGGTTGAACAGGACCCCGTGGTGTGGAGGGCTGGATGAACAGTAGACGGTGGAGGGGTGGCCGTGGAGGGGTGGTTGAACATGACCCCGTGGTGTGGAGGGCTGGATGAACAGTAGATGGTGGAGGGGTGCCCGTGGAGGGGTGGTTGAACAGTAGCCGGTGGAGTAGCGCGCGGTGGAGGCTGGATGAACAGGAGCCCGTGGAGGCTGGAGGAGGTCGACGGTAGCCCGTGGAGGCTGGAGGAGGTCGACGATGGAGATGAACAGTATCTCGTGGAGTTCCGTTTTGTGGTACGCCACACCCCTCCCGATGAACAGGACCCCCGTTTCGACCGTAGGAGGTCCGTTTCCTCCGTTTTGCAGTACGCCACACCCCTCCCGATCAACAGGACCCCCGTTCGACCGTAGGAGGTCCATTTCCTCCATTTTACGGTACGCCACACCCCTCCCGATCAATAGGACCCCCATTTCGACCGTAGGAGGTCCGTTTCCTCCGTGTTGCGGTACGCCACACCCCTCCCGATCAACAGGACCCCCGTTTCAACCGTAGGAGGTCTGTTTCCTCTGTTCTGCGGTACGCCAGGCCTCGTTTCCATCGCCTGTTCTGTCCAAGCCGGTTGGCTCGCACGCGTTCTGTTGCCTCCCGATGAACACGACGCATTCCGTTGCCTCCCGATGAACACGACGCATTTCGTTGCCTCCCCATGAACACGATGCATTCCATTGCCTCCCCATGAACACGACGCATTCGGTTGCCTCCCCATGAACACGACGACGATGTTGTTTCTCCGTTCCGACCCAGCCATGTACGTATGCACGAGTAGGCGTTCGAGACCCTGCCCGTATGTACGTACGTGGCCGTATTTTATTTCTTGCACCCTCGCCGTTGTACGTATGTGTACGTGCGCGCCTCTACTATGACCAGTATGTATGTACACGTTCGCGACCAGAATGACAATGCTACGTACGCTTCGACTAGGTGGATCTCGACTGTCAGGCAGTTCCTTGCATGCGAAAATGTAGCTGGTGGGTCCCAGCAGTCAGAGGGGCGAATCATTTTTTTTTGCCCAGCCGCACTTCCTTTGCATGCGAAGATGTAGCTGGTGGGTCCCAGCAGTCAGGGGAGCGAATCATTTTTTTGCCCGGACGCACTTCCTTGCGTGCGAAGATGTAGCTGGTGGGTCCCAGTAGTCAGGGGGGCGAATCGTTTTTTTTACCCGGACGCACTTCCTTGCGTGCGAAGGTGTAGCTGGTGGGTCCCAGCAGTCAGGGGGGAAACGTTTTTTCACAAAATATGGTGGCCCGTCCGGTGGGACCCCGCAGTCAGGTGGAGGAATAACTATTTTGCGCGTAATAAGGAGGCACTTCCTTGCTGCGGCCGTGGACCCAGCTGTCAGCCTCTCCACGTACAGTCCACGTCCGATGGAAGCCGTTCCTTGCCCATGTTGACCACGCCGCGCCGAGAGCACCAGGGCGGTGGACGATGGCGAGGCCTAGGAAGGGGACGATGCAGAGCCGGGGAAGACACGGCAGTGGATGCCCACGCGTAGAGGAGTACGAGGGTTCACTGGTTCGCTGCGGTGTGAGGCTGCCGTCGCCGCGGAATAACAGGGGCGTGGGTGAGTAGAGGGATGGTCTGGCCAGCGCTGGGAGTAGTAGGGGGCGGTGAGGCCTCCGCCGCATCACAGCCGGCCACGGGAGGCAGGAGCACGAGGCACGACCAGCGCTGGTTTGGGCGGCTGGAGCAAGAAGACCAGAGGTTGAAGAAGCACTATGGCCGTTGGATGGACATCATACAGTCACTGGAGCTAGAATCGTGCATATTGACTAAGTTGACAAAGCCCTTCGTCCCCGTCAACTTAGTAGGCCCACAAGTCAGCCTGCCACTATACTGGGTCCTAGCTAACAGGGGGAGTATTCATTTTTTTGTGCGTAATAAGGAGGCACTTCCTTGCGTGCGAAGATATAGCTGGTGGGTCCGAGCTGTCAGCGGTGGTAACGTTTTTTTTGCGAAATACTGAGGCCCTTTCGGTGGGTCCCTGATGTCAGGTGGACGAATCATTATTTTGCGCGTAATAAGGAGGCATTTCCTTGCGTGTGGCCGTTGACCCAGTTGTCGGCCTCTCCACGTACAGTCCACTTCAGATGCATGTCGGTCGTTGACCATGTTGACCAGGCCGCGCTGAGAGCACTAGGGCGGTGGACGACGGCGAGGCCTAGGAAGGGAACAACACGGAGGTAGGGAAGACTCAGCAGTTGTTTCCCACGTGGAGGGGAGTACGACTGGACGAGGGTTTACTGGTTCGTCTGCCGTCGCTGGAGAATAACAGCAGGTGTGGGTGAGTAGAGGGATGGCTAGGCCAGCGATGGGAGTACGGTGGGGCGGTGAGTCCTGCGCGGCAGCACAGCCGGCCGCAGGGAGGAGGGAGCAGGCAGTCCCACCGGCGCTTGTTTGAGCGGCTGGAGCAGGAAGAGCAGAGATTGAAGAAGCACGACGGCAGTTGGATGGCCATCCTACAGTCACTGCTTGTGCGTCAACCTTTTTTTAGGAAAGCCTCAAATCTATGGAAAACAGCATACAGCCCATCTGCCATTATTTCTAATAATTTGTAGCCCATTTGCTAATTCTTAAGGTTTTTTTTGGAGCCCATATTCTTTTTGTTAGCATTACAGCCCATATTGTGGCCACGGTTAAAAAATTATACGAAATTTTGCATATTTTGGTGCGGTCCGAACTATTTTTAATCCCAAAATTTCGACTCACATTCAAACTTATTTTAAAACTAAATGTATATCAATATAAAATCCAACAAATTCTCCACGCATAAAAATTAATGTAATTTAAAATCTCGAAATGAAAAAAAAAGATATTTGAAACTAATTGCCGCTTTGATGTGTTTTAAAAATGTACAACCCATTTCTCATTACTGATGGGCCATTTTCTCGGCCAGCCGAATGAAAGCTCTCCTCGTCTTGAAATATTTGCAGCCCAACAGGCCTGACAAAGCGACTTACTTGGCAAATCACAAAAAAACTGGGCTGTGGCTGTGGACCCAGCTGTCAGCCTCTCCACGTACAGTACTCTTCCGATGGAAGTCGTTCCTTGACCACGTTGACCACGCCGCGTGGAGAGCACCACGGCGGTGGACGACGGCGAGGCCTAGGAACGGGACAACGTGAAGCCAGGGAAGACGCGGCAGTGGAAGCCCGCGCAGAGAGGAGTACGAGGGTTCACTGGTTCGGCTGTGGTGTGAGGCTGCCGTCGCCGCAGGGCCTGGCCAGTGGTGGGAATAGTAGGGGGCGGTGAGTCATCCGCGGCAGCACAGCCGGCCACGGGAGGCAGGAGCATGAGGCACGACCGACACTTCTTTGGGCGGCTGGAGCAAGAAGACCAGAGGTTGAAGAAGCACTACGGCCGTTGGATGGACATCGTACGGCCACTGGAGCTAGAATCGTTCATATTGACTAAGTTGACAAAGCCCTTCGTCCCCGTCAACTTAGTAGGCCCACAAGTCAGCCTCCCACCAAGGTGGGTCCCAGCTAGCAGGGGGAGTATTCATTTTTTTTGTGCATAATAAGGAGGCACTTCCGGTGGGTCCGAGCTGACAGCGGGGGGGGGGGCGTTTTTTTTGTGAAATACGGTGGCCCGTCAGGTGGGTCCCAACAGTCAGGGGGCAAACATTTTTTTCGCAAAATACGGTGGCCCGTCCAGTGGGTCCCTGCTGTCAGTTGGAGGAACCATTATTTTCCACGTAATAAGGAGGCACTTCCTTGCTACGGCCGTGGACCCAACTGTCAGCCTCTCCACGTATAGTATACTTCCGATGGAAGTCGTTCCTTGACCATGTTGACCTCGCCGCATTCTGTTGCATGCATGCGTCCATGGGCATGGTGCGTCCCCACTGTCAGCCTCTCACGTACAGTCATCTTCTGATGACTCTCAGTTGTTGACCACGTTGACCACACCGTGTCGAGCGCACCCAGACTGGAACGACCCGGAGATGGGGAAGACGGGGCAGTGGAGTCGCAGATGGAGAGGAGTGGGAAACTTCACTGGTTCGGGTGCGCGGCAGCACATCCGCGGTGCCGCCCACGAGAGACAGGAGCAAGAACAGAGGTTGAAGAAGGAGCACGGTTGTTGGATTAACATCCAACGGTCCAGCTGCTAGAATCATTTGTTGATTAAGTTGACAAAGCCGTGCGTACACGTCCGCTTAGCAGGCCCACAAGTCAGTCACCAAATCTGACGGGTCCCAGCTGTCAACGGGATGAATATTTTTTGTCGCAAAACAAGGAGGCACTTCCTTCCGTGCGAAGATACAGCCGGTGGGTCACAGCTGTCAGGTGGAAGAAACATTTTTTTTTAGCTTTCCTTGCGTGCGACCAAGGACCTCATGGGTCCCAGCCGTCAGGCTCTCCATGTACAGTCCTCTTCCGATGACTCTGGTTTGTTGACCATGCCACACCGAACACAGCGAGGCGGTGGACGACGGCGAGGCACCGGACGGGAACGACTCGGAGATGGGAAAACTCGGCAGTGGAGTCGCAGATTGAGAGGAGGAGAAGGGTTATAACTAGTTCTGTTGCAATTCATATCAAACTCAGGTTCACAGGACATGTTCATATTCATAGCCAACATTCACTATCAACAACTCAAAAGATTCATATATACACAAGCTCAGCATATCTATGCATCCAAATGATTGATAGATCACACGACAATATTCATACATAATTGACAAAAAGATTCAGATATACACATGTTCAGTATGTTTATGCATCCAAATGATTGAGATCACAGCCAATATGATCCATGGACGAACTTTAATTACCTAGGGTACAGACTGGTAAATGGTGTTCAATCAAAGGTACTTCTTGCTCAAATTAGTTCTTGTACGAGTAAACTTTCGAGTACATAAGAGGCAGCACATACAATCTGAACTTTGCTTGTAGGTTTATCCTCAAATAGTGGCCTCGTGCCGACGGAGGTTTGAGAAACTTGGCCACTACTTTCATCCAACTAGTTTACTGGCTCATCTTGGTCCTGTATCTCACCAAAATTCTACATTGCAGACGAGAAAGGAGGCGGTTGAGAAAATGAACCACCCAAATTTTTTGTGCAGTTCAACTGAAATGGAGCATCCTTGGCGTGCAGACTGATTAAGTCCCAGATGAATATACGCGTCACCCAACTAGTCTAGAATCTTTAGATTCCATGCCATATAGTTCGCTACCATATGTGCCGATAACCAAAAGGCACAAGTTGGGACCAAAGACTAGACTGCGTTTTTCTGGGCTATGCACCAAGCAATATTTTTGGCGTTCACTCTCCTAATACTTGGAGTTTGACAATTGGTTGACGCCGGTTGATACTCGAATGAATATAGGCACTTCTTGTCAACATCGATGCTTGTCTGAGTGAACTTTTGAGTACATAGGAGTAGCATAAGTACCTGTCCATCTGATCATTTTGTGCAGTTCTACTGAAATCACCCGATGTAATGATTTGCCTGCGAGTTCAGGCTCCAAATTACTCCTTTATGAAATCGGCAAACAGTAGCACAATACCAAATTACCAATACATATGACAAGCACAATAATCAGGATAAAGACCGGTACCGACCTGTGTGAGGTAGCATATCAATTACTATTTCCTTTGACTGGAAGCCGAGATAAGCCAAGCGACTGACAGCAAAGGAAGAAAGCAAGCGGAGATTAGTGACTGACAGGAAAGGACGGAAGCTATCGAGGCAATGAAGCACCCAAAGTTTTTGTGTAGTTCCACCAATTGGCACATATATTGAGAGAGTGAGATTACTGTAATAGTGGGACTAGTTGATGAAACATACACTAACAAATAGAAGCACCATCATTATCTTTATGGGTAAAGTTAGCAACATAGTAGTCTTGCTTAAAGAGAGGTATTAGTTTATTTAATCAGTGCCAATTAGCTCAACTCAACACTCAAAGCATTGCCATTTATCATAGGTTGCAAAACTTAAAAGTGTAAAGATAAAGGAGTTTCTCATGACAGTAGCACGATACAAATAGAGATGACAGCAAACTAATATGGATGAAGGCCTTAGGCCCGTACCAACCTGAGAAAAAAAGCTTATTCATGTAGTCCCATAAGAGATGATAAAGCACTCACTGGAATCACACAATAGTATATATTTTTGTGCACTTCAAATGTATGGTTGAAATCACTCTTGTTTACCAGTGCTGAGATTATATCGAAAGATTATCAAGAACTTCCAATAGAGTTAAAGCACTGGCTGGGATACAGTTCATTGTATTGTCTTGTGTAGTTCCACTAAAATGTATGATTGGCACAACATGATCCCTGTTTGCACAAGTAGGAACAAGGTGAAACCTTAATTAGCTTAGTGAGAAAGGATAGGAAGACATTAGCATATTACTCAAATAGTAGCATCAAATTCATGATGGACAATATGCAAAACATTGCCTCATTGAACCAATGGCAATAAATTGACATGCAAAACAATAGCACTATTATGTCATGACACTAATAATATTCCCTCCCTGCTCCACCACATGATTCACCTCCATAGACAAACATTCACACGTACATGATTCAGCATAGGGTCCTACTAAAGATTTGTTTAACTCCAACAGGAAAATTAGGCAGTAATAAATTAGTGGTACTTAAGTGCTCCTAATTAATTAAGTGAGACAACAGAAGTGGAAGGGCTCCCTGGAGGATCGTCTCACATGTAAGGTAGTCGTTGCCGGAGCCCTTGAATAGCCTTGACTGAGGCCTCTGGCTTCAGCAAGATCGCCTTGGCACTGTTTATTCTTCTTCTTCTTCCTCTTCATGCTATGTTTCTCTTTATCCTCACCAGTTGGTGAAACCAAGTACATGATTAGCCTTCTAATTCAGAATTGGTTTTGTCAGTGAGGGAGTACAAGTGTACTAGTAAAAAACAACATTATTTTCTCATGGCAGTCGGAAAATAGAGATGAACACATGCATTAAATATCATTCTTACCTAAAGGAAGGTTATGGCGCCAATATGGATGATGAGGATTGGAACACAGATCTTCCTTTGTGCAGTTCCACCAAAATGAACCAACTGTTCCATCTGACATTCTAGTTAAACAGCACAAAAGTCACTTCTTTTAAGAAGAGTTTTGTGCAGTGCACCAAAAGGTCACAACAGCAACCAGGTGAATTGGATATCCCTGTTTGCACAAAAAGGCACAGAGGAAACAGTTAGAGTCTCAAACAATTACATTAAGAACAACTAAGGTTGCGTTCGGTTCACAGGTTTGGTGCAGGATTTTCGTAGGAACACAATTCCTACCGTATTCTTTCCCTTCCAACCGTTCGGAACACGGGAAAGGTGAATGGTGTTTCATAGGAAAGCTGGTCTGGTAGTACTGATTCCATCGGATTAGAAACATCCACGCGCTGCTCATTTTTTGGGCGGAAGCCTGAGGCAGGTGCTCGCTGCCATGCGTTAGATAGGTTGCTGTGCTGTGTTTGCCGGAATAAAAAAAATCAACCTATGTGTGGTATGTGAGGTGAGGACAAGAGTAGTCACTGGGCAGCTGAATAAACAAATAGCATCTCATACTGCCAAGCATGCTACTCTAAAAAAACAAATCTGTACATTTCATAGTCCATCCGAACACATTCTCTTGAGAGTTTCCTCCAGTTCGTTGTTCCATAGTTTTATACCTACATTCCTTTCCTATTCCTCTATTTTCATCAAGACCTATGTTTTCTGCCCCTTTATTCCGACCGGAGCCTAAATATTTGGTATAAGGGCATGGGACAGTGGGTGCACCAGCAGTACAGCACCATGTACGTAAACAGGGGCATAAAGTGGTGATTCAAAGTTTGTTGCCCCGAGAAACAAACATCCAAGAAACATATCTGGGTTGGTCCCATTTTTTCACTCTAGCCACCTACTCCTATGTGTGGATAGCAAATCTAGTCCTGGTCATACCGCTGTGTACAGCGTTACCCCTATATTTCCCTTTTCGACCAAGAGACCGGTTGGATGACCAGTCTGTACTACTTTCATCCCCTTTCCTTCCTATTTGTACCAAGTCCGATGTACATACTAAATTCCCCCACCCCCACTTTATTTCAATGACAAGTATTTTCGGATGGAGGGAGTACAAGATTCGACTCCATGAAGTAGCTTTACCTCTAACAATAGAAGAAAAAAAAATAGGTGACGTTGTACCATCCGATCGAGAGGGGCTGACAGGTAGAAAATGATGCACATGCAGCGATGTAGCGAGCTGGGGAAGTAGAGCTAAGGCGGTTTCGAACGAAGATATACCTGAAGGTCGTCAGGATGTGGATAGGTGGGCGGCGGGAGGCCGGATCCGCCCACAGGCAACAACGAAGGGATCGGAGGACCTCCCGCGCCGGCGCTCGGCCAGAGATAACGGTGCGACCGGCAGTGGGTCTCCTCCCTCGCTGTCGATGACGACCTAAACGCTGCCCCTCCTCCCCTTCACCGACGGAGGGGGATACATACGGATATGTAACCAGCGGTGAGGATAGAAAGCTAGTGTTTTTTGAAGGGAGAAAGACAGGGTTACTACCCCTATCTTGTTTAGATCTGGAGAGGATGAGAGTGTGTGAATAGAGCAGCCCTAGCAAGCAAGCGCGGAGGCTCCGGCCTATATATAAGTAGTGGGGTAGTTTTCCTTTTTCACTCCATCAAAACAATCGTTTAAAATTGTGTACTATACTACATGCCAGGTCGCGTTTTTTAGTTGTTGATTGTTTTTTGAGATAGCTACCCGCTTGTTCCAAGTGGTGTTACGGTGTGCCAGGTCGCACTTTGTATCGTTCAAGTCTGGTAGTACTACAAGTCCCTCCATTAAATGAACAACCACCCCCTCATAAAAATTGTGAACAAGCCCACGGCTAAAATTAGCGGAAACGTGGGTTGCCCCAACATGCATTATTATTTATATTTTCTACTCCCTCCGTTCCTAAATATAAGTCTTTTTTATTAGCCACACCTAGGACAAGAATTTTTTTATTAGCAGTGAACCCCACATGTCATAGACACAAAATTTTTGGCAAGATTCCCTTAGGCAAGGCAAAGTGTGTCTAACAATTTGAGCAACTCAGGTTAGGCAAGTGTGGCAAGTGTGGGAAAATAATGTGGCAACATAAGACAAACATAGTCACAATCCAAACAGCCCCGTGATTTTTTGTGACATGCATGAAAATTTGGTTAGTTAAATTTATAGTCAAAATTTGGCAAGGTGCATCAAATCAACACATGCAAGTATCAAAAGGAAAGTCACGGCATGCATGCATGCGTTGTACTCCCTCCGTTTCCAAATATAAGTCTTTTTAGAGATTGCAACAAGTGACTACTCCCTCCGTTCCTAAATGTAAGTATTTTTAGGGATTCCACTACAAACTACATACGGATGTATATAGACATATTTTAGAGTGTAGATTCACTCATTTTGTTTCGTATGTACTGTTCATAGTGAAATCTCTAAAAAGACTTATATTTTGCAACGGAGGGAGTACATAGGAAGCAGAATATGTCTACTCCTACATACGAAGTAGCCCATTTGAAATGTGTAAAAAGAGTTTTATCGAATGCAGTGCTTTGATGTGTCGCGTCAACTCGTACAAGCCCGAGAAATTTGATTACTACAATGCCCTCTCCCTCGCGGACTAAGCTCCGGTGCCTTAACTGCACCTGCCTTTGGCTGCATGACAGGTGGGCCAATCACCTATTGGGCCCACCTGTCATGGACGCAAAGGCAGGAGCAGTAAGTAGAAGCTTTCGCTACACGCTATCCCTCCCGCACGAGGTGGACGGACATGCAGAAGTGGATTCGATACTGTAGAAGTAGGAGTAACATCATTGTTCGTCTTCTCGAAGAGGCGAAGAGCCAAGTGCAAACCGAACGTGGCAGTTGCGAACGCTCGCGTGGTGCGGTTCCTTGGAGTACTAGCCAGGCTCTTGCATGAGACAAAATTGCTATTGTTTAACAATTAAACTCCATTATCCATTGGTTGATACTCATTCTGCATAGGTCCACGCGCTTAGCACCATTTCCTCCTGGGGTCACCAATGTTTATTTGCTAATTAATAGCATTCCATGCAATGAACTAGCCATTGCAAGTCATTAAAAGCATGCACACCTCTCATCTCTTATTGGTTGATACGTATGTCAAGAAACAAGAAACAAGGTAGAAGTTAATGCACCACGCCTAAGTGTTTTGGGACTATTTGGTTTTCGTAAGATGACTTACACACCTAGACGGAGGGAGTAGTATAGACCTGTAAACCGGAAAGGAGTATTTGCCTTTCTAGAGATTTCAACAAGTGACTAGACTTCGGCTCAAAAAAAACAAGTGACTATACTACACCGTGTGCAGTACCCCCTCCCCTCCGGTTTATAGGGCTCAAATCTCAAATCTCATGAACCAAGGCATTTTGCAATTGGAGGAATGTATCTCGTACTTTACAAAACTACCCTAATTAAACTCATGCATTAATTACGTAGTTCTCTCGTTTTCCTCTCCGCCTTGGTTGCGGTGCACAATATTGAGAGAGTGCTTTGATACGTTTTAGTCTCATGACTAGCCACACTTTGACTTGGCCACACTAGTCTCCAACCAAACAGACCCTAAAAGTAGTGGGACTAAAACTTGTTAGCCTCATCCATGCTTGGATCCAAATACTAAAGAGACTAAAATAAAGTTAATGACATTTCAAAGCATCCGGGCCCGCATGGCATCCACCAAATCACAACGAGGTGCTATAGTCGAGACTCACCTGTCACCCCGGTGTGGCCTTCATGACCCGTCATATCACAAAACCCACACCTTTACCAGCAGTGGTAAGGTGGCCTCCAAGTTGGACTGGACGAAGCAACCATCATTTCATTGGAACGCTTGTTCAAGCCCTTTCTTCCCTTTCTTGAAGAAAACCTCACTCCAGGCTACTCACTTCTGCCATTTTTCTTCTCTACCGACGAAGGAAAGGTGGGCGAATCAAGTGCTAAGCTAATGGAATGGGTCAAGTCAATCACATCATTCTCCTAATGATGTGATCCCGTTAATCAAATTACAACTCATGTCTATGGTTAGGAAACTTTAACCATCTTTGATTAACGAGCTAGTCAAGTAGAGGCATACTAGTGACACTATGTTTGTCTATGTATTCACACATGTATTATGTTTCCGGTTAATACAATTCTAGCATATAATAAACATTTATCATGAAGTAAGGAAATAAATAATAACTATATTATTGCCTCTAGGGCATATTTCCTTCAGTCTCCCACTTGCACTAGAGTCAATAATCTAGTTCACATCACCATGTGATTTAACACCAATATTCATATCTATATATGATTAACACCCATAGTTCACATCGTCATGTGATCAACACCCAAAGGGTTTACTAGAGTCAATAATATAGTTCACATCGCTTATGTGATTAACACCCAAAGAGTACTAAGGTGTGATCATGTTTTGCTCGTGAGAGAAGCTTAGTCAATGGGTCTGTCACATTCAGAGCCGTATGTATTTTGCAAATATTCTAAGTCTACAATGCTCTGCATGGAGCTACTCTAGCTAATTGCTCCCACTTTCAATATGTATCCATATTGAGACTTAGAGTCATCTGGATCGGTGTAAAAGCTTGCACTGATGTAACTATTTACGATGGGCTCTTTTGTCACCTCCATAATCGAGAAATATTTCCTTAGTCCTCACTAAGGATATTCTTGACCAATGTCCAGTGATCTACTCCTAGATCACTATTGTACTCCCTTGCCAAATTCAGAGCAAGGTATACAATAGGTCTGGTACATTGCATAGCATACTTTATAGAACCTATGACTGAGGCATGGGGAATGACTTTCATTCTCTTTTCTATTTTCTGCCGTGGTCGGGGTTTGAGTCTTACTCAATTTCACACCTTTGCAACACAGGCAAGAACTCTTTCTTTGACTGTTCCATTTTGAATTACTTCAAAATCTTGACAAGGTATGTACTTATTGAAAAACTTATCAAGCGTCTTGATCTATCTCAATAGATTTTGATACTCAATATGTAAGCAGCTTCACCGAGGTCTTTCACTGAAAAACTTTTATTCAAGTATCCCTTTATGCTATCCAGAAATTCTATATCATTTCCAATTAACATAATATGTCATCTACATATAATATCAGAAATGCTACAGAGCTCCCACTCACTTTCTTGTAAATACAGGCTTCTCCAAAAGTCTGTATAAAACCATATGCTTTGATTAACTCATCAAAGCGTATATTCCAACTCTGAGATGCTTGCACCAGTCCATAGATGGATCGCTGGAGCTTGCACATTTTGTTAGCACCTTTAGGATTGACAAACCCTTCTGGTTGCATCATATACAACTCTTCTTTAATAAATCCATTAAGGAATGCATTTTTACATCCATTTGCCAGATTTCATAAAATGTGGCAATTGCTAACATGATTCAGACAGACTTAAGCATCGCTACAGTTGAGAAAATCTCATTGTAGTCAACACCTTGAACTTGTTGAAAACCTTTTTGCGACAAGTCGAGCTTTGTAGATAGTAACACTACTATCAGCGTCTGTCTTCCTCTTGAAGATCCATTTATACAATATGGCTTGCCGATCACCGGGCAACTCCACCAAAGTCCACACTTTGTTATCATACATGGACCCCATCTCAGATTTCATGGCCTCAAGCCATTTCGCGGAATCTGGGCTCATCATCGCTTCCTCATAGTTCGTAGGTTCATCATGGTCTAGTAACATGACTTCTAGAACATGATTACCGTACCACTTTGGTGTGGACTGTACTTTGGAAGACCTATGAGGTTCTGTAGTAACTTGATCTGAAGTTTCATGATCATCATCATTAGCTTCCTCACTAATTGGTGTAGGAATCACTGGAACTGATTTCAGTGATGAACTATTTTCCAATTCGGGAGAAGGTATAGTTACCTCATCAAGTTCTACTTTCCTCCCACTCACTTCTTTCGAGAGAAACTCCTTCTCTAGAAAGGATCCATTTTTAGCAACGAATATCTTGCCTTCGGATTTGTGATAGAAGGTGTACCCAACAGTTTCCTTTGGGTATTCTATGAAGATGCACTTCTCCAATTTGGGTTTGAGCTTATCAGGATGAAACTTTTTCACACAAACATCGCAGCCCCAAACTTTAAGAAATGAGAACTTGGGTTTCTTGCTAAACCACAGTTCATATGATGTCGTCTCAACGGATTTAGATGGTGCCCTTTTAACGTGAATGCAGCTGTCTCTAATGCATAACCCCAAAACAATAGTGGTAAATCAGTAAGAGACATCATAGATCGCACCATATCCAATAAAGTGCGGTTACGATGTTCGGACACACCATAACGTTGTGGTGTTCCAGGTGGCGTGAGCTGTGAAACTATTCCACATTGTTTTAATTGAAGACCAAACTCGTAACTCAAATATTCGTCTTCGCGATCAGATCGCAGAAACTTTATTTTTCTTGTTACGATGATTTTTCCACTTCACTCTGAAATTCTTTGAACCTTTCAACTATTTCAGACTTATGTTTCATCAAGTAGATATACCCATATCTGCTCAAATCATCTTGTGAAGGTCAGAAAATAACGATACTTTCCACGAGCATCAACACTCATTGGATCGCATACATCGGTATGTAGTATTTCCAATAAGTTAGTAGCTTGTTCCATTGTTCCGGAGAACGGAGTTTTAGTCATCTTGCCCAAAAGGCACGGTTCGCAAGCATCAAATGATTCATAACCAAGTGATTCTGAAAATCCATCTTTATGGAGTTTCTTCATGCGCTTTACACCGATATGACCCAAACGGCAGTGCCACAAATAAGTTTGCACTATCATTATTAACTTTACATCTTTTGGCATCAATATTATGAATATGTGTATCACTACGATCGAGATCCAACAAACTATTTTCATTGGGTGTATGACCATTTGAAGGTTTTATTCATGTAAACAGAACAACAATTATTCTCTGACTTTAAATGAATAACCGTATTGCAATAAACATGATCAAATCATATTCATGCTCAACGCAAACGCCAAATAACATTTATTTAGGTTTAACACTAATCCCGAAAGTATAGGGAGTGTGCGATGATGATCATATCAATCTTGGAACTACTTCCAACACTCATCGTCACTTCCCCTTCAACTAGTCTCTGTTTATTCTATAACTCCTGTTTCGAGTCACTAATTTTTAGCAACCGAACAAGTATCAAATAATCAGGGGCTATTATAAACACTAGTAAGGTACACATCAATAACCTGTATATCAAATATACCCTTGTTCACTTTGCCATCCTTCTTATCCACCAAACATTCAGGGCATTTCCGCTTCCAGTGACCATTTCCTTTGCAGTGTAAGCACTCAGTTTCAGGCTTTGGTCCAGCTTTGGTCTTCTTCACGGGAGTGACAACCTGTTTGTCATTCTACTTGAAGCTCCATTTCATTCCCTTTGCCCTTTTTCTTGAAACTAGTGGTCTTGTCAATCATCAACACTTGATGCTCTTTCTTGATTTATACCTTCATCGATTTCAACATCACGAAGAGCTCGGGAATCGTTTTCGTCATCCCTTGCATACTATAGTTCATCACGAAGTTCTAGTAACTTAGTGATGGTAACTAGAGAATTTTGTCAATCACTATCTTATCTGGAAGATTAACTCCCACTTGATTCAAGCGATTGAAGTACCCAGACAATCTGAGCACATGCTCACTAGTTGAGCGATTCTCCTCCATCTTTTAGCTATAGAACTTGTTGGAGACTTCATATATCTCAACTCGGGTATTTGCTTGAAATATTAACTTCAATTCCTGGAACATCTCATATAGTCCATGACGTTCAAAATGTCTTTGAAGTCCCGATTCTAAGCCGTTAAGCATGGTGCACTAAACTATCAAGTAGTCATCATATTGAGCTAGCCAAACGTTCACAACGTCTGCATCTGCTCCTGCAATAGGTCTGTCACCTAGCGGTGCATTAAGGACATAATTCTTCTATGCAGCAATGAGGATAAACCCCAGATCACGGATCCAATCCGCATCATTGCTACTAACATCTTTCAATACAATTTTTTCTCTAGGAACATATCAAAATAAACATATGAAAGAAACAACGCGAGCTATTGATCTACAACATAATTTGTAAAATACTACCAGGACTAAGTTCATGATAAATTTAAGTTCAATTAATCATATTACTTAAGAACTCCCACTTAGACAGACATCTCTCTAGTCATCTAAGTGATCACGTGATCCAAATCAACTAAACCATGTCCGATCATCACGTGAGATGGAGTAGTTTCAATGGTGAACATCACTATGTTGATCATATCTACTATATGATTCACGTTCGACCTTTCGGTCTCCGTGTTCCGAGGTCATATCTGTTATATGCTAGGCTCGTCAAGTTTAACCTGAGTATTCCGCGTGCGCAACTGTTTTGCACCCGTTGTATTTGAACATAGAGCCTATCACACCCGATCATCACGTGGTGTCTCAGCACGAAGAACTTTCGCAACGGTGCATACTCAGGGAGAACACTTCTTGATAATTAGTGAGAGATCATCTTAAAATGCTATCGTCAAACTAAGCAAAATAAGATGTATAAAAGATAAACATCATATGCAATCAAAATATGTGACATGATATGGCCATGACCATCTTGCGCCTTTGATCTCCATCTCCAAAGTACTATCATGATCTCTATCGTCACCGGCACGACACCATGATCTCCATCATCTTGATCTATATCAATGTGTCGTCATATGGTCGTCTCGCCAACTATTGCTCTTGCAACTATTGCTATCGCATAGTGATAAAGTAAAGCAATTATTTGGCGCTTGCATCTTATGCAATAAAGAGACAACCATAAGGCTTCAGCCAGTTGCCGATAACTTCAACAAAACATGATCATCTCATACAACAATTTATATCTCATCACGTCTTGACCATATCACATCACAACAAGCCCTGCAAAAACAAGTTAGACATCCTCTACTTTGTTGTTGCAAATTCTACGTGGCTGCTATGGGCTGAGCAAGAACCGTTCTTACCTACGCATCAAAACCACAACGATAGTTCGTCAAGTTAGTGTTGTTTTAACCTTTGCAAGGACCGGGCGTAGCCACACTTGGTTCAACTAAAGTTGGAGAAACAGACACCCGCTAGTCACTTGTGTGCAAAGCACAGCGGTAAAACCAGTCTCGCGTAAGCGTACGCATAATGTCGGTCCGAGCCGCTTCATCCAACAATACCGCTGAACCAAAGTATGACATGCTGGTAAGCAGTATGACTTGTATCGCCCATAACTCACTTGTGTTCTACTCGTGCATATAACATCAACGCATAAAACCTAGGCTCGGATGCAACTGTTGGGGAACGTAGTAATTTCAAAAAAATTCCTATGCACACGCAAGATCATGGTGATGCATAGCAACTAGAGGGGAGAGTGTTTTCCATGTACCCTCGTAGACCGTAAGCGGAAGCGTTATGACAACGCGGTTGATGTAGTCGTACGTCTTCATGATCCGACCGATCCAAGTACCGAACGTACGACACCTCCGAGTTCAGCACACGTTCAGCTCGATGATGATCCCCGGACTCCGATCCAGCAGGGTGTCGGGGATGAGTTCCGTCAGCACGACGGCGTGGTGACGATGATGATGTTCTACCGACGCAGGGCTTCACCTAAGCACCGCAACAATATGACCGAGGTGGAATATGGTGGAGGGGGGCACCGCACACGGCTAAGGAACGATCACGAAGATCAACTTGTGTGTCATGGGGTGTCCCCTTGCCCCCGTATATAAAGGAGCCAAGGGGGAGGGGTTGGCCGGCCAAGGAGGGCGCGCCAAGGGGAGTCCTACTCCCATCGGGAGTAGGACTCCTTCTTTCCTAGTCCAACTAGGAGAAGGGAAGGAAGGGAAGGAGCGAATCAACTTGTGGTTGAGTTGGTTAGGTGGACTGTGGTATCCCTAACCCACCAGGGTTCAAATCCTGGTGCTCGCATTATTCCTGGATTTATTTTAGGATTTCCGGCGATGCGCTTTCAGTGGGAGGAGACGTTCCCGTCGACGACGAGGCGCCTATGGTGACTTCGTAAATCTCAAGATGATATGCCGGCTCAGTCTTTCGGAGGTGCTCATAGGGGTAGGGTGTGCGTGTGTGCGTTCATAGGAATGAGTGTATGCGCGTATATATGAGCGCTTGTGTGTGTACTGATGCTCAAAAAAAAGGGGAAGGAAGGGAAGGAGAAGGAGAAGGAAGGAGAGGGAGGAAAAAGAGGAAAGAGGGGCCGGCCCCCTAGTCCAATTCGGTTTGGGCTAGGGGGGCCGCGCGCCCTACCTCCTCTCTTCCACCACTTGGCCCATGAGGCCCATTGCTTCTTCCTCGTATTCCCGTAACTCCCCGGTACCCCCGAAAATACCCGAATCACTCGGAACCTTTCCGAAGTCCGAATATAGTCGTCCAATATATCGATCTTTACGTCTCGACCATTTCGAGACTCCTCGTCATGTACTCGATCTCATCCGGGACTCCGAACTCCTTCGGTACATCAAAACTCATAAACTCATAATATAACTGTCATCGAAACCTTAAGTGTGCGGACCCTACAGGTTTGAGAACTATGTAGACATGACCGAGACACGTTTCCGGTCAATAACCAATAGCGGAACCTGGATGCTCATATTGGCTCCTACATATTCTACGAAGATCTTTATCGGTCAAACTGCATAACAACATACGTTGTTCCCTTTGTCATCGGTATGTTACTTGCCCGAGATTCGATCGTCGGTATCTCAATACCTATTCAATCTCGTTACCGGCAAGTCTCTTTACTCGTTACGTAATGCATCATCCTGCAACTAACTCATTAGTCACATTGCTTGCAAGGCTTATAGTGATGTGCATTACCGAGAGGGCCTAGAGATACCTCTCCGACAATCGGAGTGATAAATCCTAATCTTGAAATACGCCAACCCAACATGTACCTTCGGAGACACATGTAGAGCTCCTTTATAATCACCCAGTTATGTTGTGACGTTTGGTAGCACACAAAGTGTTCCTCTGGTAAACGGGAGTTGCATAATCTCATAGTCATAGGAACATGTATAAGTCATGAAGAAAGCAATAGCAACATACTAAACGATCAAGTGCTAAGCTAATGGAATGGGTCAAGTCAATCACATCATTCTCCTAATGATGTGATCCCGTTAATCAAATGACAACTCATGTCTATGGTTAGGAAACTTTAACCATCTTTGATTAACGAGCTAGTCAAGTAGAGGCATACTAGTGACACTATGTTTGTCTATGTATTCACACATGTATTATGTTTCCGGTTAATACAATTCTAGCATGAATAATAAACATTTATCATGAAGTAAGGAAATAAATAATAACTATATTATTGCCTCTAGGGCATATTTCCTTCACCTGGAGCACTAGGCAAAGAGTTGCCATCGGACAACCCACTGGAGACAGCGATCTCCAGGAAGCGAGCACCGACCAACGAGTTGACCATGTTGGCGGGCCAACCCATGGAGACGAAGAACTCCAAGAAACAAGCACTGGCCAAAGAGTTGAGGACGTTGGCGGACGAACTCCTCAAAGAAAGTTGAAAGAACAGCAAGGGCCCCACCGTGCCTACCCCAGGAGCTCTGATTGCCACCTATGTGAGGCTCAAGACCGAGTTTGAGGAGATAGTCGCCGTTGAGAAGCAGTATTCCCCTGGCAAGGTGATGGCCCCCATCGAGGACGAGGAGATGGCCCCCGGAGGGATGAGATCCCCTGGTGAGCTGCACAAGGTAAAAAATAATGGCTTATTACCATAGTTGTGGCTTTTGATTATTTGCAATGTGCTTGCTTTTTGATTATTTGCAATGTGCTTGCTAATATGTTAGTGTTGTGCAGGTGCCGGTGGTTGTCCTTGATGATTCCGATGTCGTGGCCCGTCCTGTTGGCATCGCCCCGGAGATCGATTCCGATGCCGCTGTCCATCCTATGGACATCGCCCCAGAGATCGATTCCGATGTCGCGGTCAGTCCTGTGGACATCGCCCTAGAAATCGATTCCCATGCCGATGTCCGTGCTGTGGTCATTGCCAGAGAGATCGATGACAAGAAATAGTTGATCGCGCTAATCCTTCAGGGTAGTTTGCATTGCCCTATGTTTAATTACCAGAACGATGCGTGTTATCAAACCATCTTAGGGCTAGTGCACTGTCTTGTGTGGGCGGATCTTGCTACTTTTGTTTGATAGTGAATCATGCGATGAATCATGCGAACCCTCTCCGAGTTATGGACACAGATGTATCCTCACCAGCTTTTGATGTAATATAGGGCATGCTTAGATGTAAGTTTGAACTGTTTATCATATCAGCCGGGCTTGTTTGATGATTCTTGGTGTTAATAGGCTAGCTACTGTGCGAGCTATAGTACTTGCAAAACACTCACCAAAGAGAAACGTTGGGGCTGATGAGCTCGTGGTATGCTTATACTTATCCCTCGTCGATCGACCAATAGCCCTAGCTCCTAAAATTGTAGGCTTAGCGATCGATCAGACAATAGTCGACATACATTCAGGCCTCATTTGGTTCATAGGGTAGGAAAATCGTAGCAAAAGTACAGAGAACGTACAACACAAAATCGTAGCAGTGCAGAGACGTACTCCCTCCGTTCCAAAATAGATGACCTAGGCGGGCTAGTTTGGCCTAGTGGGTTTCAGTGATATGACGTGGTACAGTGCCGTCCAGTCTTCACGTGTGGTAGCAGTATTGCGGGTACAGTATGTTTTCTTGAAGAAGCAGAATTCAACGAAGTCATGATGGTTCTTTCGTTCGAACAACTTACGGTGAGAAAGGTTGGGCCTGCGATACAACCGGGGTAGACCAGGATAATTTTGTGCATGGCAGGTGGACCAGGATGGTCGACGTCCCACATGTCGGCGAATAGAAGTATTCTTTCCGATATAGAGGACGAGCAACGAGTATTCATTGTTTATTTTTGATGAAAGCTATTGTCTCCACTGTTACTCCTTGACTTTGTCAATGCCTCTCTCTCCTCCACATAAGCGGGGACTACTTGCTATGTATGCAGCGGGTAGCTGGCGTCTTGAGGGGCCAGGGCGGTGAGAGCGAGCTCCAGAAGCGGTCCAGACTCCAACATGGCCCACCTCACATTATCACCATATATTTCTTGGAGTCCATGCACGGCGGGCGGGCGATCTCTTCTCCCTCCCTCGTTTCTCTCTTCTCAGCCGACACCTGCCGAGCGATTTGATTTCGGCTATCGACGGTTTATTCAATTACGATCCCACATATCAGTGAAATTGCAAGACGACGTGTGTCCCCTTTGGTGAGCGGCGTGCGAGCCGGACTGTCGGGTTGCGACGCGTACGAGTCGTAAGTGTGTCGCCTTTTCCTTTAGAACTTGCGAAGCATAACATTTTCGCGTGATCGATCGATAGAAATCCAGAACAAAATGACGAGGGCGGTGCTTTCCCGCTCGTTAGGCGGGCTAGTTCGAGTGATATGACGTGCTACAGTGTCGTCCACTTGCTCCATTTTTATGTAAGCAAGAGTTTACACTCGTACGCGGGAGGAGTGCGAAACACCGCTGATCTGATTTTGATCGAGGGACAACTGTTCCCTACCAAATAATGGAAGATTGTTAGCAATTATAGCATGATAGTTAGGGCATCTCCAGCGTTGGCCCACAAATTTACACCGGCATCTGTCCGAGGACACTGATGGATGCCATCCGATGCTGCCCGCATACCTTTCGACAACTATATGAACTAACCGGACGAAATTCGTGCAAACAAAGCAAATTTCAAATTAACCAGATGAAATTAACCAGATGAAATTCATTACATTTCGAAAACTTTTCCTACAAACTGGACGAAATTCATTACATATTTTGCACAAACCGTACTAAACCTACTGTAAACCTAATCTAAACGATCGCCGGCGCCCGACCACCAAGTCCGGCCATGAACCTAAGAAAGCCGGCCATTGCCTTTGCCTCCTCCTCATCCGCCTCGATAACCTCCTCCTCCGGCCGGAGCACAAGGTTATGAAGATTTCCGCCTCCACGTCGCCGTCAAGCGGCTAATCGGCCATCGATGTTTACCCCACCAAGCTTGGCGTCGACTGAGTGGAGTAGTGGTGGCCTTCCCGGGACCAGAGCGGCGGCGACCTACCGTGTACTACTCTTCCTCTCTACCCGCTGCGCCCGCGCATGCGCGCCGGCTTCGTGGTCGTGGCGGCGGAGGGCGGCCCGGGGGGTACCGGCGATCTCCTTCGTTTGCTCCTGCGACAGTACGTCGAAGAGAGCTTTGGAGCGCGCCCGGAGCAGAGCCGCCGATGTCCCTCGTCTGCTCCTGCGACAGTACGTCCAAGAGAGCTTCGGAGCGCCACGAGGCCATGGTTGAAGTGGTGCCGACAGAAGGAAGGGACCGGAGGAGAATAAGTGTGGGTCTTTGGCTACGGCTGGGAGCTGGGGCTCAAGTTAATATAGCGGGCGAATGGCAATGAGCCGCGGCAGACAGATGGACAACTGGCAGCGGAGTAGGTTCATCGGGCATGAATGCGGACGCTGCTTCAGTGACTTAACTGTAGATGCGTTTGGGTGTCTGACCCGCATGTCAGTGACACACCAATTGCACCTGTAGTTAAGTCCAGTGAATGCGGCATTGACATTCTGGAGAGATGGTGACCGTTTCAGGCGCATGCGGACTGTTTGACTGGTCAACCATACAAATATGGAGCTATACGCTGAGCCAGTGACCGTATAATCACCATATCTCGTATACAATGATCAAAGTGAGCTATCAAGACAAGTTCGATGACCGCCAATGCATTTTACTCGGTAATAAATGACCAGGATTGAAGGGGAATCCTAATTTGCTTAGTCTTCTGTCCTTGAGCTCTTGACAAACCAATGCACTATACGGTTGTCCGGCCACTCCACCCCAGAGCTCTCACCAAGCGTCGTTCATGCCACCGCGCCGCACACTAACCGGTAAGGCAGCGATGGCATCCCGCCGCGCCGAGTTCCTCACCGCCCACGAACGCACACAAAATGGTAGGGAAGCGATGGCATCCCACCGTGCCGAGTTCATCGCCGCTCGCAACCTCACAACTATGTGGGAGGAATTTGAAGATGCCAAGGCCGAATGGGCGGTAGAGCAAGAGGCGTCCAGAGCCGCACAGAGGGAGCGGAAAAGTCAGAAAGCACTCAAGAAAAGAGAGGCCCGCCGCCGCAAGAAATAAAAGGACGCATGCGCTGCTGCGGAGAGGTCGGCGGAGATCCAAGCACGGTGGGGTGTCGCCGACAAAGCTGGGAAGGAGAACGACGGCGTCTGGCCAGCATGTGAGAAGTAGTAGTACTAGTAGTTAGTATGTGTGTCTGTGTCTGAGTACGAGCATGTACCAGTACTACTAGTTACTACTGTAGTTTTTAGAGCAAATTACCAGTACATTAGCCTAGACTAAGTGGAAAAATTCCTATCCTATGCATCAAATGGCATCTCTTTCTCTATAGGAATTGAGATGCATGTCATCTCACTTCCTATGATTTTCATATTCCTATCCTATGAACGAAAGGAGGCCTCTGTTGGAGTAAATACTGTAGCTAGCAGTACTGCTGGTACAGTAGTTTTCTTCAAGAAGCGGAATTCAACGAAGTCATGATGGTTCCTTCGTCCGAGCAACTTCAAAGTGGGAAGTGGGCCTGTGATTTGACGGCTCATTAGTCATTGTTACTGCGGCGCGATGACCTGGGTGACTCTCCCTTGGAGTTATGCGTGCATGGCAAGTGGACCAGGATGGTCAACGTGTCACATGGCAAACGGAAGTATTCTTTCCGATATCGAGGAGCAAGGAAACCGCATGGTATAGTATCACTGCTAATTGGTTCGCAAAAAATAGTATCACTGCCGATTTATAATTATTTTTTATTTCTGATGAATGCTAGCGTTTCAACTCTTACGACGAAGGGTGCCAAACATGGCACGTGCTGGATGTCCCACACGTCAGTGAAAGGAGTGGGGCATGAACAGCGGGGTAGAGCCCGACGTAAAAAAACAGCATGGTAGAGCATCTCCACTTCTTCCACTTCTGGGTCGGAGACCACACGTAGTAGTACTTAGCTGTATGAACGATACAAAGTGCGACCTGGAGAGAAAGACACGTCTAGTTGGAAGGTCTCGGGGCATACACGTAAACAAATATAAAAGTTAATACGTGCCTCCAACTAATATAGTAGTAGTAGAGTACTTAGACACGTACTCCATAACATCACCGTGCATTGCACGTACAACATTTAGTGGTAGTACGTAGTAAGAGACAAATGCCGCCCAAGAGTTACCTTCTCGACCTACTTTTGGGTGTTTGGTAGAGTGTATGGAGGGTGCATGAGTCCACACTAGTTTAGCACAAATACACTAGAAGCATGCATGAAGAGAGCATGCATGAAGAGGGGTGTTGAGTTGAGCATGCATGAAGGGAACAACTATGCTGAGATGAGAACGCAACCAAACACACCCTGTATGCCACGCATGTTCATACCATTTGTGCCTTTCTACTTCACTTACTGCGCTACATTACTCAAGTTCGTATGTCCAAGCCTGGGTACATGTCCGTCTCGTAGTTCCAGTGCCAAGTGTTCTTCATATAGATGGAATGATCATTGCATAACACGTGCGCCTTGATGCTAGATGTCTCACGTGTTGGCAAAAGGATGAACAAAGCTCACGTAAAAAAATAAAGTGGAAGAACATAGATTCCGGATGACCGAGAAGGAGCAAGGAACCTCGTGGTGGGGTGTCTGCACTCATAATATTTAATATTATTCAGCGATATAAAATTAATCAATCATCTCCATAGTGGACTGGAAGAGTACGAAACATGGCAGCCCAGTGTAGTTACATCATACTAGTACATGGCTAACCCGTGCTATCACCATATTTCTTGGCTTCCGTGCGACACCTATCTCTAGTAATCCAGCAGCCTGTATCACTTCTCCCTCCTCGTCTCTATCAAAGTGCGGCCGGCTGGCGTTTCTGCCGTCTATTGAGGTCAGTTAACTATCACATGTTAGCGACATGCCAAGAGCATTCTAAAAAAATTCCTTTCACGTTCCGTTTTCAAAAAGAAAAAAAATCCTTTCACGTATGAATTTGCCTGTATGCTTTGAGTAACTTGCATGTCCTATACTACTCCTGTTTGATACTCTAACTTAGCTAGAGGTTAGACTAACTCATGACTAACCCTGAACTAACTGTAGCCAAAGAGGTGTTTGGGTGATAGGGTTAGATTGACAATAAATGCACTTCATGGAGAGAGAAAGGTGATTTTTCAGTGGTCCCAATGAGAACTATCTCCAGTTAGCACCTCTTGGGTGGGATAGTTTTTTTTTGTGGGTTCGGTGCAACTTGCTCCAATTTAAACCCTCATGCTTGGATACTTTAGGGCTATTTGAGCCCCAACTAGCTCAAACTAACTCTAACCCATCGATCCAAACAGGGCCTATGGCCAGTCTCGACGCGGAGCAGTCATGTGCACCGGGAAGCGGCGCTCTCTCGACCGTCACGCCACTTCAAAGTCGGCGCCGGTGAGAGGTCGCCTCCGCTCTGGCCGGGCATTAATGCGGCACTGATGCTCCAAGCGACGCTGGCCATTTCACGCGGGAAGCGCGCGCTGGCAAGGGAGTATAGGTTTTGAACCGTTTCAGGTGTATTAGTAATGGTAGTTTGCAAAACTACTCAATTATTGCACTGAGTTTCCTAAGAAATTGTGGTAAAAACGTTACTCCACAGCCCGCTTCCCTTCTACTTCCTGCTCATGATTTACGTGCCCATGTTAACGTGGTTGTGTCAAAAAAAATGTCACTTCCTGCTCGTGATTTGTGTTATATAATTACAAGCAAGATTCTCGTGCATTGCACGGAACATCAATATGCATTTTTTTACAAAACACCTGTTGTGATTGACCCATGCAGGAGTAATCCCATGTGTAAAAAATAATGATATCTCAAGAATTTTATCGGAAAACTAGTATCTCGAGAATGTCATCGAAAAAATGAAAGATGAGAGATAAGACAAGGAGGAGTGGAGCGTGGTGGTGACTGGTGGTTGGAATGGGCGGAGGCATGGGGATGGACGGCGCCGGCAGGCGGCAGCGGCCACAATGCATGCTAGATTGTTCCATAGACTTATTCCTTTTTTAATTGCTGAGCAATGAGGTTGCGGGAGATAATGATGTGGAGAGAGGTGCGGGTATCTTTTGTAAAATTATCATAGTTTGCTTCCTATCCGTCAGATATAGATCATACGGTCTGTATTACAAGATGGTAGGCAGACCATCATCGCCAACTCGTTTTTTTTAAGGGTATACAGATGATAAGTTTGCTCGCTACTAAAGTAAAGTGGAATCTATCCATGTTATGCAAGTAAATAAAGGTGATTGTTTATCATACGGGTAAGGTTGGATGAAGGGTGGTAGGAACAAATGCTCCGCCTAGAGCATGTGTGTGTGAGATGGAGTCTTAGTGTGTGTGGTGTGTGTGTGTGTGTGTGAGAGAGAGAGAGAGGAGAGAGAGAGAGATGGAGTCTTAGTTTGTGTGTGTGTGAGAGAGAGAGATGGAGTCTAAGTGTGTGGGGGGGGTGCGTGTGTGTGTGTGTGTGTGTGTGTCCCGGGGTCCTTTGTGGAGGATGTAATTTAAGTGTGCATGGCTTCATCATAGAGAGGTGAGGTGTATGGCAGAGGCCACCAACGATGGGGTGCGAGAGAGAAAATGCCCGTAGGAGGGAAGATAAGGTGCGTGCGCGTGAGAGGAGTCGACATCGAGAGAACGTGTTTGTTCGAGAGACACCACGGAAGACTACTATATATCGATGGTGCATGTAGGCGGGAATTAAACAAAGGGATGGTCTTATTGGTTTCGGGGATATATAGGGAAAGAGTGAGAGGCGCGTGAGGCGGGGGGGGGGGGGGGGGCGGGGTAGCCAGAAGGAGATTGTTAAGTGTGAGTGTGTGTTTTACCCATCCAGGCGGAAGTTATGTGCACAAAAGAGGAGAACAATTCAATGTGGCGTTAGGATTGAGGGTAATTAACTACGTATGGAGACATAGAGACCTTGAACGTGCATGTGTGAGAGGTATACATGTATACGTGGGATGTGTGTGTGTGCGCGCGCATGATCGAGATAAAAGAAAGAAGACATAAGTCCTACAATCAACGACATGGGAGAGACGGATCGGTATGACAATATGCATGCATGTGAGAATGCAGGGAAGAAGGCCCGACAATTGAGCATGTGTTTTTGTCTTTAAGAGATAGTGGCGTGGGTTGGAGCATGCATCTATGGCGAGCAGAGGGGGTGAGGCGCAACGATTGTGCAAAAGAGATCAACCTATAAATGCATATGTATGGATAGACATATATAGTGTGGGTCATAGGAAGCAAGACTCCGTGCGAGAAAGAAATGTTGACGGAGAAACTACATATAGATACAGAGATGGAGATGCTAGCTAGAGAGACATTCGTTAGTTTGGGTGTCGGAGATGACCGTCGGGTGGTTCAAAGGGTGAAGTTATATATGTGTCTGAGAGGGCACTTGACTGCATGCATGTAGAGAGAAACATATGTAGTGTGCGTGATAGGAATCAAGAGTGAGGGCGAGAAAGAAGGTTGATGGAGAAACAGATAAATAGAAAGATAAAGATGCTAGCTAGTGTGCGCTAGAGATAGGAGTCGAGTGGATCAGAAGGCTGGGTTATGTGTGTGGGTGTGAGAGAGATAGAGAGAGGGTGCATGTGAGTCACATACAAACAAATATCAGGGAGAAATGAGATCCAGGGAGACGGAGTTTTGTGTCTGTGAGAGAGAAAGATATTTCACAACGAGAGTGATAGCTAGAGAGACATATGAGGGAACGCAAGATATCTCTAGGGAGAAAGGGTGTGTTTGAGCGACATACAAGAGAACAATGGAGAAATATGAGACCCTGGGAGACAGAGTTTGTGTTTGTGTGTGAGAAAGAGATATTGAAGAGGAAGAGTCATAGGTTCTCATATCTAAGGAGCGAAAGACATCTCTGTATGAGGGGTGTGCGAGTGGCACACATGGGAATAGTTGAGAGAAATGAGACCCCGGGAGACAAAGTATTGTGTTTGTGTGAGAGAAAGAGATTCCACATGGAGAATCATAGCTAGAGACACATAGCAGGGAGCGAGATATACTTAGAGAGAGAGAGAGTGATGAAGGTCGATGGAGAGAGTACCGTCAGTGTGTTACGAAGATAAAAGATCATTGTCGACATACAAGTAGCACGAGAGATGCCTGAGAGATGATGAACGCGTATAGGTCGAGAGAGATAGTCCTATATAAGCATGAGTGATAGCTATATGAGACGAATATCTGGATTAAAGGGGATTCAAATATGTAAACCAAAGATCACGACATCGATAATATCATAACGCAAATTGGTGTATCAAACATGCATATTCATTTGAATTTGGGCACACGTGTAATGTTATATAGTTTATCAATATTGGTGATCCATAGATTCTTCAATTACAAACAATGCATGGTTTATATGTAATTAGTGTCTAAACGGGATTACACCATATGTTGCGTGTGTGAAACACATTATACATGTTTGAGAAGTTACAAAAAACCGCATGAAACACACATTAATTGGAGACAGTTAGCGAGGAATGCATACATTGGATTTCAACATAAAGTGGTTTCAAATATTTGAACATCCAAATTGATGGATACAACCTTATGAATCTGAGATCATGCCATTTGTAAACCATATTTATGTATAAATGGTGTTGTGCTTTTGAAAGTATATATGTAAAAAAATGATGTATATAGAATGTAATTCCAATTGAAAATGGATCCTGCCCGAAAAAAATTAGTAGAATACAAACGGGATTCGAATTGAGTTGGCACGGTAAATGTGCACTGTGCAAAATTTGAACGAAGCGGGGAAAGTCGCAGTAACCGCCCGAAACCAAAATCTGCGAGATGGAAATCACTACTGCCTAATCCTGTCGCGCAAAGCCTATCTGCTGGTTTCTATAGGTTTTGATAGGGGTAGGTTTGTAATTTCACCCAAACGTGACGTAACCGCCTCTCACCCGGATTCATACACGATGGGCGCCAAAACACAGTGTGCCCTCGGCCGAAATCGACTCCCTCCCTGATTCATATTCATACACGGTGGGCGCCAAAAACAAACTCTCGTCGGCAAATATTCGGTGTATGCGAGATTACCGTCCTATCCCCAACCGACTAATGTTGCTGTGATATAGTAGAAATTTGAAACGGGGGCTAAGTTTGTAAATTTCCTCGCATTTGAGACAAGCGCGCCCTGACTACATGGTTCCCCCCTTCCTCTCTACCTCTCTTTTCCCCATTCATACTCCGTGGGCGCCAAAACACCCTCTCCACCCCACCCTCCTCCATCCGCCACCCCATCCACCGCCGTCCTCCTCCACCATGCCGGAGCTGATACCCCGACGCCACCGTCCATTACAAGAGATCGACCTCTCTCATCCATGCCTTCGGACCGGGATCCTTGCATCCCGTCCTCTCGCTTCATCCCCGCTGTCGTCCACCTTGCCGGTGCCGCTCCTACGACCGTCTCGTCCACTGCGCCCCGCCACCACCGTCTACCCTCCTAGATCTGCTTCCACGCCGCCGACAGCCATCGCTACCGCAGCACCGTCAAATTCTCACCAGATGCATACACGGCGCCGCACCAGAGGCGATACTCTTTCGTATCTGCTCAACTTATTTATTGCAGCAAGAAAATAGGTCGCCACTGCTTTACTCTGATTTCTTGTCTTGGTTGCGAAGTTGCCTTTGTCCGGTTTGCACCTTCAGATCCGCCATGGCACGCTCAACACTATACTCCCAATGCTTATGGTTTTCCCTTTTTATATTCCACACTAGTTAAATCACAGTAGACTAAATTTCAAAATTGGGCCAGTCAATTTTTCAGAGCTCGCCGGAGTTCGCCGGTGCGATCCAAGGGGCTTGGGTGGTTCTGGGGCCTCGCCGAACGAAGAAAACTCGACGCGGGTGGGGGGTGGGGGTGGCGGAGGAACACAGGCGGTGGGGGCCGGTGGTCCGGCCGGCGGCCCGTGCGGTGTTCTGTATGGGAAGAATCACAAACGAGGAATAAGAAGGGTTAGGAGATGTAGGATCTTCATCCAACCGCCTGAAATGGTCGAGAGACAGCTGGGAGTTGCATTCTTAATGCGCTCTGGTTCATCATTTGTGGGCACTGCGTAACCAACATTTTATTATCCAAAATCTGCTTGCTCTTCTTTACCATGTTCGATAGTGTTGGCCTGTATGTGATCGATAGGCTTTCAATTACTAGCGGCAATACAACACCATATTTTCAAGCCAGTTCCACTTTCCCGATTTATATATCGTGGTTATGGTGTACCCCTGTTATGTACACTATGATCTACCTAGTTGTTGTGTGCTCTTGTTATCATGGTTTGGCAATAAACTATCTATACAGTATATTATGAACCTATCATCTGCCGGCTATCCTTACTTCTGGAGCCTATTTTTTGTGTACTTGTGCCAGATTATATAAATGCACGCACGATATTACAGCACACATGAGCTCTCTCATCAGAATCCAGTGATAGCACATAAGTGTTTACAGGGGCACCCCTATATTAGAATATCATCTGCATTACAAAGATAATCTCACAACTATTTTTGTTTTCATGGTTCTCAGATATTATACGCAATTACAGTGAATATCAGAATCCGCGCATCAGAAGAATATTGTGGAACACTGCAATGACTTACAAAATTGGCACCAAGGCATTGAGTGCCATTTTGGAAGCAATGAAACTCGTACGCTCCCCACCTGTTGATTCTTGTTCAGAATATCATTCTAATGACTATTCTAACCTCGAGGAGTCAAAGGCAGATGGCCTGTCCTGTTCACCCATCAAGGTGCCTGTTCTAATTTGGCAAGGTTTTATTGATTACGCGTATCTTGCATATGTTGTCTTGCATTTCTTCTACTTTGTTGCACCACCATCTGCTTAGTTTACTCATCATATAACTTGAGATGCTATGCCCATCCATTATCAATACATATTCCATCTGTCGTCATACCATGTTTTTCCACTCAAATGCTGTTCTTGTGCATCAGACATCAAAAAGGAAGAGGGTGATTGCCGAACCTGAAGGAGCACCAGCAAAGTCCTTGAAAAACGTGGTGGTGCCGGAGAAATCAGACAGCGCCCCACTTATGTTGGCTGTACAACCAGTGACACAAAACATAGGACCGACTCCAGCAGACTCTACCCATACTTCACTGGCCACACCACTAGCCCCACCACACAGGACTTGCACTCCAGCAAAAGGTATACCGATTTCATTTGCCATAGCACCAGCCGTACCACAGAAAAATCCCACTTTAGCAAAAAGTACAGCAAGTCCACCGGCCGAAGACCTATCCCAACTGCAGAGACGGCCAATTCCTGCAGATTGGAACCCTATTCCATTTATTCCCAGTTTAAAAGACAATGCTTTCAATGTTGTTAGGGACTACGTGCATATATTCCCATCATGGGAAGATTATAGTGAAGACAAACACCATTTTCACATCTTCCTGTCCAACTTATGTGTAAGTGCTATTATTCATGGTTATTATTTTCCTGTTTTCTGCTGATCGAACACATCAATGATTTACATTACATTGTTGTAACTAGGTGAGGGTCAATCTGGATAGTCATGACGAGCAAAGCTTGCTTGTGCTTTTCAAGGAAGCATTGCAGCAGTATCGGTGTTACCTGAGGAAATCACACTTTGATGGCAAGTCTATAAACGAATTTCCGGTGAAGTCTCTTGTGCTAAATTTAGAAGACATTGAATGGAAAAACCTTGTTATGCACTGGTCTCGTTCCCAGGATGAGGTACTGTCTATGAAATCACATGACAATTTGAACTTCTACTTTTCGCATGTGCCTTACGGATCTTTTTTGCAGGAAATCAGCTCGAAGAAGAATTCCGGTTTGAAAAGAACGACAGGATATTGCAAATATGCTGCCCGCTGCTTTGCTCTTGTTAGTACCTATTGTCCTGTATCACTGTACATGCATACATACCTGGTTCATTATGTGACAGCAGTATGCATGATAGCTTGCTTATCAATTGTTCGCTCCAAATTATCTGATCTGTATGAATGGTTACATTAGTGTAGAATATATCCAATGCCAATGAATTTTTTTAGCTCTACATTGTTCTTGTAAGTACATGCTGTCCTTTATCAGTGTACTTATATTGATAGGTAGTTGTTCATGTACCATCACTCTGCAGCTTATTTTCCTTTGCCCTCCATTTTCTACACATCAGATCTATATTTACTCTTACCATAAGGTTGGTACTGAAGAAGTTTAGCTGTGCATTGCTCTTGGCTGTGCCTTTTGCCTGTATCGCTGCACATACATTTATAGCTACTTGGTTATGTAGCATCACTCTTCATCTTATCTTAAATATTCTCCATTTTTCGTATATTATCACATCTATATTTACTCTTAACAAAATGTAGAATAAAGGCAATGCTTATGAAGAACATTCTGTGCTAAACTTCTTGAATTGCCCCCCCCCCATCAGCATGGACAAGGGCTTTATAGAGCCTGTCTTCACCAGTAATGTAAGTTTGTCCTTCTCAAGCCTTCAAACTTTGTTGTGTATATTTGGTTAGGCATGACTGCAACAGCTGTTTATTTTTGGTGTTTGCATCAAATTGCATGTTTAAAGTTTATTATGTAGTTCATAAACAAAAGTTTGTCCTTCTCAATTTAAGTTTTCAGTTGTACAACCAAGTTCCTTCTTCATACCATGTAAATTAAACTATACAGAGCAAGTGATCTTCTTTTGCACTGCATGTATGCTTCTGTTCTTCATCCGTAATCCAGTGGTGTGGTGAACCTACCCACTACAGCACAATGTCATATTCTGCAATGTCTTAACTATGAACAATGTCATATCATTCTACTATTATTTAAACTGCCTCTTTATTTGCCAATCTGAAATGGGATAAATTGACAGCACACTAACCATTGATACTTATGAGTTCTTGATCTGTAATCTAGTGGTGTCGTGAAGCTGCCAACTCCTTCACAATGTCAATTCCTGCCATGTCTTGACCTGAACAATACCATATTGTGTTAATGCAATTTTAAACTATGTCACTTTATTCGTCAGTAAGAAATGTGATGAATTGTCAGCACTGATACTTTTATGTGCAAAACCTGTCATCTGTCTACTTCTTTATCTTTTAGAGTGAGGAAGATATAAGTGTTGAACAAGCGCAGTCTCATCATCTTGCTCAGCTGCTTGCGCTGCAGATCCCCAGCAGGGCTAACCTTTCTTGAACTCTATTGAAGTGTTGTCGATTTTGTATATTATTTTGTCGGCGTGTTTATTTGCACTGGTGGCGATCTTTGATCCCCAGTGTATGTAATCTGCTGTCTGCTTGTGCTTTATTATCATAGTGGCGAACTTTGATGCCCAGTGGATGTAATATGCCGTAATTTCTTTATTGTATAGTCTAGGTTTTTTCTTATTCACGATGTTGCAGTTATTTTACTATATATATATATATATCCTGTCTTCGTAGTAAACCGGCCAAACCGTAAAATTACGGTACATAATCGGGCCGTCATGCAATCACAATGTATGATCCGCATCATGGGCCCCGTCAGACTGGCCCACTAGTAGATTCGGGCTTTTAATAGGCCGAGTAACCCCCGGCCCTCTTTTCGCAAGAAAACTCAATGGGCTTTTAGGAGGCTGAGAAGTAGGCTGGGCCTGAAACGTGTCGAATAGCTCATGGGCCGGCGGCAACCCGAAATGGACCCGGCCCATGATTGTGCGGATCAATTCACGGGCTTTTAACAGGCCAAAGTTGTCTCGGTCCTTGTTTGGCCCAATCAGATATCGGCTGCGAGCAGGCCGGATGCAAACCGGGTCGTAGTTAGGCCCAACTATATGACGAGCTTTTAACAGGCCGAAATTAATATTGGGCCGAAATGTTAAATGGGCCCTTAACAGGCCGAAACTAATATCAGGCCGAATTACTAAATGGGCCTTTAGCAGGTGGGCCCAAAAGCATAGCGTCCAGTCAACGGGCCGAATCTGATATGGGTCATAATTGAGCCCAAAGCCTCTTAAAGGGACGGACCTGATCTGGGCCGTGATTTGGCCCAGAAAGTGGGAGGCTTTTAACGGGCCAGATCTTATATGGGCCATTACTAGGCCCGGAATGTGGCAGGCCATTAATGGACCGGATCAATTATGGGCCGGCATTTGGCCCAAAACATGGCAGCCAGTTAATGGACCGGCCTACTAGGGTCCTCAAAATCTTGTGGGCTTACAGCTGGGCCGACCCATTAATGTCGGTGAAATCTCGTGGGCCTTTAGCTAGGCCGGCCCATTATGATCCGCAAGAATTTTGTGGGCCTTTACCTGGGCCGGCCCATTATGTCACACAAAAATCTTGTGGGCCTTTACCTGGGCCGGCCTATTATGGCCCGCGAAATCTTGTGGGCCTTTAGCTGGGCCAGCCCATTATAGTCCGCAAAATCTTGTGGGCCTTTAACTGGGTCAGCCCATTATGGGCCGCCAAATCTTGTGGGCCTTTAGTTGGGTCGGCCCATTTAAACTTTGTCGTGCCACGTGTCGATGTATCATAGGCGCCTTCCGTCCAATGAGTGGATGACATCTGTCCTAACGATGAGCCGACACGTGTTTCCTCCAGCCAATGATGATTTTACACATGGAAAATCCCCATTGGTCGGGGCTGTTAACGGGTTATCGGATCCAAAACCCAACCCGATAGCTTAACGGCGTTCCATTATGGTGGATGCCACGTGTGGGTCACCCTTGACGAAAGCACTTCTGTGACGCGCGATTTATCGTCATGGAAGTGGACACTTCCGTGATGATAATTTTGGTAATGTCATGGAACACTTCTACAACAGCACAGGTATGACTATCTTGATTCTGTCATAAATTTGTCATGGATGTACATGCATGACAAAAAACGCGACCTACTGTGACAAACACGTATCATCACGGAAGTGTATTTTTTTGTAGTGCATCCTCCGTAGAGGGGTTGTTAGTTACCACATCGATGGTTGAAGATATTGAAGCAGTAGCAGCAGTAGAACACTCAGCAACAGAATTAGCGTTATCACGCTCAAGACATTTTAGACATGGTGGTTCAAATCCTTCCTGAGCGGGACTGATCTGTTGAGCGCGAAGTGACTCATTTTCCTTTTGAAGATCTTCATGAGATGCTCTCAACTTCTCAAGTTCTTGCTTCCTCTGAAGATAATCATAGGAAAGCTTTTCATGGGTTGTTGAGAGTGACTCATGACGACCTTCAAGCTCTTGGTACTTAACATGAAGATTTTTTATATCTTCAATTAAGGACTGAGATCGGGTCATTTCAACGTCCAACAGATCATCGCTTTTGTCTAACAGTTTTTGAATATGTTCCATAGCTTTTTGTTGTTCACTTGCAATTTTAGCAAGTGTTTTGTAGCTGGGTTTGGATTCACAATCAGAGTCATCTTCACTTGATGTTTGAAACTAAGCATCGCGAGATTTTACCTTGGCACCGCGTGCCATGAAGCAGTAAGTGGGAGCGGAGTCGTCCTTGTCACTAGCATCAGCGTTGGTGATGGATACATTGTCTTCAGTGTTGAAGATGGACTTGGCAACGTAGGCTGAAGCCAGAGCTAGACTTGCAACGCCAGAGTCAGATTCCTCCTCAGACTCCACCACTTCTGCCTCCTCAGAAGTAGACTCCTCCTCAGAATCCATTTCCTTGCCAACAAAAGCACGAGCCTTGCCAGACGAACTGTTCTTGTGCGATAAAGACTTGGAAGAGGACTTGGAAGAAGATTTTGAGTATTTCTTCTTCTTCTTGTCATCAGAATCATATTCCTTGCTCTTCTTCTTTTTCTTCTCATTGTCCCACTGTGGACACTCAGAGATGTAGTGACCAGGTTTCTTGCACTTGTGACAGGTTCTCTTCTTGTGGTCATTGGAAGAAGCTTCATCATTTCTTGAACTGGATCATGAAGACTTTCTGAAGCCTTTCTTCTTAGTGAACTTCTGGAACTTCTTCACAAGCATAGCAAGCTCCTTTCCAAGATCTTCAGCTTCACCGGAACTGCAGTCAGATTCTTCTTCAGATGAGGAAACAGCCTTTGCCTTCAAAGCGCGATTTTGGCCATAGTTGGGACCATAGATATCTCTTTTCTCAGATAGCTGGAACTCATGTGTGTTGAGCCTCTCAAGTATGTCAGATGGATCGAGTGTCTTGAAGTCAGGGTGTTCTTGAATCATAAGAGCTAGAGTGTCAAATGAGCTGTCAAGAGATCTCAAAAGCATCTTGACAATTTCATGCTTGGTGATCTCCGTGGCGCCGAGAGCCTGAAGCTCGTTTCTGATGTCAGTGAGACGATCAAACGTGAGCTGGACATTTTCATTGTCATTTCTCTTGAAGCGGTTGAAGAGGTTGCGTAGGACACTAATTCGTTGATCTCTCTGAGTTGAAACACCTTCATTGACCTTGGAGAGCCAGTCCCAGACTAGCTTCGACGTTTCCAAAGCAGTCACACGGCCATACTGCCCTTTGGTCAGATGACCACAGATGATGTTCTTCGCAGTAGAATCGAGTTGAATGAACTTCTTGACATCAGCAGCGGTGACACCTTCACCAGTCTTGGGAATGCTGTTTTTGACGACATACCACTGATTGACATCAATGGCTTCAAGATGCATACGCATCTTATTCTTCCAGTAGGGATATTCAGTGCCATCGAAGACAGGGCACGCAGCGGAGACTTTGATTATCCCTACAGTCGACATAGTTGAAACTCCAGGTGGTTAAACCGAATCACACAGAACAAGAGAGTACCTTGCTCTGATATCAATTGAAAGTGCTAGTTATCGACTAGAGGGGGGTTGAATAGGCGATTTTTATGGAAGTCTTCAAAACATGAAAGTTTCGAAGACAAACACGAAAACTGGACCTATAAACATGCAGCGGAAGATGAACTACACTAGACAAGCCATAGTCAAACAAGTATGAAGCTAAAGCATGATGACAGATAGCAGCTAGGTAGTAGGATCAGGATGGAAGATAGTATGAAGCCAATCAGAACAAGTAGTCACACAGTGAAGTCAAACAGGCAGAGCAATCAGGCAATGACTTCACAAAGACAAACTGTAAGTAAGGAGAGTAAGAGATAGAACCAGTGTGTTGTGAAGACAAGGATTTGTTCGACCAGTTCCAGTTGCCGTGACAACTATACGTCTAGTTAGGGAGGCTGAGATTGAACTCAGAAGACCGTGTCTTCACCTTATTCCCCTTGAGCTAAGGACACACAGGCCCCGCCCAATCACTCTCGTAAGTCTTCAAGGTAGACTTCCAAACCTTCACAAACTTTGTTCACCGGCAATCCACAATTACTCTTGGATGCTCAGAACGCGACGCCTAACCGGCTGGAGGATTCACAGTCCTCAAGTGTAACAAGTCTTCAGATCACGCGGACAGAAAGACTTCAGTGATGCCAAATGCTCTTTGGGCTCTGGGTGTTTTGGACTTTCTCCTCACAAGGATTTCTCTCTCAAACTCTTCGGAGGTGGGTTGCTCTCAACGACAAAAGCCGTGCACTAACTCTGAGCAGCCACCAATTTATGGTGTAGGGGTGGGCTATTTATAGCCACTAGGCAACCCGACCTGATTTGTCCGAATGACCCTGGGTCACTAAGGAAATGACACGTGTCACAACGGTCAGATTTCAAACACACGCGACAACTTGATTTGGGCTACAAGTAAAGCTGACTTATCCGACTCTGGATAAGATTTGCTCTCATTGTCTTCGCTCGAAGATATAGGATTTTGGTTGAGCATCACTTCAGTCACTCTGACTTTGTTCACTTGGACCCCACTTAACAGTGCGGTGGTTCCTATGACTCAACAAAGAAGAAAAGAAACAACGAAACTACTAAGTCTTCGCGCTCCATAGTCTTCACTCAATGTCTTCTTTTGTCATAGTCTTTAGTGTGAATATCTTCACGTACCACCATTATATTCAACGTCTTCATACATTTTCAGGGGTCATTTCCGGTAGGTAAACCGAATCAAGGACGGACTACTACCTGTGTTATCCTGCAATTCTCACAAACACATTAGTCCCTCAACCACGTTTGTCGTCAATACTCCAAAACCAAACTAGGGGTGGCACTAGATGCACTTACAGATCTTCAATGATCTTCCCCTCTTCGATGTGAATATCTTGCATAATTTCATTGATGAGTGGTTCGACAATCAAGATCTCAGTTTTGATGATCTTCAACTCCCCATTGGCATCAGCGTCTTCTTTCAAGGCGCTATTGCTCTTGAGCTGGCTCTAGCCCAGCGCATTGTTGAATTGAAGCACAAAAATGACTTTGAGAAAGAGCAATTCAAGAAGCATGTGGCCAAGCTTGGTGTGGCTGATGTCCAAAAATTCAAGCTGATGCTGAATGACCTCAAAGAGGCGTTTCGCAAGAAATGTGAGGAAGCCAAAGGCTCAAGAGAGCGCATGAAAAATCTTGCTACCAAGTGTGTTCGGGCTTACAACGATGCTGAAAAGTTCAAGGCTCTTGGGCGTCCTGGCATTGACCCCAAGATGGCTGCCAAGAAGAAGAAGAAGAAGCATACTATGGCCCAGACTGATGCTCCACGGCGGCAAGAACCTCACATTGTCTTCCCAGCCAGCATGACAGGCTTGAAGCCTAAGGTCTCCACGGTGGCTTCAGATCAGCAGAAAACCAAGGCAGCTGAAGCCGAAGCTAGAAAGCGTAAAATCAAGCGCACCACTGATGATGCACCACCCCCCAAGAAGAGAAAAACCAAGAAGAGAGATTGGGCTGCTCCCATAGAGCCTCTTATAGTTGAACCCATTGCTTTTGCTCACCCTGACCCTGACAATCAAGAGCGTTAGTTGATAGTCCATGAGTCTGCTTCCACAGAGGCTCCTGAAGCTCAAGAAGTTCCAGTCGTTGACCCCATCACGACTGAAGACATTGGTCATCACGACAATGTAGAAGATGATGAAGTCCTTCCTCAGATTGAGCGCCCAACGGTATCATCGCCTGTTCTCACGAACATCGAGCTCATCAGTATTGGTTGTCCTTTGACACCAATCTCTCAAGATGCCTCGTGGGCTGATCGCCCCCAACCAGCAACTCCAAGTCAAGATTCACCAAGTACACCCCGTCCTCAACCAGCGCAAGACACTAGTCCGTTGGTGAATGACGATAATTACATGGAGACCACACCCTCACCAAAGGCGTCGCCCGTGTTTCAACGGCTTCGCAAAGGTCTCGAGCCATCTGTCTCCATGACTATCATCACAGAAGAAGACTCAAACCAGTCTAGCTCAGTGGCACGTCAAGTGTTCCCTGAAGACAATCCTTCTGTGACGGTTCCCTTGTCCGAAGCCAATGTTGCTGAAGACAATCTGGCTGCATCAGCCAAAGAAAAACAAGAAGAAGAGCATGTTGCTACTCCCCCTACCACCCAAGAAGTTGTTCTCGAGGAAAACGTGTCTGTGCCCGACCCTCCAGCTACTCAAGCGGAGGTTGAGAATCCTGAGGCGGCCACCATCAACAATACGGAAGCCAATGACGTTGTCATGGCTGAAGACAATGTGGCGCCTGCAATGAACCCTGTGCTTGAAGCCACTGATGCTCCTGCAACGAATGTGCAGCCTGACGCCTCTGCTGATGCCATTGCTCCTGTTCTGCCTCCAAGGCCCCACACCATTGAGCATGCATTCTACCAAGGCGAGCTTGTTCCTGTCAAATGGCCAATTCTGGTTCCTCCGCCTGATCCTGGACCGCAGTTTGACTATCATGTGGAGCACATGCCTCAGGTTTAGAAGCCAAAACCAAGGCTGCCAAGGTTCCGAGGTACTGCATCGGCACCAGGCTCATTCAATGTCAACAGCTTCATTGCACACAACACCTTCTTTGATACTACCAAGAACCCATATTCCAAGCCAAGAATACCATCAGATCGGTTCTGGAGCTATCAGCAGCGCAGCTACTACTCATGTATTCTATACAACCAGGAGCGCATATTTCCTCATACGCGTCTGGACACTGAAGCCATTGCTGGTCTGCCCTGCCTAAAAGAAGTCCTTGACTACTTTCGTGATGCTGGCCTTCTGCAGTTTGTCACCGACAAGGAACATTGGAATGAAGAGCTTCTACTGCAATTCTATGCAACCCTCCACATTCGCAGCTACAAGAGGGATACAACGACATGGGTCCTTGAGTGGATGACATGCAATGTTCATCATGAAGCCAAAGCCTTTGATCTCATTGAGCTTACTGGCCTCTCCACTCCAGGCGAACTGTATGAACCTGGTTGTCAGCTTCACCGCGATGCATTGGAAAGCATTTTTCAGAAGCCAGAACCCAACATGAGCCAGATGCTAAGTATGATGAAGCCACTGAAGGAAATATGCCCTAGAGGCAATAATAAAGTTATTATTTATTTCCTCATATCATGATAAATGTTTATTATTCATGCTAGAATTGTATTAACCGAAAACATAATACATGTGTGAATACATAGACAAACATAGTGTCACTAGTATGCCTCTACTTGACTAGCTCGTTAATCAAAGATGGTTATGTTTCCTAACCATAGACATGTGTTGTCATTTGATTAACGGGATCACATCATTAGGAGAATGATGTGATTGACCTGACCCATTCCGTTAGCTTAGCACTTGATCGTTTAGTATGTTGCTATTGCTTTCTTCATGACTTATACATGTTCCTATGACTATGAGATTATGTAACTCCCATTTACCGGAGGAACACTTTGTGTGCTACCAAACATCACAATGTAACTGGATGATAATAAAGGTGCTCTACATGTGTCTCCAAAGGTACTTGTTGAGTTAACGTATTTCGAGATTAGGATTTGTCACTCCGATTGTCGGAGAGGTATCTCTGGGCCCTCTCGGTAATGCACATCACTATAAGCCTTGCAAGCAATGTAGCTAATGAGTTAGTTATGAAATGATGCATTACGTAATGAGTAAAGAGACTTGCCGGTAACGAGATTGAACTAGGTATTGAGATACCGACGATCGAATCTCGGGCAAGTAACATACCGATGACAAAGGGAACAACTTATGTTATTATGCGGTTTGACTGATAAAGATCTTCGTAGAATATGTAGGAGCCAATATGAGCATCCAGGTTCCGCTATTGGTTATTGACCGGAAACAGTTCTAGGTCATGTCTACATAGTTCTCGAACCCATAGGGTCCGCACGCTTAACGTTACGATGACAATTATATTATGAGTTTATGAGTTTTGATGTACTGAAGGTTGTTCGGAGTCTCGGATGTGATCACGGACATGACGAGGAGTCTCGAAATGGTCGAGAGATAAAGATCGATATATTGGACGATTATATTTGGACACCGGAAAGGTTCCGGATGAGATTGGGACTATACCGGAGGTCCGGGAGGTTATTGGAACCCCCCGGTAGGTATATGGGCCTTATTGGGCCTCAGTGGAAAGGAGGGAGAAGGAGCAAAGGAGGGGGCGCCCCCCCAAGCCCAATCTGAATTGGGAGGGGGGTCGGCCCCCCTTTCCTTCTTCCCTTCCCTCTCTTCCTTCCCTCTCATACTCCTAATAGGAAAGGGGGGCCAAACCTACTTGGAGTAGGATTGCCCCCCCTAGGGCGCGCCTCTCCCCCTCGGCCCGCCCCCTCCTCCTCCCCCCTTTATATACGGAGGAGGGGGGCACCCCATAGACACACAAGTTGATCTTCGTGATCGTTCCTTAGCCGTGTGCGGTGCCCCCCTCCACCATATTCCACCTCGGTCATATCATAGCGGTGCTCAGGCGAAGCCCTGCATCGGTAGAACATCATCATCGTCACCATGCCGTCGTGCTGACGGAACTCATCCTCGACACCCTGCTGGATCGGAGTCCGGGGATCATCATCGAGCTAAACGTGTGCTGAACTCGGAGGTGCCGTACGTTCGGTACTTGGACCGGTCGGATCGTGAAGACGTACGACTACATCAGCCACGTTGTTCTAACGCTTCCACTTTCGGTCTACGAGGGTACATGGACAACACTCTCCCCTCTCGTTGCTATACATCACCATGATCCTTGCATGTGCGTAGGAAAATTTTGAAATTACTACGTTCCCCAATAGTGGTATCAGAGCCTAGGTTTTATGCGTTGATGTTATATGCACGAGTAGAACACAAGTGAGTTGTGGGCGATACAAGTCATACTGCTTACCAGCATGTCATACTTTGGTTCAGCGGTATTGTTGGATGAAGCGGCCCGGACCGACATTACGCGTACGCTTACGCGAGACTGGTTTTACCGCCGTGCTTTGCACACAGGTAACTAGCGGGTGTCTGTTTGTCCAACTTTAGTTGAACCGAGTGTGGCTACGCCCGGTCCTTGCGAAGGTTAAAACAGCACAAACTTGATGAACTATCGTTGTGGTTTTGATGCGTAGGTAAGAACGGTTCTTGCTCAGCCCGTAGCAGCCACGTAAAACTTGCAACAACAAAGTAGAGGACGTCTAACTTGTTTTTGCAGGGCATGTTGTGATGTGATATGGTCAAGACGTGATGCTATATTTTATTGTATGAGATGATCATGTTTTGTAACCGAGTTATCGGCAACTAGCAGGAGCCATATGGTTGTCGCTTTATTGTGTGAAATGCAATCGCCCTGTAATTGCTTTACTTTATCACTAAGCGGTAGCGATAGTCGTAGAAGCAATAGTTGGCGAGACGACAACGATGCTACAATGGAGATCAAGGTGTCGCGCCGGTGACGATGGTGGTCATGATGGTGCTTCGGAGATGAAGATCACAAGCACAAGATGATGATGGCCATATCATATCACCTATATTGATTGCATGTGATGTTTATCTTTTATGCATCTTATCTTGCTTTGATTGACGGTAGCACTATAAGATGATCTCTCACTAAATTTCAAGATAAAAGTGTTCTCCCTGAGTATGCACCGTTGCCAAAGTTCGTCGTGCCTAGACACCACGTGATGATCGGGTGTGAGAAGCTCTATGTCCATCTACAACGGGTGGAAGCTAGTTTTGCACACGCAGAATACTCAGGTTAAACTTGACGAGCCTAGCATATGCAGATATGGCCTCGGAACACTGAGACCGAAAGGTCGAGTGTGGATCATATAGTAGATATGATCAACATAGTGATGTTCACCATTGAAAACTACTCCATTTCACGTGATGATCGGTTATGGTTTAGTTGATTTGGATCGCGTGATCACTTAGATGATTAGAGAGATGTCTATCTAAGTGGGAGTTCTTAAGTAATATGATTAATTGAACTTAAATTTATCATGAACTTAGTACCTGATAGTATTTTGCTTGTCTATGTTTGTTGTAGATAGATGGCTTGTGTTGTTGTTCCGTTGAATTTTAATGCGTTCCTTGAGAAAGCAAAGTTGAAAGATGATGGTAGCAATTACATGGACTGGGTCCGTAACTTGAGGATTATCTTCATTGCTGCATAGAAGAATTACGTCCTGGAAGCACCGCTGGGTGCCAAACCTGCTGCAGGAGCAACACCAGATGTTGTGAACGTCTGGCAGAGCAAAGCTGATGACTACTCGATAGTTCAGTGTGCCATGCTTTACGGCTTAGAACCGGGACTTCAATGACGTTTTGAACGTCATGGAGCATATGAGATGTTCTAGGAGTTGAAGTTAATATTTCAAGCAAATGCCCGGATTGGGAGATATGAAGTCTCCAATAAGTTCTATAGCTGCAAGATGGAGGAGAATAGTTCTGTCAGTGAGCATATACTCAGAATGTCTGGGTATAACAATCACTTGATTCAACTGGGAGGTAATCTTCTGGATGATAGCGTCATTGACAGAATTCTTCAATCACTGCCTCCAAGCTACAAAAGCTTCGTGATGAACTATAATATGCAAGGGATGGAAAAGACAATTCCCGAGCTCTTCGCAATGCTAAAAGCTGTGGAGGTAGAAATCAAGAAGGAGCATCAAGTGTTGATGGTTAATAAGACCACCAGTTTCAAGAAAAAGGGCAAACGGAAAAAGAAGGGGAACTTCAAGAAGAACAACAAACAAGTTGCTGCTCAGGAGAAGAAACCCAAGTCTGGACCTAAGCCTGAGACTGAGTGCTTCTACTGCAAGCAGACTGGTCACTGGAAGCGGAACTGCCCCAAGTATTTAGCGGATAAGAAGGATGGCAAGGTGAACAAAGGTATATGTGATATACATGTTATTGATGTGTACCTTACCAGAGCTCGTAGTAGCACCTGGGTATTTGATACTGGTTCTGTTGCTAATATTTGCAACTCGAAATAGGGACTACAGATTAAGCGGACACTGGCTAAGGACGAGGTGACGATGCGCATAGGAAATGGTTCCAAAGTCGATGTGATTGCCGTCGGCACGCTACCTCTACATCTACCTTCGGGATTAGTTTTAGACCTAAATAATTGTTATTTGGTGCCAGCGTTGAGCATGAACATTATATCTAGATCTTGTTTGATGCGAGACGGTTATTCATTTAAATCTGAGAATAATGGTTGTTCTATTTTTATGAGTAATATCTTTTATGGTCATGCAGCTTTAAAGAGTGGTCCATTTTTGATGAATCTCGATAGTAGTGATACACATATTCATAATGTTGAAACCAAAAGATGCAGAGTTGATAATGATAGTGCAACTTATTTGTGGCACTGCCATTTAGGTCATATTGGTGTAAAGCGCATGAAGAAACTCCATACTGATGGACTTTTGGAATCGCTTGATTATGAATCACTTGGTACTTGCGAACCATGCCTCATGGGCAAGATGTCTAAAACACCGTTCTCCGGTACTATGGAGAGAGCAACTGATTTGTTGGAAATCGTACATACTGATGTATGTGGTCCAATGAATGTTGAGGCTCGTGGCGGATATCGTTATTTTCTCACCTTCACAGATGATTTGAGCAGATATGGGTATACCTACTTAATGAAACATAAGTCTGAAACATTTGAAAAGTTCAAAGAATTTCAGAGTGAAGTTGAAAATCATCGTAACAAGAAAATAAAGTTTCTGTGATCTGATCATGGAGGAGAATATTTGAGTTACGAGTTTGGTTTACATTTGAAGCAATGCGGAATAGTTTCGCAACTCACGCCACCCGGAACACCACAGCGTAATGGTGTGTCCGAACGTCGTAATCATACTTTACTAGATATGGTACAATCTATGATGTCTCTTACCGATTTACCGCTATCGTTTTGGGGTTATGCTTTAGAGACGGTTGCATTCACGTTAAATAGGGCACCATCAAAATCCATTGAGACGACACCTTATGAACTATGGTTTGGCAAGAAACCAAAGTTGTCGTTTCTTAAAGTTTGGGGTTGCGATGCTTATGTGAAAAAGCTTCAACCTGATAAGCTCGAACCCAAATCGGAGAAATGTGTCTTCATAGGATACCCAAAGGAAACTATTGGGTACAGCTTCTATCACAGATCCGAAGGCAAGACATTTGTTGCAAAGGATGGATCCTTTCTAGAGAAGGAGTTTCTCTCGAAAGAAGTGAGTGGGAGGAAAGTAGAACTTGATGAGGTAACTATACCTGCTCCTTTATTGGAAAATAGTTCATCACAGAAACCAGTTCCTGTGACGACTACACCAATAAGTGAGGAAGCTAATGATGATGATCATGAAACTTCAGAACAAGTTACTACAGAACCTCGTAGGTCAACCAGAGTAAGATCCGCACCAGAGTGGTACGGTAATCCTATTTTGGAGGTCATGTTACTTGACCATGGCGAACCTACGAACTATGAGGAAGCGATGATGAGCCCAGATTCCACAAAATGGCTTGAAGCCATGAAATCTGAGATGGGATCCATGTATGAGAACAAAGTGTGGACTTTGGTTGACTTGCCCGATGATTGGCAAACCATCGAGAATAAATGGATTTTTAAGAAGAAGATTAACGCTGATGGTAATCTTACTGTCTACAAAGCTCAACTTGTTGTGAAAGGTTTTCGACAAGTTCAAGAGGTTGACTACGATGAGACTTTCTCACCCGTAGCGATGCTTAAGTCTGTCCGAATCATGTTGGCAATTGCCGCATTTTATGATTATGAAATTTGGCAAATGGATATAAAAACTGCATTCCTGAATGGATTTCTGGAAGAAGAGTTGTATATGATGCAGCCTGAAGGTTTTGTCGATCCAAAAGGTGCTAACAAAGTGTGCAAGCTCCAGCGATCCATCTATGGACTGGTGCAAGCATCTCGGAGTTGGAATAAACGCTTTGATAGTGAGATCAAAGCATATGGTTTTATACAGACTTTTGGAGAAGTCTATATTTACAAGAAAGTGAGTGGGAGCTCTGTAGCATTTCTGATATTATATGTAGATGACATATTATTAACTGGAAATGATATAGAATTTCTGGATAGCATAAAAGGATACTTGAATAAAAGTTTTTCGATGAAAGACCTCGGTGAAGCTGCTTACATATTGGGCATCAAGATCTATAGAGATAGATCAAGACGCTTGATTGGACTTTCACAAAGCACATACCTTGATAAAGTTTTGAAAAAGTTCAAAATGGATCAGGCAAAGAAAGGATTCTTGCCTGTATTACAAGGTGTGAAGTTGAGTCAGACTCAATGCCCGACCACTGCAGAAGATAGAGAGAAAATGAAAGGAGTTCCCTATGCTTCAGCCATAGGCTCTATCATGTATGCAATGCTATGTGCCTTGCTATTAGTTTAGCAGGGAGGTACCAAAGTAATCCAGGAGTGGATCACTGGACAGCGGTCAAGAACATCCTGAAATACCTGAAAAGGACTAAGGATATGTTTCTCGTTTATGGAGGTGACAAAGAGCTAGTCGTAAATGGTTACGTCGATGCAAGCTTTGACACTGATCCGGACGATTCTAAATCGCAAACCGGATACGTGTTTATATTAAACGGTGGAGCTGTCAGTTGGTGCAGTTCTAAACAAAGTGTCGTAGCAGGATCTACATGTGAAGCGGAGTACATAGCTGCTTCTGAAGCAGCAAATGAAGGAGTCTGGATGAAGGAGTTCATTTCCAATCTAGGTATCATACCTAGTGCATCGGGACCAATGAAGATCTACTGTGACAATACTGGTGCAATTGCCTTGGCAAGGGAATCCAGATTTCACAAGAGGACCAAGCACATCAAGAGACGCTTCAATTCCATCCGGGACAAAGTCCAGGTGGGAGACATAGAGATATGCAAGATACATACAGATCTGAATGTTGCAGACCCGTTGACTAAGCCTCTTCCACGAGCAAAACATGATCAGCACCAAGACTCCATGGGTGTTAGAATCATTATTGTGTAATCTAGATTATTGACTCTAGTGCAAGTGGGAGACTGAAGGAAATATGCCCTAGAGGCAATAATAAAGTTATTATTTATTTCCTCATATCATGATAAATGTTTATTATTCATGCTAGAATTGTATTAACCGGAAACATAATACATGTGTGAATACATAGACAAACATAGTGTCACTAGTATGCCTCTACTTGACTAGCTCGTTAATCAAAGATGGTTATGTTTCCTAACCATAGACATGTGTTGTTATTTGATTAACGGGATCACATCTTTAGGAGAATGATGTGATTGACCTGACCCATTCCGTTAGCTTAGCACTTGATCGTTTAGTATGTTGCTATTGCTTTCTTCATGACTTATACATGTTCCTATGACTATGAGATTATGTAACTCCCGTTTACCGGAGGAACACTTTGTGTGCTACCAAACGTCACAACGTAACTGGGTGATTATAAAGGTGCTCTACAGGTGTCTCCAAAGGTACTTGTTGAGTTGACGTATTTCGAGATTAGGATTTGTCACTCCGATTGTCGGAGAGGTATCTTTGGGCCCTCTCGGTAATGCACATCACTATAAGCCTTGCAAGCAATGTAGCTAATGAGTTAGTTATGGAATGATGCATTACGTAATGAGTAAAGAGACTTGTCGGTAACAAGATTGAACTAGGTATTGAGATACCGACGATCGAATCTCGGGCAAGTAACATACCGATGACAAAGGGAATAACGTATGTTGTTATGCGGTTTGACCGATAAAGATCTTCGTAGAATATGTAGGAGCCAATATGAGCATCCAGGTTCCGCTATTGGTTATTGACCGGAAATAGTTCTAGGTCATGTCTACATAGTTCTCGAACCCGTAGGGTCCGCACGCTTAACATTACGATGACAGTTATATTATGAGTTTATGAGTTTTGATGTACCGAAGGTTGTTCGGAGTCCCGGATGTGATCACGGACATGACGAGGAGTCTCGAAATGGTCGAGACATAAAGATCGATATATTGGACGACTATATTTGGACACCGAAAAGGTTCCTGGTGAGATTGGGACTATACCGGAGCTCCGGGAGGTTATCGGAACCCCCCGGTAGGTATATGGGCCTTAGTGGAAAGGAGGGAGAAGGAGCAAAGGAGGGGGCTCCCCCCAAGCCCAATCCGAATTGGGAGGGGGGCCGGCCCCACCTTTCCTTCTTCCCTCCCCTCTCTTCCTTCCCTCTCCTACTCCTAATAGGAAAGGGGGGCCAAACCTACTTGGAGTAGGATTGCCCCCCCTAGGGCGCGCCTCTCCCCCTTGGCCGGCCCCCTCCTCCTCCCCCTTTATATACAGAGGAGGGGGGCACCCCATAGACACATAAGTTGATCTTCGTGATCATTCCTTAGCCGTGTGCGGTGCCCCCCTCCACCATATTCCACCTCGGTCATATCATAGCGGTGCTTAGGCGAAGCCCTGCATTGGTAGAACATCATCTTCGTCACCACGCCGTCATGCTGACGGAACTCATCCCCGACACCCTGCTGGATAGAAGTCCGGGGATCGTCATCGAGCTGAACGTGTGCTAAACTCGGAGGTGCCGTACGTTCGGTACTTGGATCGGTCGGATTGTGAAGACGTACGACTACATCAACCGCATTGTTCTAACGCTTCCGCTTTCGGTCTATGAGGGTACGTGGACAACACTCTCCCCTCTCGTTGCTATGCATCACCATGATCCTTTCATGTGCGTAGGAAAATTTTGAAATTACTATGTTCCCCAACAACCACTGCCCCAAGATGCTGAGTATCCCAAGGAATTCCTTGTTGAAGACCTAGAGCATCTGCCCCGCACCATCTATCACATCATAAGGCGAACTCTATGGCCCATCAAAGGGCATTCCTCCTCAGCAAAGCTTGAAGGTGCAATGAAGACATTGATCTTCTATATTCTCAATGGCAAAAGCTTCAATACTCAGGATTTCTTCATTCGCCTGTTTGCTGCATCTGGGTCTGACATTTTTGGTCTGAAGTTCTATGCTCCTTGGATTATGCGTCTGATCAAGCTTCACTCTGCCATTGACTATCAGCCCTCTGCTCGTAACCATCTCATATTTCTACCAGAGGTTGATATGTCCATTGAAGCCATTTACCCCGAGCCTATCAAGGAAGCACTATATCTTCACAATACAGATCGTTAGAGCTTTTCCCAGCATGTTGAAGGCATTCAGGTTGCTTCTCGTGTTTATCCACTGGCCGACAACACTTGTCGTGCACGCACTGAAGCCACTGAAAGCACCATTGCTCCAAGGCCTCGGAAGCGATCTCGTGTGCTCAATGACCGAGAGCTTCTCGTGGCCTTGCATCGGAAACATGACAAGCACCACTACTGGATGAAGCGTCAAATGCAAAGCCTCTTGGTGGATGTCAATCGCATTCGCAATCTTGCCACCAAGAATGCCTTTGTCACCCATGAAACCTGTCGGAGGTCCTGGAAGAGTCTGAAATTATTAAGTGCTAAAGCTGATCTTCAAGACGATGGCTTCACTGAGAAATTCAAGTTCGACTCCACTCCTCCCAGGAATGTTATCTTACGTCGAACCCCGTCTCTTGAAGATTCAGAGTACTCCTCCTCCGCAGCAACTGTGAATGCCAGAGTCTTGGATGACGCAGATGATGCTACCTCACTACCTCCAACCTTAACGCGTGTCGACACTGCACCAAGTTCTTCTGCACCACCAAACCTCAATGACGACCCTTCTGCTTCACCTACTCCTCATGGGAACGAGTAGATACTATGTCTTCAAACCTTTTTGGTCCTTACTGACAAAAGGGGGAGAAGCATATGTTGATAGTCTTCAAGCAGGTCCTGATGGGAGGTTGATATACTTTTTGCCTAGTGCTTACAACTCTCGTTTTGATACATTTGGTTCTTTGAGTTGTAACACTTAAACTTGATGGTCGTCTGCTACTTTTTCTGGTATTCTGTGTGATGCGACGATAAATTCCGCATATGCGATGATACATCCCGCATGAACTCATTCCGCAGACGTCCATTTTTAATTATGCATGTCATTATTCCTGTATATCTGTTCATGCATGATGTATCGTCTTCATATGGTGAAGAGGATCTCCACAAGTACAACCTGCCATGTGCATTTGCATTCCAACAAAACATTTATATGCACATCTTCAGGGGGAGCCTTTCTGCCATCTATGAAGACAATATCTTAATCCTTACAATTTCACATACTTTTATCCCCGTTGAAAACTTCAACTAGTTTGTCATCAATCACCAAAAAGGAGGAGATTGTAAGTGCATCTAGTGCCACCCCTAGTTGGTTTTGGAGTAATGACGACAAACCTGGTTGAGGGACTAATGTGTTTGTGAGAATGGCAGGATAACACAGGTAGTAGTCCCTCTTTGATTCGGTTTACCTACCGGAGATGACCCCTAAAAATGTGTGAAGACATTGAAGACAATGGTGGTATGTGAAGTTATTCACATTGAAGACTATGACACGAGAAAACATTGAGTGAAGACTATGGAGCGCGAAGACTTAGTTGTTTCGTTGTTTCCTTTTCTTCTTTGTTGAGTCATAGGAACCACCGCACTGTTAAGTGGGGTCCAAGTGAACAAAGTCAGAATGACTGAAGTGATGCTCAACCAAATCCTATGTCTTCGAGCGAAGACAATGAGAGCAAATCTTATCCTGAGTCGGATAAGTCAGCTTTACTTGTACCCAAGTCAAGCTGCCGCGTGTGTTTGAAATCTAACCGTTGCGACATGTGTCAGTTCCTTAGTGACTCAGGGCCATTTCAGACAAATCCGGTCGGGTTGCCCAGTGGCTATAAATAGCCCACCCCCTACACCATAAATTGGTGGCTACTCAGAGTTAGTACACGGCTTTTGTCGTTTGAGAGCAACCCACCGCTGAAGCTTGTGTGAGAGAATCCTTGCGAGGACAAAGCCCAACCCACCCAGAGCCCAAAGAGTGTTTGGCATCACTGAAGTCTTTCTGTCCGCATGATCTGAAGACTTGTTACACTTGAGGACTGTGAATCCTCCAGCCGGTTAGGCGTCACGTTCTGAGCATCCAAGAGCCATTGTGGATTGCCGGTGAATGAAGTCTGTGAAGGTTCGGAAGTCTACCTTGAAGACTTACCAGAGTGATTGGGCGGGGACTAAGTGTTCTTAGCTCAAGGGGAATAAGGTGAAGACACAGTCTTCTGAGTTGAATCTTAGCCTCCCTAACCAGACGTACAGTTGTCACAGCAACTGGAACTGGTCGAACAAATCCCTGTTCTTCTGAAGCCACACTGGTTCTATCTCTTACTTCTCTTTACTTTCAGTTTGTCTTCGTGAAGTCCTTGCCTGCTTGCATTATCTGTTTGACTTTACCGTGTGACTACCTGTTCTGATTGGCTTCATACTATCTTCCATCCTGATCTTTACTACCTAGCTGCTATTAGTCTTCGTGCTTTCACTTCATTGAATACTTGACTATGGTTTGTCTAGTGTAGTCTACCTTCCGTTGCAATCGAATAATGTGTTTGTACTGTTTGTCTTCGAAACTCTCATGTTTTGAAGACTTTCATAAAAATCGCCTATTCACCCCCCCTCTAGTCGATAACTAGCCCTTTCACGCCTCAGTGGAGCAAACTTTTTTAAACCTAGGACCTTGTTGAAGTAACGTTCGGGAAGTCGTCGATGCAGACTAGGAGCCCCTGATAGCCGTGATCTGGGAAGAACGTCGTGGTCCGGAGAAGAATAAAATACCGATAAGGTTATGTAGAAACTTCAAACACCACGAAAGTTGGCCGAACTCCACACGTATCCAGCAGAAACCTAAATTGACTGAATCCCGGAAGACATGTCGGAGACACAACTGCACAGACCCTGCGCCGACACAAAGCACACCAATGGAAACAGGGATAGGGCAGGGATAACATTCATACCATGGGTCAACTCCGCCGCCTCGTTGTCCCAAACCAAACACGAAGACCCACTAAAGAAAACTTGAAAAGTAACACTCATGATGATGTATAACAGATTCAAGCCTAGTGTCGAGCCCGCCGTCATCGCAAAGGCATGCACCTACATCTTCTCCCCCGTGATCTAGCCAGGGCAGGGCACCCGGTGAAGAACGCTACACTAGGCGTGCACCGTTTGACGAAGACCGCCACTCAAGCACCCATCTCTTTCACCGCCCCCAATTAGGACCTCCCCCATTGCCGCCACATTGGTTTATCGCTGATGCGCCCTGGCGGCGGCGAGAGGGGTAGGCGACAGGTGGCGGCTAGGGTTTTGTCGTCACCCACCTTTCTCAGAAGACTTTTTTTATTAATTTAATATATTTTTTTCCATACGATTCAAAGAACCGAATCAGGTTCCACTATCAAAAGATAACGGAGCAAATCAATATAATATATTGGAGAATGAAACATTAGCGACTACCATGAAACTGAACTAATGTCTCCCTTGAATCATCGAAGTTTGAATTAATGTTTTCGGTACGTTTTTTATATTAGAACAATCGAACTTTTTTTATATTTAGAAGAGAACAATCGAACTTAGGGCAAGTGACGTGGTACCGTTGTACAAAAATGGGCCCTAAACACGTACAATTCCACACGGGCACTCAGCCCAGCATCAAACATCCTTCACGGCCTGGCCCAGAAACTTAGGGTTTCCATCCACCTCCACGCCGCTGCACACATATAAGCATGCGACCAAACCCCATCGTCCATTCTTCTCTGCCGCCGCCTCCTCCCTTCTTCAGCCGAAGCGCCCGCACGCCTCGACCCAAGGGATCCCAATGGCGCCGACCTCCAAGATGGCGCTGGGCATCAAGCGCGCGTCGCGGTCGCACACCTACCACCGCCGCGGGCTGTGGGCCATCAAGGCCAAGCACGGCGGAGCCTTCCCCAAGGCCGAGAAGCCAGCCGCCGTCGCCGAGCCCAAGTTCTACCCCGCCGACGACGTCAAGCCCCGCACCGTTAGCACCCGCAAGCCTAAGCCCACCAAGCTCAGGTCCGTCCCACTGCCCCTTCTCCCTCTCTCTGTCCTCTGCGGGAGTTTAGGTTGAGATCGATTTGGTTGTTGCAGGTCGACCATCACACCCGGCACGGTGCTGATCCTGCTCGCTGGGAGGTACATGGGGAAGCGCGTGGTGTTCCTGAAGCAGCTCAAGTCTGGCCTGCTCCTCATCTCGGGTAAATCTCGTTGGCTCCTGCGCTATGATACTGAGTTGCGCCCAGTCCTCATAACGCAGTAGCTTAGGTCTTCACATTGTTGGTTTGTGAATTTAGTTATAGGTTGCTTACTCGAAGTAGCTATTCATTCATGGATTGATGCATGGTGGAAGCATTAAGCTGTAGGTTCTCGCTCGTTTGGTTGTCTAGTTCCAGCCTCTTCGTTGCGTAAATCAGACTTGGACTATAACTACCATTTGGGTTTTGCTGTTTAGCAAGAGTATTTTTTTTCTAAACACTGGCGGTGCATTTGGGTGTGTTGTAAATGCGTAGAATTTTGACTTGGGGACTACACTAAAATCCATCGAGTTTTTTTTAGTGAAATGTTTGTATCTGTTAGCATCTGTTGGTGTCATTGTTATTTGTTCCCACTGGATGTTTTGAACAACAAAGTTTTAAAATGAGTTCAAGGCAGACATCTGGTTCTCTATTCAACATTGAATTGATAGTCTAAGAGAATTCCCTTCTTGCATGTTTGGCTACACCAGTTAATTTCCGAAACCTGGGAATTTAGCATTTCTAATGCCTCTAATCGCAACCAAATATGCTGTTGCGCTAATTGCTTACTTCATGGTCTTATAAGTTAGTATGCATATTTTAACGCTTCTGTTTCTCTTCAGGACCTTTCAAGATCAATGGCGTGCCAGTTCGCCGGGTGAACCAGGCTTATGTGATTGCCACATCCACAAAGGTTGACATCTCTGGTGTTAAGGTGGAGAAGTTCGATGACAAGTACTTCGCCAGGGACAAGAAGACCAGGGCAAAGAAGACTGAAGGGGAGCTGTTCGAGACTGAGAAGGAGGTACGTCCCTGAACCACTGGACGATCAGCTCATGTTTATGTCATTCTTTGCTCCGCAACTTAGTTCTGTCTCTTGTCTGTTAACCTGCAGACCACCAAGAATCTGCCATCCTTCAAAAAGGATGACCAGAAGGCCATCGATGCTGAGCTGATCAAGGCTATCGAGGCTGTCCCTGACCTTAAGAACTACCTTGGTGCCCGGTTCTCTCTCAGGGACGGTGACAAGCCCCATGAGATGACCTTCTAAGTTGCTACAAGTTCCTGAGTTTTGGATGTGTTTTGCCTAGCTTGTTGCTGAAATTTGAACCCTGTTAGTTGACTTCCTATGTCAGTTGAAGTGACCGTAAAATATTATGAGAAGATCAAGAGTATCCTTATCTGCTTCGGTGGTTCTTTTTTACTTGTGCTTAATGGAGCGCTTTGCCATGCGTTATGTCTGCTGTGATTTGTTTTCATTTTCATTCCTTCTGATGTTGTTTCTGCAGGTGATCATGTTGTGATATTAGGTCAATATAGTTTTGATGTTTAGCATGCTGGTTGTTCTGGGATTTCAGCAATGTGCCATTAGTGCTATACATCGCAATTAAGAGATTAGCCGCCTGTGGAATCTTAGATCTGTGCGTTTTGAATATTGGTATAAATTGGAGTAATATTTAAACAAGCGGGCACAGGCCTTGGCGAGTCGACCGGCTGTCCTTTGCTACAACGAAATTCATACAAGTAGCACACAAATTTTTGAAAGCCCTCTTAGTCATCTCCAACGTGGAGCACCAAATTTCTTCATGCAAAAGTTTCTTTGGGCATCTCCATCGCGAATCATCAAATCTCCGTGGGCGTGTCTTACGTGTTGTGGACAGCCGGTCGGGACGGGTGGACGGACTTGGATTTTACGTACTCCCTAGGCATTTTACGAAAACCAAATAATCCCAAAACACTTAGGCTGGTCACAATGGGCAAGAACATAAGCTAGTAACTTACACACTTCCCTAGACTATGTTACTACCTCCATAGTGGGTAGAAACATCTATGTAGTGTCATGCAAAGATGTATTTATTAGGTTATAGACTCATTGTTTCTTGGAGTGTGTGATGTCCCGGTAACTTAGCTAGTTATCACAAGCACCTCTCTCTTCATTAAATACGTGCCACATAAGCAAAGTTGTATTGGAGTGTGTGATGTTACTCCTAAGTTCCTCCCCAGCCTAAGGCTGGTCACAATGGGGAGGAACTTAGGAGTAACATCACACACTCCAATACAACTTTGCTTATGTGGCACATATTTAATGAAGAGAGAGGTGCTTGTGGTAACTAGCTAAGTTACCGGAACATCACACACTCCAAGAAACAATGAGTCTATAACCTAATAAATACATCGTTGCATGACACTACATAGATGTTCCTACCCACTATGGAGGTAGTAACATAGTCTAGGGAAGTGTGAAGTTACTAGCTTATGTTCTTGCCCATTGTGACCAGCCTTAGGCGCGGTGCATTAACTTCTACCTCGTTTCTTGTTTCCTGACATATCAACCAATAAGAGATGAAAGTGTGCATACTTTTAATAACTTGAGACTATCAAACACGACATACAGTGGTTAGTTCATTGCATGCACTACTATTAATTAGCAAATAGACATTAATGTCTCTCGTTTTTCTCTCCTCCTTGGTCAAGGTGCACAGCCTAAGATAACTTACTCACCTAGATGAAGGGAATAGCAAAATACCACCAGAAACCCTGTCGGAGGTGAGGTCGACGATCTTCATGCCAGACGGTCCGGCCTTGTGATCGTTGGCGGTCGACACGACCGAGGCGGACGTTTACCTCATTGGTACCCTCGTTGTGTTTCTTCGGGCGCGTCGTCGTCATCGGCCTCCGTGTCCTTGGAGAGCCACTCCCGCCAAAGGTCGTCGATGTGGAGCTGGCAGCCCTTGTGGTCGACGGAGCGGTGACTCCTCACGGATGTGAGGCCAACTCTCATCGAGGACGTGTGGGCTCGAGAGAAGCCCCGACACGGCAGCAACATCTTGTGAGCTCCGCCTCGATTTGAGCCAGCGTTGTTCCGCGCTCCTCTAGGAGGGCTAGTTGTATTGCTGCTCTGCCTACAGAGTGAACCTCGACACTACGGGCGGCGTGATGTCGACGGCCATCGCCTCCTTGACCTCCGCCATGCCATGGGGTCGCCCTTCTCCCTCATCTCCTACAAGCTCGCCCCAGAAAGCTCAAAGGTTAGCTCGTCTCAATGCGAGCCTGGTCTTGGACGCCCACAGGTTAGCTCGTCTCAATGCGGGTCTGGTGTCGCGCGTCCATGACGTGGATCTCTGCTACGATTTAGGCACTCGGGGACAAATGCTTGAGCCACGAAGCCACTTAAATAGCCATTGCGACAGCGGACGATGGACGCGAATGCGAACTAGGGATTTTCGGATGACAAATGGCTGCTTGGACAGTGGGATCAGTGACTCAGGGGTAGGGTTTTGAGGTGTTGGCGGTCGACTTTAAATAGTCAAGGCGGGCGGAGCGGCGAACATGTGAATGCAGGCAGCGGGAGTAGGTTTGTCGGTCACCACGCCGATGTTAATACGGGTAGGCAGATGCCGATCACGTTCGTTTCGAATACACGTAGGGTTTAAAGGTGGACGGCCGAAGAGCGGTTTTGGGGTTGGGCCGGGTTGTCGGAGTCTGATGTGGCAGATGTCTGGACTCCCCCCAGAGCCCCCCCCCCCCCCCCCCAATTTGGGATCGGGCTGCAAGATTTCGTACGTCGGGAGTAGTTTGGCTCATTTTTTTGAAACTAGTCTGGCCCAATTTGATGATCCACGTTGGCAGCCTAGAAGTATCTGGATTGTCCAGTTTGGACATTTACAACCGTTTTGCTAATCGGCGTCAGAGATGCCCTTAGCAAGAGAATGAACAATCAAATATGAAGTTCTACGGGTGTGAATGACTTTAGGGCGCAATAAAGCCGAGGAAGTCAAGAAGAAACATATGCCAGAAGCTCTAATGACCAGATTAGACAGAATGTTCTTGGCCTCAACAATAGTTTGATGTGTTTTGCAATATGTGAGGATGATTTCACTCCATCCATGCTCTTTCGTTGTTAAGGCTGCCAAAAGTAATCCAAGAGCTTCAACCTACAAAATAGAGTGCACATCTGAAAAAAAAGTCTGGGTGATCTGCGGTTGGATTAAAACACACACACTCCAATAGCTCCACTAAAAAAAAGACATAACAAGGATACACGTTTGTCATAGTAAGTCAACTTTTTTTGTCATCCATGTACATACATAACATTTTTTAAGAGAAATAAGATAGTCATACATGTCATGTTGTAGATCAGCTCCATGCCAATAACATTTTTTTCATCATTGAAGTGTGTTCTTCCATGACAAAAAAATGACATGTCATGGAAGTGTTTCGGTAAGGCCAGGATGGTGGACACATGGCAACCCCTATAACGGATCGTCGTTAAACTAATGGGTGCGAGTTTCTCATCTGATACTTGTTAACGATGTGGCCTCGGTTGATCCACCACGTGTCGGCATCCTATTAGCTGGAGGAACCACACATCGGCTACTTATTGGAACAAGTGTCGTGCACACAAACCCCCACATGCACCATTCCTGAGGCGACACATGGCTCGACCCAATATAAGCCCATTCGGTTAAAAAGACCAGCATAGTCAAAGGCTGGTTACAATCGACATGCCTTAGTCAAACCTTAGTGGGTTTGGTCCATAAAAGCCCCCCCCCCCTAATAGCCTGCTTGTAGACAACCCATTTAAGGCCCCAGTCCATACTATTCAATACAATCTACATGAATTCGACCAATTACTAGCATGTGGGTCTTCCAAACTGATATCAGTTGGTTGACTTTCAGGCCCTTTGTGGTCCGCAGTTACTTTTGGCCCATTTGCGATTCATGATTACTTTTGGCCCTTTTGCAGCATGTGGTGCTTTCATCCTGTTTACTGCCCATGGTGCATTCGCTCCGCGGACAGACCATGATGCTTTTAGCCCGCCAGATGCCCATGCTCTTTCAATACGTCTCCAAGGTATCTATATATTTTGTATGATTCATGCTACATTGCTTTCAGGTCTATACACTTTGGGCATACTTTTTATCTATAATTTTTTAACTGATCTAACATATTAAGGTCACCTCAGATCCACATTTCATTATGGTGAAGTTTCAACTAAGTTGTGGCATATGCCCCAACCTTGTTTGTAAAGATTCCGCCTTCAAGGGCACCGCATAGTGGACTCGCGACACCTTGCATTGGGAGAGAACATGAGGAGAATAGGGTAAGCCATTGTGGCGCTTGGGATGCATAGTGCCTCCACACCTCTCCAACGGAGACTTACCTCCCCAAAAGAAGCGAACTTCGGAAACACATCCTCGTCTCCACTTGCGGTTACTTTATCCTTCACTTACTTTGTGCAAGCTTGTATTATTGTGTCTACACCTAAGCGCGCACTTGTTGTTGAGCTTGTTATATAAGTTGTCCACCTAGTTGTATAGACACCCTACTTTCTTGTTGTAAGCCTAAATTGTAAAGAAGTAAAAATTGTTAATCATCTATTCATCCCTACAGTCCTCATGGACGCAACTAGTCGTTTAGTAAAAAATAAATCAAAAATAGGTAAGAGAAAAAAATGCACATACTCAATATAAGCTTACAAATAATAGAACCATTTAAAGCGTCTAAAGAGAGAAAAACCTTTGAACTATAGTAAAAAGAACGTCGTTTCCAACTAATTTGTGATGAATGAACTATGTGCATGCTATAATTGTCAACACATGTACTTTCTATCCCCCAAGTCCACTAAGATTCAAGGAAATAGAAGCCTGGGAGAGCTCCAGCCATTTTCTCCATGAACCCGCGACTGGCAGGGTCAGGTCGTGACGTTGGGCCCCTGTTGGGGCACACAACTGACGGTTTCTTGAATCAAGAGTATCGTGTGCATGTAGAGATGGGAGGCGATTCAATTTGGGGTTAAGTGGTGACACCTTTGGCGGTCTCTTGAGAGGAGACAATTCGGGGGTGATCGTCCGCCGCTTCGTTAGTGGTCTCCCACTGCTCCATCCGAGTCTTAGACACACTGCTAACACACAAGTATAGGGGATCACGACAGTCTTTAAGGGTAGTATTCCGTCCAAATTTATTAATTCGGCATAAGGGGGCCAAAAAAATATTTATGAGCATTAGCAGTTGAGTTGTCAATTCAACCACACCTGGAGAACTAAATATCTACAACAAAGTGTTTAGTAACACAATAGTATGATAGTTTGATAGTAGTGATAGCAGTAGCAATAGCAACAGTAACCGTAGCAGTTCTGTAGTGATTGTAAAAGCAACAAGAACAAAAATAACTTAGCAAAGATCAATATGAGAAAAGCGTAGGCATTGGATTAGTGATGGATATTGGTGTTGGATAACATTCATCATATAACAGTCACAACCTAGAGCGATACACAATAGCTCCAATTCATCAATTTAATGTAGGCATGTATTATATATATAATAATACGTGCTTATAGTAAGAACTTGCATGACATCTTTTGTCCTACCCTCCTATGGCAGCGGGGTCCATAAGAAAATCTAAGGGATATTAATGCCTCCTTTTAATATAGAACCAGAACAAAGAACCAACACATAGTGAATACATGAACTTCTCGTACTACGGTCATCACCGGACTGAATCCCAATAGGTGTCACTTTGGAGTCTATGGATCATAACACGTAATAGGTGTATACAACTTGCAAGATGGAATCCAAAACACACTTATATTCATGAAAACATAATAGGTTCAGATATGAAATCATGGCACTCGGACCATAATGACAAGCATTAAACATTGTAAAGTCATAACAACATCAATCTCAGAAAATAATAGATACTAGGGATCAAGCCCTAACAAATTAACTCGATTACATGGCAAATCTCATCCAACTCCATCACCGTCCAGTAAGCCTACAAAGGAATTACTCATTCCCAGTGATGAGCATCATGAAGTTGTTGACAAAGAAGGGTTGGTGATGATGATGGCGACGAATACCCCTCTCCGGAGCCTCGAACGGACTCCACAACAACCCTCCCGATAAAGAACAGGAGGTGGCGGCGGATTCGTATCGTAGAACACGATGAAACTTTTCTCTTATTGTTTTCTCGGGGAATGGAATTTATAGCGTTGGAATTAGGTCAGACGGTCGCCTGTGGGCCCCATAAGGTGATAGGCCGCGCTCGTGGGGTGGTCGCCCTCTGTTGCCTTGTGGGCAATAGGTGGCCCCTCTCCGGTGGATCTTTGTCCCAGTATTTTGTTTTATTGCATAAAAAATCTCCAGAAAGTTTCGTTCGATTCCGAGAACTTTTATTTCTGCACAGAAAACAACACCATGGTAGTTCTGCTGAAAACAACGTCAGCCCGGGTTAGTTTCATTCAAATCATGCAAATTAGAGTCCAAAACAAGAGCATAAGTGTTTGGAAAAGTAGATACGATGGAGACGTATCACACACCTACTACTTGTTTATCCTGGCGGCCCGACAACCTAGTGAGCATTTATGAATGTCATTGTTGGGGCTTCCTTGCTGTCAAATGGTTATGTCGTTGTTTTGGATGATGGCACCGACCAAATGCATATGGATGCACCTGCTTAGTCTCCGATGGTTGGTACATCGTCGTTGCGGCTATGCATTTTGTGTTGTTCCGCCTGCTGTTGCTTCTGTTCAACCCTCAGTTTGTACATGTGTTTGGACAGACGGTAAATGGTTCTCCTCTTCTTTTCACTTATTCAACCCTTTCCATAGGTTTAATTTTTATTATTATATAACATTCTTTAAAACTTAGGATCTAGGAGCACTATTGATTTCACGTTGACTTTCTGGATGTGCCTTGCTTGTCCTCAAGGCGGAGTTCCTATTTATTTTATGATAGTTTGCTCTTTATGGAGTTGTATATTAGTTTCAAATAATCTGTCGAGGGTTGTTGATGCGTATTGTGTGGCGAATAATGGGCCTTTTATTTTTTGTTTTATTGGGAGTAATCAGTGGAATATGGACTCTACCTCGGCCTCACATGATGCAGCGAAATCGGCCCGAGGCACTTGGTCGGCAAGTGGGGATAGACAAAATAGAGAGGCGGAAAAGGCGTTGCCGGAGGCGAGACTTTCTGTTGGAATTTTCAGGTCTACCTTATTTTTCCACTCAAACTAAAATAGTAAATGAGCTCTAAACTTAATAAAACTTACATGCATGTGGTATAGGATGTTTGTGTTCCAAATTGAGCACATTCACACAGTCAGGTTCTTGATTTGTTCAGTTATGCAATTTCAAAACATGCTATATTTTTTTTTTGCATTTTCAGCAGTGCCCACTTAGAAATTGTCAGTCTACAAAGAACTGGAAGGCAATTTTCACCAAATTTGGAAAATGCACGGCTCAATTTGGCATTATTGCTTACTGATAATGTTTTTTGATTTGGTGAATTGTTAGGGCATATTTCTCCCTTAGTGGTTTTGGTGATTGATGACAATACATTTGCGGACTAATCGTGTGCATTGAGCATTTCAGTTATTCCATCATAAGGCACAAGATGATACTTCCCCTCGAAGCCTACTACAAAAGATGGTTTATTTTCTTGCGTTTCTTTTTGGTGGATTTGATTCGTAGGATAAACTGTACTATCAAGAGGGGATCCGCGTCAGAAAGGTTTGGGTGGAATCATCACGTACACACTCTCTCTGCACCCATGCCTCCTTTCCACTTCCTTGGAATAGTCCCTCTATTTTGCTGTAGAGGTGGTGGAGAGCTGCAAGAGGTAGTCCCGCGAGCGGAAGCGGTAGTACCGCTGCTAGTTGCGCTTGTACTACCACTCCCTATTGTGGTCTTGACTTTTCGCGTCGGGTTCTATGATAGTACCTCTGGCTCTCTACCGTGCAACCTCGTTAAACCTTGCAAGACGAGCGGTAGTGGGAGCGACAGTAGAGGCGGTAGTACCGCCTGTCGGCGGTAGTACCGTCCCTACCACTGCTACTACTACCGCTCAACGCTCTGTTCTCCCCTCTTACCTCTATTTTTGTCAGCATCTGTAGGAAGAGGTAGTACCGCTTGTGTGCGGGCTGAGAAGAGCACAACGGTTGGATTTGTTCCCCACTATAAAAGGGGGTCTTCTTCCTCACGAACCTCTACCTCTTCCTCAAAACTCCATTGTTGCTCCAAAGCTCATTTTTGCCCGATCTCTCTCCCTGGCCAATCAAACTTGTTGATTTTCTAGGGATTGGTTGAGAAGGCCCCGATCTACACTTCCACCAAGAGAAATTTGACCCCCCACTAATTCCTTGCAGATCTTGTTACTCTTGGGTGTTTGAGCACCCTAGACGGTTGAGGTCACCTCAGAGCCACATTCCATTGCGGTGAAGCTTCGTGGTGTCGTTGGGAGCCTCCAATTAAGTTGTGGAGATTGCCCCAACCTTCTTTGTAAAGGTTCGGTCGCTGCCTTCAAGGGCACCACTAGTGGAATCATGGCTTCTCGCATTGTGTGAGGGCGTGAGGAGAATATGGTGACCCTAGTGGATTCTTGGGGAGCATTGTGCCTCCACACTGCTCCAACGAAGACGTACTTCTCCTGAAAGGGAAAGAACTTCGGTAACACATTCTCGTCTCCACCTGCTCCACTTGTGGTTATCTCTTACCTTTACTTTGTGCGAAGCTATTATTGTGTTGTATCCTTTGCTTGCACTTCTTCTTCTTGTTGTTAGCATCATATAGGTTGCTCGCCTAGTTGCACATCTAGACAACCTACTTGTTGCTAATTAACCTACTTTGTTAAGAAAGGTTAAAAATTGCTAGTTGCCTATTCACCCCTCTCTATTTAACCATATCGATCCTTTCAATTGGTATCAGAGCCTCGTCTCTTTATTAAGGGTTTCACCACCCGAAGAGTATGGTTGACGATGGTGGTATTGGGGATGAAGTGCCCGAGGCCGTGGAGTTGACTTCGATCACCCGAGACGACCTAAATAAAGCTATGGCTTCACTTAAGACGTCTATGACGACCGAGGTCAGGTCCATGCTTAAAGAATTACTTGAGGGGTTGAAAATTTCTCCCGATCCGTTGCTTGTGGTTAATCCCACTGCATCAAAGTCAGAGGCCAATTCCGGCAAGGAAGTGGTTAAAGGTACTCAAACCCTGTCCCCTCAAAACAAGAATATAGGGCGGGAACCTTTGCCTTGGTTCTCTCTCCCCCTGTCTATGGAGGCCGGTCCCTACACCGCGTATTAACCACCTTGGTCCTCCTCCTAAACTTGTCAAGGGTGATTTTGCTAATTGGGTTTTTCGTATCAAGTCTCATTTGAATCACTGCTCAACAAACCTTTGGAGAATCATCGAGCAAGGCTTCTACTCACATGATCCAAACAATTTCATTCCAAGAGAAGAAGCAGACAATCAATACAATCACTCTGCATTGTTCATCCTCCAAGCCGGGGTGCCTCCCGAGATCTATCTCACTTGCGTCCATTCACCCGTGCAAAGGATTGTTGGGAGCATATCATATCTTTGTATAAGGGGAGCTCAAGAATACGACAATCCAACTTTGAGGTGTTCCTTGATGAGGCCGATGAGTTTGTGATGATTGAATTTGAGGATCCTCGCGATCTCTATTGGAGGTTGACAACTCTTGCAGTAGCTCTCCAAGATCATGGGAGCAAGGATAAAGATGACAATTGGATGAAGCACAAGTTTCTCAAGGCCATCATGCCATTCAACAAGGCCATGTCCTCCATGATTCGTCAAACGCTGGACTTCCACACCTTGTCTTCAAGCAAAGTGTTGGATGAGTTTATTGCCATGAACATCATGAACAAGACCGCGGATAATGCTTTAGCTCATGTCCGGTCAAAGAAAGCCTCTCCCAACCTTACCTTGAAGGCCAAGGCCATTCCAAAAGAAGAAGAGGAGGAGGAAGAAGAGAGTTGTCCCGAAGATACCAAATATGCTTGCCACGAGCATATGGCTCTTGCATCAAGGCAATTTTGGGGCAACAAGAGGAACTCAAGGCCCAACTTCTCCAAGAACAACTCAAGTGGTTAAAAGAGCAAGCAACAAGTGAGGACTTGCTACAATTGTGGCAATGTGAGTTACTTTGTGGTGGATTGTCCTTATGAGAAGAGGGAAGACAACAGGGGCAAGCTCATTCGCAAAGACAAAGCCAAGTCCTTCCCAAGCAAGAACAACTTCACGGGAAGATACCTCAAAAGGTCTTGGTGGCACATGAAGAGTACGCCTCCGATGATGATGATGATGAAGATACCAGTGGTGAAGGAATGACAATGACAATCATGGCCATTGACACATCTTCCCCTTCCAAGGTGTCTCTTTTCGGTGCCCCCAACGAGAACCGCATCTCCAAGTGCCTCATGGCCAAAGGTATCAACAAGGTAATCCCAAACATCAAAACCACCATCACTACTACTCCCTCCTTGTTAAATTGTGTAGATGATAGTGAGGTGGTGGAAGTTGATGAGAATGAGTTTGACAAATTCTTGAACAAGCTCAAGGGTGAAACCAAGAAGCACTTTCCTGCTCTCTTGGAACAACTTGGTGAGGCCAATGATATCATTGAGTCTCATGAGGACACTATCTCCAAGTTGGAGGGGCATATTCATGATTATGCCGATGAGATTGTGGATCTTTCCGTTGCTCCTGAGGAAGAGCGAGGACTTTGTTTGACTCTTGAGGAGTCACACAACATTGTCCTTGCTAAAATGCAAAAAGATCCTGACCATGCTAATGTTCTTTCTCGTGTGCTTAAATCCGAGAAAGTTACACTTGGGATTGGCCATGAGAAACTCAAAGAGGAGTTTGACATACTCGACAAGGCTCACAAGGTCTTGAAGGGTGTTCACACTTCCCTCAAGGAGTCTCATGATCAACTCCAAGTGAAACTCACCAAAGAAGTAGCAACTTGCCCTCCTTTCGTTTTAACTGATAATGCAAATGCTGCTAACCCTTGTTGTGAGCATGTGCACATTGTGGAGGAGAATGCCAAGTTGAAGGATCAACTTGAGAAAGGCCTTGTGACTTGTATACAAGGTGAGAAAAATCTCAGTGACCTTTTGAGCAATCAAAAGGAAGTTGTGGCCAAGGAAGGAGTTGGGTTTGTACCCAAGTCAAAGAAGAAGAAGAAGAAGAAGAAGAAGAAGAAGAAGAAGACCAAGCAACCTCTCCCACTCAAAGAAGTATTTGTAAAGGCCGGAGAGGGAGCTCATGAGAAGAAGAAGGACATGGGTATAAGTGGTAGTGCCAAGAAGGCCTTCTAACAAAGCTAGCGACTTTAATCCTTCCTATGTTTTTTGTCGTGCTAGTGATGGGCACGTTTATGCCAAATTTGTTGGTTCTTCTTATGAGTACATTGAATGGTCTGTTTGGGTTCCTAAGACCCTTGGCTCTAACCTCAAAGGACCCATTCAAAGATGGGTACCTAAATCCAAGCATTGATCTCTTGTAGGAGTTTGCTTCCGGTGGGGTGTCATGGCTGCTCGATAGTGGAGCAGCAAACCATATGACCGGGAGCAAAGACTTGGTGGTGGATGCGCATCCAATTCCATCTATGCCCACACATGTCCAATTCGGTGATGCTTCAACATCTAAGGCATTGGGTCTTGGCAAGGTGGTCATCTCTCAAGATTTATCGATTGAGAAGGTCATGCCTATTGAGTCCCTTGCATACAATTTACTTTCCGTTCATCAACTTGCACTCATGGTCTTTGCTACATTCTTTGATCTTGATACCATGGCCCTCTTGTGGAGCAAGACTGTTAAAGTGGCTTTTGTTGGGCATGTCGAGAACGGTCTCTATGTGGTGAACTTCTCGAAGCAACCCACTAAGACCGCGACTTGCCTAATGGCTAAAGTTGATGTGGTATGGCTTTGGCATCGCCGACTAGCCCATGTCAATATGAGATCTTTGCAAAGTATCCTCAAGGGGGACCACGTTCGTGGACTAACAAATGTGAGTTTTGCCAAAGACTGTGCTTGCAGTTCTTGTATCGACCCATGACTATCATCTACTCGAAGAGGCCCATCGGCCCATGACTATCATCTACTCGAAGAGGCCCTTGGAGCTCCTCCACATGGATCTCTTTGGTCCTCCATCCTTTGATAGTCTTGGGGGAAAAAGTATTGCTTGGTGATTGTGGATGATTAGTCAAGATACACTTGGTTGTACTTCTTCAAGAGGAAGAGTGAGACCCAACAAACCTCATCGACTTTGCTAATGAAGCTCAATGTCAACATGAAGCAAATATACTGATGATTAGAAGTGACAACGACACCGAGTTCAAGAACTACACCTTAGATGAGTTCCTTAGTGATGAGGGGATCAAGCATCAATATGCCACACCCTATTCCCCTCAACAAAATTGTGTAGCGGAGAGGAAGAACCAGACATTGATGGACACGACAAGGACCATGATGGCAGGATTCAAATCTCTGTACAACACCGCATGTCATGCATCCAATTGGCTCTACTTCAACAAAGGCTTGAACAAGACTCCATATGAAATACTTACCGGTAACAAGACCAACCTCAAGTACTTCGGGGTGTTCGGTAGTAAGTGTTTCATTCTCAAGAAAGGTGTTCCTTTGTGTAAGTTTGAACCTAGAGTGCAAGAGGGCTTATTTGTTGGTTATGCTACAAACTCTCATGCTTACCGTGTCCTCAACAAGTCCACCGGACTCATTGAGGAGACGTGTAACGTGGAGTTTGATGATAATGGCTCCCAAGTGGAGCAAAGTGGTCTTTGTGATGTAGGTGATGAAATTCCTCCTCAAACCGTAAGAAGAATGGGGATTGGTCAAATACTCCCCATTGAGGAACCCCTTTTGGTCGAAGGAGAAGGACAATGCTCTACACGCGTGGAGCCATCACCAACGCTAGACCCACACACTTCCGTAGAATAAAGTGAAGGCCCTCAACCAAGTGAACAAGATCAAGGGCAAGATCAACCTCATGATGATGGTGGTGCACCAAGTTATGCCCAAGATCAAGTTCATGACCCCGAGCAAGCTCAATATATAGAGGTTGCTCGAGATCAAGAGCTAGCTCAAGATGGTGCTCAAGATGATCAAGTGGATGATCCTCAAACTCCTATTGAGGAACTTTTGGAGCATCATGCCGCCAAGGTGGCTTCCAAGCTCAAGCATCAACAACATGTCTTGGAAAATGTGCTTGGAAGCTTGAAAAGGGGGGTAACTACTCGTAGACAATTATCAAAATTTTGTGAACATCACGGGTCTATTTCGTGTGTTGAACCCCAAAAGATACATGAGGCGCTTGATGATGTGGATTGGCCTGGAGCTATGCATAATGAACTCAAGAACTTCGAGCGCAATCAAGTTTGGGAATTAGTGCCAAAGGCCAACGGAGAACCACAATGTCATTGGGACCAAGTGGATCTTCAAGAACAAGCAAGACGTGAACGGTGTGGTTGTTCGTAACAAGGCAAGATTGGTGGCACAAGGCTACTCCCAAGTCAAGGGTATCGACTACGGTGAAACCTTTACCCCGTTTATCGTCTTGAATCTATTTGTATGTTGCTTGCATATGATTGTCATCATGATTTTAAACTGCAACAAATGGATGTGAAGAGTGCATTTCTTAATGGTCCTTTGAATGAGTTGGTATATGTCAAACAATGTTGTGAAATGTTGCATGGAAAAAAATCTACGCAAACACAAGATCTATCCATGGAGATGCATAGCAAGGAGATGGGGGAGTGTGTCTACGTACCCTCGTAGACTATAAGAGAAAGCGTTTAATAACGCGGTTGATGTAGTCGAACTTCTTCGCGATCCAACCAATCGAGTACTGAACGAACGACTCTCCGTGTTCAGCACATGTTCAGCTCAGTGACGTCCTCGCCTTCTTGATCCAGCAAGACGGGCGAAGTAGTGGATGAGTTCTGGCAGCACGACGGCATGGTGACGGTGATGGTGATGCTATCTCCGCAGGGCTTCGCCTAAGCACTACGAAAATATGACCGAGGGACGAAACTATGGAGAGGGGCGTCGCAAACGGCTAAGAGATTGTTGTGGGTTGTGTGGTGCCCCTTCCCATGTATATATAGGTGGGGGAGATGGGAGGCAGCCAGGAGATGCCCCAAGTAGGGCCGAATCCCATGCCCCTATCCGAGCCCCCCTTCCATATTTGTGTCAGAGGGGAAGGAAAACGGGGAGAGGGAAGGAAGGGGGAGGCCGAATCCCCCTCCTTCCTTTCTCCCATAGGCCGGCTGCCATAGGGGGGTGCGCCAGCCCCTTGTGGGCTGGTGTGCTCCCCTCTACTAGCCCAATAGGCCCATCAACCTCCCGGGGCTTCTCGGAACCCCTTCTGGTGATCCGATGACTACCCAGTACCTCCCGAAACTCTTTCGGAGTCCAAATATCATCGTCCTATATATTAATCTTTACCTCCGGACCATTCCAGAGCTCCTCGTCATGTCCGTAGACTCATCCAGAACTCCAAAAAACATTCAGTCACCAAATCATATAACTCATATAACACTATATTGTTGGGGAACGCAGCAATTTCAAAAACTTTCCTACGATCACGCAAGATCTATCTAGGTGATGCATAGCAACGAGGGGGAGAGCGTGTCCACGTACCCTCGTAGACCGAAAGTGGAAGCGTTTAGTTAACGTGGTTGAAGTAGTCGAACGTCTTCACGATCCAACAGATCAAGTACCGAACGCACGACACCTCCGTGATCTGCACACGTTCAGCTCGGTGACGTCCCTCAAACTCTAGATCCAGCTGAAGCCGAGGGAGAGTTTCGTCAGCACGACAGTGTCGTGACGGTGATGATGAAGTTACCGGCGCAGGGCTTTGCCTAAGCACTACGACAATATGACCGAGGTGGAAAACTGTGGAGGGGGCACCGCACACAGCTAAAGATCAACTTGTGTGTCTATGGGGTGCCCCCTCCCCCGTATATAAAGGAGGAGAGGGGGGAGCCGGCCGGCCACAAGGGGAGCTCCCTAAGGGGGGGAATCCTACTCCAAGTAGGAGTGGGTTCCCCCTTTCCTAGTCCAACTAGGAGAAGAAGGAAGGAGGGGAAGGAGAGAAGGAAAGCGGGGCCGCCCCTAGTCCAATTCGGTTTGGGCTAGGGGGGGGGGGGGCTCACCCCACTTTGTCCTGCCTCCTCTCTTCCACCACTTGGCCCATGAGGCCCAATAACCCCCCCGGGGGTTCCGGTAACCCCCTGGTACTCCGGTTTTATCCGAAACTTCTCCGAACACTTCCGGTGTCTGAATATAGCCGTCCAATATATCAATCTTTATGTCTCGACCATTTCAAGACTCCTCATCATGTCCGTGATCTCATCCGGGACTCCGAACGATCTTTCGTACATCAAATAACATAAACTCGTAATATTAATCATCATCAAACGTTAAGCGTGCGGACCCTACGAGTTCGAGAACTATGTAGACATGACCGAAGCACGTCTCTGGTCAATAACCAACAGCGGAACCTGGATGCTCATATTGGTTCCTACATATTCTACGAACATCTTTATCGGTCAAATGGCATAACAACATACATTGTTCCCTTCGTTATGTTACTTGCCCGAGATTCGATCGCCGGTATCATCATACCTAGTTCAATCTCGTTACCGGCAAGTCTCTTTACTCGTTCTGTAATACTTCATCCCGTAACTAACTCATTAGTTACAATGCTTGCAAGGCTTATAGTGATGAGTATTACCGAGAGGGCCTAGAGATACCTCTCCGAATCACGGAGTGACAAATCGTAATATTGATCTATGCCAACCCAACAAACACCTTCGGAGACACCTGTAGAGCACCTTTATAATCACCCATTTATGTTGTGACGTTTGGTAGCACACAAAGTGTTCCTCCAGTATTCGGGAGTTGCATAATCTCATAGTCCGAGGAACTTGTATAAGTCATGAAGAAAGCAGTAGCAATGAAACTATAACGACCATAATGCTAAGCTAACGGATGGGTCATGTCCATCACATCATTCTCCTAATGATGTGATCCCGTTCATCAAATGACAACACATGTCTATGGTTAGGAAACATAACCATCTTTGATTAACGAGCTAGTCAAGTAGAGGCATACTAGGGACAATATGTTTTGTCTATGTATTCACTCATGTACTAAGTTTCTGTTTAATACAATTCTAGCATGAATAATAAACATTTATCATGAAATAAGGAAATAAATAATAACTTTATTATTGCCTCTAGGGCATATTTCCTTTAGTCTCGCATTTGAACTAGAGTCAATAATATAGATTACACAGTAATGATTCTAACACCCATGGAGCTTTGGTGCTGATCATGTTTTGCTCATGGAAGAGGCTTAGTCAACGGGTCTGCAACATTCAGATCCGTATGTATTTTGCAAATCTCTATGTCCCCTTACGACACTTGATGACAGATGGAATTGAAGCGTCTCTTGATGTGCTTAGTTCTCTTGTGAAATCTGGATTCCTTTGCCAAGGCAATTGCACCAGTATTGTCACAAAATATTTTCATTGTAACCGATGCACTAGGTATGACACCTAGATAGGATATGGAATCCTTCATCCAAACTCCTTCATTTGCTGCTTCCGAAGCAGCAATGTCCTCCGCTTCACACGTAGATCCCGCCACGACGCTCTGCTTGGACCTGCACCAACTGACAGCTCCTCGATTCAATAAAAATACGTAACCGGTTTGTGATTTAGAGTCATCCGGATCAATGTCAAAGCTTGCATTGACGTAACCATTTACGACAAGCTCTTTTTCACCTTCATAAATGAGAAACATATCCTTGGTCCTTTTCAGGTATTTCAGGATGTTCTTGACCGTTGTCTAGTGCTCCACTCCGGGATTACTTTGGTACCTCCCTGCTATGCTTATAGCAAGGCACCCATTAGGTCTGGTACACAACATTGCATACATGATAGAACCTATGGCTGAAGCATAGGGAATGAATTTCATTTTCTCTCTATCTTTTGAAGTGGTTGGGCAATGAGTCTGACTCAACTTCACACCTTGTAACACATGCAAGAACCCTTTCTTTGACTGATCCATTTTGAAATTCTTCAAAACTTTATCAAGGTATGTGCATTGTGAAAGTCCAATTAAGCATCTTGATCTATCTCTATAGATCTTGATGCCCAATATGTAAGCAGCTTCTCCGAGGTCTTTCATAGAAAAACTCTTATTTAGGTATCCCTTTATGCTATCCATAAATTCTATATCATTTCCAATCAACAATATGTCATCCACATATAATATTAGAAATGCTACAGAGCTCCCACTCACTTTCTTGTAAATACAGGATTCTCCAAAAGTCTATATAAAACCATATGCTTTGATCACACTATCAAAGTATTTATTCCAACTCCGAGAGGCTTGCACCAGTCCATAAATGGATCGTTGGAGCTTGCACACTTTGTTAGCACCCTTTTGATCGACAAAACCTTCTGGTTGCATCATATACAACTCTTTTTCCAGAAATCCATTCAGAAATGCAGTTTTGACATCCATCTGCCAAATTTCATAATCATAAAATGCGGCAATCGCTAACATGATTCGGACAGACTTAAGCATCGCTATGGGTGAGAAAGTCTCATCATAGTCAACTCCTTGAACTTGTTGAAAACCTTTCACAATAAGTCGAGCTTTGTAAACAGTAACATTACCATCTGCGTCGGTCTTCTTCTTAAAGATCCATTTATTTTCTATGGCTTGCCGATCATCGGGAAAGTCCATGAAAGTCCACACTTTGTTCTCATACATGGATCCCATCTCAGATTTCATGGCCTCAAGCCATTTTACAGAATCTGGGCTCATCATCACTTCCTCATAGTTCATAGGTTCATCATGGTCTAGTAACATGACTTCTAGAACAGGATTACCATACCACTCTGGTGCGGATCTTACTCTAGAGGACTTACGAGGTTCGGTAGTAACTTGATCTGAAGTTTCATGATCATCATCATTAACTTCCTCACTAATTGGTGTAGGAATCACTGGAACTGATTTCTATGATGAACTACTTTCCAATAAGGGAGAAGGTACAATTACCTCATCAAGTTCCACTTTCCTCCCACTCACTTCTTTTGAGAGGAACTCCTTCTCTAGAAAGGATCCATTCTTAGAACCAAAGATTTTGCCTTCGGATCTATGATAGAAGGTGTACCCAAAAGTTTCCTTTGGGTATCCTATGAAGATGCACTTCTCCAATTTGGGTTTGAGCTTACCAGGTTGAAGCTTTTTCACATAAAAATTGCAGCCCAAACTTTAAGAAACGACAACTTTGATTTCTTGACAAACCACAGTTCATAAGGCGTCGTCTCAACGGATTTTGATGGTGCCCTATTTAAAGTGAATGCAGCCGTCTCTAAAGCATAACCCCAAAACGAAAGCGGTAAATTAGTAAGAGACATCATAGATCGCATCATATCCAATAAAGTATGATTACGACGTTCGAACACACCATTTCGCTGTGGTGTTCCAGGTGGCCTTAACTGTGAAACTATCGCATGTTGTTTCAAATGAAGACCAAACTCGTAACTCAAATATTCTCCTCCATGATGAGGTTGTAGAAACTTTATTTTCTTGTTACGATGATTTTTCACTTCACTCTAAAATTCTTTGAACTTTTCAAATGTTTCAGACTTATATTTCATTAAGTAGATATAACCATATCTTCTCAAATCATCTGTGAAGGTAAGAAAATAACGATACCCGCCATGATCCCCAATACTCATTGGACCGCATACATCGGTATGTATTATTTCCAATAAGTCAGTAGCCCGTTCCATTGTTCCAGAGAACGGAGTTTTAGTCATCTTGCCCATAAGGCACGGTTCGCAAGCACCAAGTGATTCATAATCAAGTGATTCCAAAAGTCCATCAGCATGGAGTTTCTTCATGCGCTTTACTCCGATATGACCCAAACAGCAATGTCACAAATAAGTTGCACTATCATTATCAGCTTTGCATCTTTTGGCTTCAATATTATGAATATGTGTATCATCACTATCGAGATTCAACAAAAATAGACCACTCATCAAGGGTGCATGACCATAAAAGATATTACTCATATAAATAGAACAACCATTATTCTCTGATTTAAATGAATAATCATCTCACATTAAACAAGATCCAGATATAATGTTCATGCTCAACACTGGCACCAAATAACAATTATTCAGGTCTAAAACTAATCCCGATGGTAGATGTAGAGGTAGCGTGCCAACAGCGATCACATCGACCTTGGAACCATTTCCCACGCGCATCGTCACCTCGCCCTTAGCCAATCTTCGTTTAATCCGTAGCCCCTGTTTTGAGTTGCAAATATAAGAAACAAACCAAGTATCAAATACCCAAGCGCTACTACGAGCATTAGTAAGGTACACATCTATAACATGTATATCAAATATACCTTTCACTTTGCCATCCTTCTTATCCGCCAAATACTTGGGGCAGTTCTGCTTCTAGTGACCAGTCCCTTTGAAGTAGAAGCACCTAGTTTCAGGCTTAGGTCTAGACTTGGGTTTCTTCTCTTGAGCAGCAACCTTTTTGCTGTTCTTCTTGAAGTTCCCTTTCTTCCCTTTGCCCTTTTTCTTGAAACTAGTGGTCTTATTGACCATCAACACTTGATGCTCCTTATTGATTTCTACCTCCGCAGCCTTTAGCATTGTGAAGAGCTCGGGAATAGTCTTGTTCATCCCTTGCATATTATAGTTCATCACAAAGCCTTTATAGCTTGGTGGCAGTGATTGAAGAACTCTGTCAATGACACTATCAACAGGAAGATCAACTGCCAATTAAGTCAAGTGGTTATGGTACCCAGACATTCTGAGTATGTGTTCACTGACATAACTACTCTCCTCCATTTTGCAGCTGTAGAACTTGTTGGAGACTTCATATCTCTCAACTCGGGCATTTTCTTGAAATATTAACTTCAACTCTTGGAACATCTCATATGCTCCATGACGTTCAAACGTCTTTGAAGTCCCAATTCTAAGCCGCAAAGCATGGCACACTAAACTATCGAGTAGTCATCAACACGTGTCTGCCAGGCATTCACGATGTGTGCAGTTGCTGGTGCGGGTGGTACACCTAATGGTGCTTCCAGGACGTAATTCTTTTGTGGAATGGATGCCATTGTTGGGGAACGTATCAATTTCAAAAAAATCCTACGATCATGCAAGATCTATCTAGGTGATGCTTAACAACGAGGGGGAGGGTGTGTCCACGTACCCTCGTAGACTGAAAGCGAAAGCATTTAGTTAATGCGGTTGATGTAGTCGAATGTCTTCACGATCCAACCGATCAAGTACCAAACACACGGCACCTCCGCGATCTGCACACGTTCAGCTCGGTGACGTCCCTCGAACTCTAGATCCAGCTGAGGCCGAGGGAGAGTTTCGTCAGCACGACGGCGTTGTGATGGTGATGATGAAGTTACCAGCGCAGGGCTTCGCCTAAGCACTACGACGATATGACCGAGGTGGAAAACTGTGGAGGGGGCACCGCACACGGCTAAAGATCAACTTGTGTGTCTATGGGGTGCCCCCTCCCCATATATAAAGTAGGAGAGGAGGGGTACGACCGTCCACAAGGGGCGCGCCCTAAGGGGGGGGGGAATCCTACTCCAAGTAGGAGTAGGTTCCCCCTTTCCTAGTCCAACTAGGAGAAGAAGGAAGGAGGGGAAGGAGAGAAGGAAAGGGGGGGGGGGGCGCCCCTAGTCCAATTCGGTTTCTCGGGGGGCGGGGCGGGGGGGGGGGGGGGCGCCCCACCTTGGCCTGCCTCCTCTCTTCCATCACTTGGCCCATGAGGCCCAATAACCCCCCCGGGGGTTCCGGTAACCCCCCGGTACTCCGGTTTTATCCGAAACTTCTCCGGAACACTTCCGGTGTCTGAATATAGTCATCCAATATATCAATATTTATGTCTCGACCATTTCAAGACTCCTCGTCATGTCCGTGATCTCATCCGGGACTCCAAACAATCTTCGTTACATCAAATCACATAAACTCATAATACCAATCGTCATCGAACGTTAAGCGTGCGGACCCTACGGGTTCGAGAACTATGTAGACATGACCGAGACACGTCTTCGGTCAATAACCAATAGTGGAACTTGGATGCTCATATTGGTTCCTAAAATTTCTATGAAGATCTTTATCGGTTAAACCGCATAACAACATACGTTGTTCATTTTGTCATCGGTATGTTACTTGCCTGAAATTCGATCGTTGGTATCATCATACCTAGTTCAATCTCATTACGGGCAAGTCTCTTTACTCGTTCCTTAATACTTCATCCCGTAACTAACTCATTAGTCACAATGCTTGCAAGGCTTATAGTGATGAGTATTATCGAGAGGGCCCAGAGATACCTCTCCGAAACACGGAGTGACAAATCCTAATCTCGATCTATGCCAACCCAACAAACACCTTCGGAGACACCTGTAGAGCACCTTTATAATCACCCATTTACGTTGTGACGTTTGGTAGCACACAAAGTGTTCCTCCAGTATTCGGGAGTTGCATAATCTCATAGTCTGAGGAACTTGTATAAGTCATGAAGAAATCGGTATCAATGAAACTGTAACGATCATAATGCTGAGCTAACGGATGGGTCATGTCCATCACATCATTATCCTAATGATGTGATCCCATTCATCAAATGACAACACATGTCTATGGTTAGGAAACATAACCATCTTTGATTAATGAGCTAGTCAAGTAGAGGCATGCTAGGGACAATATGTTTTGTTTATGTATTCACACATGTACTAAGTTTCTGGTTAATACAATTCTAGCATGAATAATAAACATTTATCATGAAATAAGGAAATAAATAATAACTTTATTATTGCCACTTGGGCATATTTCCTTCATATATCATCAACGAATGTTAAGCGTGCGGACCTTACGGGTTCGAGAACTATGTCGACATGACCGAGACACCTCTTTGGTCAATAACCAATAGCGGCACCTGGATGCTCATATTGGTTCCTACATATTCTACGAAGATCTTTATTGGTTGAACTGTAATGACAAAATACGTAATTCCCTTTGTCTGTCAGTATGTTACTTGCCGGAGATTCAATCGTCGGTATCTCCATACCTAGTTCAATCTCTTTACCGGCAAGTCACTTTACTCGTTCCATAATACATCATCTCGTAACTAACTCCTTAGTCACTTTTCTTGCAAGCTTATTATGATGTGTATTATCGAGAGGGCCCAGAGATACCTCTCCGTTACTCAGAGTGACAAATCCCAATCTCTATCCATGCCAACTCAACAAACACCTTCGAAGATACTTGTAGAGCATCTTTATAATCACCCAGTTATGTTGTGATGTTTGATAGCACACAAGGTATTACTCCAGTATCCGGGAGTTGCATGATCTCATGGTCGAAGGAACATGTATTTGACATTCAAGAAAGCAGTGCCAATAAACTAAACGATCATATGCTAAGCTAACGGATGGGTCTTGTCCATCAAGTCATTCTCCTAATGATGTGATCCCATTATCAAATGACAACTCATGTCTATGGTTAGGTAACCTTAACCATCTTTGACCAACGAGCTAGTCTAGTAGAGGCTCACTAGGGACACGTTATTTGTTTATGTATCCACATATGTATTTAAGTTTCCGATCAATACAATTCTAGCTTGAATAATAAACCTTTATCATGAATAAGGAAATATAAAATAACAACTTTATTATTGCCTCTAGGGCATATTTCCTTCAGTCTCCCACTTGCACTAGAGTCAATAATCTAGATTACATTGTAATGAATCTAACACCCAAGGAGTCTTGGCGTTGATCATTTTTTGCTCGCGGAAGAGGCTTAGTCAACGGGTCTGCCACATTCAGATCGGTATGTACTTTGCAAATTTCTATGTCTCCATCCTTGATCTTTTCACGAATGGAGTTGAAGCGTCTCTTTATGTGTTTGGTTCTCTTGTGAAACCTGGATTACTTTGTTATGGCTATTGCTCTAGTGTTGTCACACAAGATTGTCATTGGACCCGATTGGGTATTACACCCAGATCAGATATGAACTCCTTCATCCAGACTCCTTCATGCGCTGCTCCCGAAGCAGCTATGTACTCTGCTTCACATGTAGATCCCGCCACAATGCTTTGCTTGGAACTGCACCAACTGGCAGCTCCACCATTCAATATAAATACGTATCTGGTTTGTGACTTAGAGTCATCCGGATCAGTGTCAAAGCTAGCATCGACGTAACCCTTTACGACGAGCTCTTCGTCACCTCCATAAATGAGAAACATATCCTTGGTCCTTTTCAGGTACTTTAGGATGTTCTTGACCACTGTCCAGTGATCCACTCCTAGATTACTTTGGCACCTCCCCGCCAAACTTATGGCAAGGCACACATCAAGCCTGGTATACAACATAGCATACATGATAGAACCTATGGCTGAGGCATGGGGAATGACTTTAATTCTCTCTCTATCTTCTGGAGTGGTCAGACTTTGAGTCTGACTCAATTTCATACCTTGTAACATAGGCAAGAACCCTTTCTTTGACTGATCCATTTTGAACTTCTTCAAAACTTTGTCAAGGTATGTGCTTTGTGGAAGTATTATTAAGCGTCTTGATCTATCCCTATAGATCTTGAAGCCTAATATATAAGCAGCTTCACCGAGGTCTTTCACTCAAAAATTCTTATTCAAGTATCCTTTATGCTATCATTTCCAATCAACAATATGTCATCCACATATAATATCAGAAATGCTACAAAGCTCCCACTCACTTTCTTGTAAATACAGGCTTCACCATAAGTCTGTATAAAACCGTATGCTTTGATCACCTCATCAAAGTGTATATTCCAACTCCGAGATGCTTGCACTAGTCCATAGATGGATCGCTGGAGCTTGCACACTTTGTTAGCATCTTTAGGATCGACAAAACCTTATGGTTGCATCATATACAACTCTTCTTTAAGAAATCCATTAAGGAATGCAGTTTTGACGTCCATTTGCCAGATTTCATAATCATAAAATGCACCAATGGCTAACATGATTCAGACAGACTTAAGCATTGCTACGGGTGAGAAAGTCTCATCATAGTCAACCCCTTGAACTTGTTGAAAACCTTTTGCAATAAGTCAAGCTTTGTAGACAGTTACATTACCATCAGCGTCAGTCTTCTTCTTGAAGATCAATTTCTTCTCTATGGCTTGCCGATCATTGGGAAAGTCCACCAAAGTCCATACTTCGTTCTCATATATGGATCCTATCTCAGATTTCACGGCCTCAAGCCATCTGTCGGAATCTGGGCTCATCAGAGCTTCTTCATAGTTCGTAGGTTCGCCTTGGTCTAATAACATGACTTCCAGGACAGGATTACCATACCACTCTCGTGCGGATCGTTCTCTGGTTGACCTATGAAGTTTACTAGTAACTTGATCTGAAGTTTCATGATCATTATCATTAGCTTCCTCTCTAGTTGGTATAGGCATCACAGGAACGGTTTCTGTGATGTGCTACTTTCCAACTTGAGAGAAGGTACAATTACTGATACGTCTCCAATGTATCTATAATTTTTGATTGTTCCCTGCTATTATATTATCTATTTTGGATGTTAATGGGTTTTAATATGCTCTTTTATATTATTTTTGGGACTAACCTATTAACCGAGGGCCCAGTGCCAGTTTCTGTTTTTTTGCCTATTTTAGAGTTTTGCAGAAAAGGAATACCAAACAGAGTCCAAACGGAATGAAAACTTCACGATGATCTTTCTTGAACCGAAAGCAAACCAGAAGACTTGGAGAGGAAATAGGAGACACAACAAGGCGTCCACGAGGCAGGAGGGCGCAACCAGGGGGTAGGCGCCCCCACCCTCGTGGGCCCCTCGTAGCTCCACCGACCTAGTTTTTTCGCCTATATATACTCTTATACCCTAAAAACATCAGGGGGAGTCACGAAACCACTTTTCCACCACCGCAACCTTCTTTACCCATGAGATCCCATCTTGGAGCCTTTTCCGGTGATCTGCCGGAGGGGGATTCGATCACGAAGGGCTTCTACATCAACACCATTACCTCTCCGAGGGAGTGTGAGTAGTTTACCACAGACCTTCGGGTCCATAGTTATTAGCTAGATGACTTCTTCTCTCTCATTGATTCTCAATACAAAGTTCTCCTCGATGTTCTTGGAGATCTATTCGATGTAATATTTGTTTGTGGTGTGTTTGCCGAGATCCGATGAATTGTGGATTTATGATCAAAATTATCTATGAATTTTGGTTCCTCTCTGAATTCTTATATGCATGATTTGATATCTTTGCAAGTCTCTTCGAATTATTGGTTTAGTTTGGCCTACTAGATTGATCTTTCTTGCCATTGGAGAAGTGCTTAGCTTTGGGTTCAATCTTGCGGTGTCCTTTCCTAGTGATAGTAGGGGAAACAAGGCACGTATTGTATTGTTGCCATCGAGGATAAAAAGATGGGGTTTTCATCATATTGCTTGATTTAATTCCTCTACATCATGTCATCTTGCTTAATGCATTACTCCATTTTTATGAACTTAATACTCTAGATGCATGCTGGATAGCGGTCGATGTGTGGAGTAATAGTAGTAGATGCAAGCAGGAGTCGGTCTACTTGACACGGACGTGATGCCTATGTTCATGATCATTGCCTTAGATGTCATCATAATTATGCGCTTTTCTATAAATTGCTCGGCAGTAATTTGTTCACCCACTGTAATACATGCTATCTTGAGAGAAGCCACTAGTGAAACCTATGGCCCCCGGGTCTCTTTTTCATATTATTGAATCTCGTTACATCTTACTAGTTTCCGATCTATTATTTTGCAATCTTTACTTTCCAATCTATACATCAAAAATACCAAAAATATTACTTTATTATCTCTATCAGATCTCACTTTTGCGAGTGACCGTGAAGGGATTGACAACCCCTTTATCGCGTTGGTTGCAAGTTCTTGATTGTTTGTGCAGGTATTCGGTGACTTGTGCGTCGTTCCTACTGGATTGATACCTTGGTTCTCAAAACTGAGGGAAATACTTATGCTACTTTTCTACATCACCCTTTCCTCTTCAAGGGAAAACCAACACAAGGTCAAGAGGTAGCAAGAAGGATTTCTGGCACCGCTGTCGGGGAGATCTTCATCAAGTCAAGCCATACCAAGTACCCATCATAAATTTTTCTCCCTTGCATTACATTATTCGCCATTCGCCTTTCGTTTTCCTCCCCCCCACTTCCAAAATGATTTTAGAAAATCTTTGCCTTTTCTTCGCCCCTCTTCCGTTCGTCTCTTTTCGCTTGCTTCTTGTGTGCTCGTTTGTTAGTGCGGTTTGTTGCCATCATGTCTGAAACTGGGAAGGTTATCATTGAAAATCTTGAAGAAGCACTTGAGTCTTGTTCTTTGAATCATGAAACTGAAAATCCACCTAATTACAAAACAAAAATCTTTCATGTGGGGGACAGTAATATTATTGGAAAAAGTATTATCCAATAATTCTTTGATTGCACAGGACCCATGCCTATTAATAAAAAGTCTATTCTTCTTGAGACCAACTGTTATGCTGATGCCATTGTTATGCTTGTTGAGAAATTAGAAAGAAAATTTGTGCATATCCATCATGCTTTGCAAAACATGTTTTATGAACTTTCCAATGTCAATCACCCTATAGCTAAAAAGATTGCCACTATTATCCTTATGCGCGAATTCGATTTTATAATACAAGAAGCTAGTGATATTTTTGCTTTCTATTAAAAAGATGTTGAACACCCTCCGATTATAGATATCTTGTATGATAAAGAAACCATGCGTAGTTTAGAAGCTAGAGATTATCAATCTTATAGTGAAAATCTTAGGAAGAGGGTTCCCCATTCTGAAATATCTCAATCTTTGTACCTTGAGGTTTTTGAGGAGTTTGACCGGATTACTAGAGGAATTTATGTAGGATTCAATAGGGATTGGTTGAATAAAATGATGAAGGAACCCGTTAGAAATGAATTACGCATTTTATATGATGATATATATGGTGATGATCCCGACTATGGGTTTATGAATGTTAAAATTACAAATCAAAGCCCTTTCCATGATTTAAGTTCTTATTCTAAAAGGGAAATAATGGAAAGAACAGATTTGTTAAGACGAGTTTTGGAGGATTTGATGAGGAAAGAATTCACGCCGAAGATGGCAATACCTAGATCTATTCGTGTTTTTACGCCTAGCTAGGGCGTTAAACGATAGCGCTTGTTGGAAGGCAACCCAATTTTATTTTTGTTATTTGCTTTTTGCTCCTGTTTAGTAATAAATAATCAATCTAGCTTCTGTTTAGATGTGGTTTTATGTTTTAATTAGTGTTTGTGCCAAGTAGAACCTTTGGGAAGACTTGGGTGAAAGTTAATGCGTTCTTGCTGTAAAAAAACAGAAACTTTAAGCTCATGAGATTAGCTGTAATTTTTTTTATAGAAGAGTGCTTTTGCGTTGATTATTTTTGCATAAGATTAATGGACAAATTCCTCGTGTCCGCCAATTTATTTCAGAATTTTTTGATTTACAGAAGTATTCAAAAGTTACAGATTGCTACAGACTGTTCAGTTTTTGACAGATTCTGTTTTTCATGTGTTGTTTGCTTATTTTGATGAATCTATGAGTAGTATCGGGGGGTATGAACCATAGAGAAGTTGGAATACAGTAGGTTTAATACCAATATAGTTTATTACAGTACCTTAAAGTGGTGTTTTATTTTCTTATACTAACGGAGCTCATGAGATTTTCTGTTGAACTTTTGTGTTGTGAAGTTTTCAAGTTTTGGGTAAAGATTTGATGGATTTTGGAATAAGGAGTGGCAAGCGCCTAAGCTTGGGGATGCCCAAGGTACCCCAAGGTAAATCCAAGGACAACCAAAAGCCTAACCTTGGGGATGCCCGGAAGGCATCCCCTCTTTCATTTTCGTCTATCGGTAACTTTACTTGAGACTATATTTTTATTCACCACATGATATGTGTTTTGCTTGAAGCGTCTTGTATGATTTGAGTCTTTCCTTTTTAGTTTACCACAATCATCCTTTATGTAAACACCTTTTGTGAGAGACATGCATGAATCGTGATTTATTAGAATACTCTATGTGCTTCACTTATATCTTTTGAGCTAGCCAATATTGCTCTAGTACTTCACTTATATCTTTTTAGAGCACGACGGTGGCTTTATTTTATAAAAATTGTTGAACTGTCATGCTTCACTTATATTATTTTGAGAGTCTTTTATAACAACATGGTAATTTTCTTTGGTTATAAACTAGTCCTAATATGATAGGCATCCAAGATGGATATAATGAAAACTTTCATAAAAAGTGCGTTGAATACTATGAGAAGTTTGATTCTTGATGATTGTTTTGAGATCTGAGGATGGTGATATTAGAGACATGCTAGTAGAGTAATTGTGAATTTGAGAAATACTTGTGTTGAGGTTTGTGAGTCCCGTAGCATGCACGTATGGTAACCGTTGTGTAACAAATTTGAAGCATGAGGTATCTCTTTGATTGTGTTCCTTATGTGTGGAGGTCGGGGTCGCGCGATGGTTAACTCCTACCAACCCTTCCCCTAGGAGCATGCGCGTAGTGCTTGGTTTGATGACTTCTAGATTTTTGCAATAAGTATGTGAGTTCTTTATGACTAATGTTGAGTCCATGGATTATACACACTCTCACCCTTCCACCTTTGCTAGCCTCTCTTGTGCCGCGCAACTTTTGCAGGTACCATACACCCACCATTTACCTTCCTCAAAACAGACACCATACCTACCTATTATGGCATTTCCATAGCCATTCCGAGATATATTGCCATGCAACTTTCCACCGTTCCCTTTACTATGACACGCTTCATCATTGTCATATTGCTTTGCATGATCATGTAGTTGACATCGTATTTGTGGCGAAGCCACTGTTCATAATTCTTTCATACATGTCACTCCTGATTCATTGCACATCCGGGTACAGCACCGGAGGAATTCATATAGAGTCATATTTTTTTGTTCTAAGTATCGAGTTGTAATTCTAGAATTGTAAATAAATAGAAGTGTGATGATCATCATTATTAGAGCATTGTCCCGTGTGAGCAAATAAAAAAGAGAGGCCAAAGAAGCCAATGAGAAAAAGAGAGGCCAAAGAAGCCAAACAAAAAAATGAGAGAAAAAGAGAGAAGGGGCAATGCTACTATCCTTTTTTCACACTTGTTCTTCAAAGTAGCACCATGATCTTCATGATAGAGAGTCTCTTATTTTGTCACTTTCATATACTAGTGGGATTTTTCATTATAGAACTTGACTTGTATATTCCAATGATGGGCTTCCTCAAAATGCCCTAGGTCTTCGTGAGCAAGCAAGTTGGATGCACACCCACTTAGTTTCCTTTTGAGCTTTCATACATTTATAGCTCTAGTGCATCCGTTGCATGGCAATCCCTACTCACTCACATTGATATCTATTGATGGGCATCTCCATAGCCCATTGATACGCCTAGTTGATGTGACACTATCTCCTCTTTTTTGTCTTCTCCACAACCACCGCTCTATTCCACCTATAGTGTTATGTCCATGGTTCACACTCATGTATTGTGTGATAGTTGAAAAAGTTTGAGAATACAAAAGTATGAAACAATTGCTTGGTTGAAATCGGGATTGTGCATGATTTGAATATTTTGTGTGACGAAGATGGAGCATAGCCAAACTATATGATTTTGTAGGGATGAACTTTCTTTGGCCATGTTATTTTGAGAAGACATGATTGCTTTGTTAGTATGCTTGAAGTATTATTATTTTTATGTCAATATTAAACTTTTGTCTTGAATCTTTCGGATCTAAACATTCATGCCACAATAAAGAAAATTACATTGATAAATATGTTAGGTAGCATCCCACATCAAAAATTCTGTTTTTATCATTTACCTACTCGAGGACGAGCAGGAATTAAGCTTGGGGATGCTTGATACGTCTCCAACGTATCTATAATTTTTGATTGTTCCATGCTATTATATTATCTGTTTTTGGATGTTTAATGGGCTTTAATATGCTCTTTATATTATTTTTTGGGACTAACCTATTAACCGAGGTCCCAGTGCCAGTTTCTGTTTTTTGTGTGCCTATTTTAGAGTTTTGCAAAAAAGGAATACCAAACATAGTCTAAATAGAATGAAACCTTCGCGATGATCTTTCTTGGACCAAAAGCAAACCAGAAGACTTGGAGATGAAGTCGGAGACGCAATAAGGCGTCCACGAGGCAGGAGGGCGCGCCCAGGGGGGTAGGCGCACACCCCACCCTTGTGGGCCCCTCGTAGCTTCACCGACCTAGTTCTTTCGCCTATATATACTCTTATACCCTAAAAACATCAGGGGAGGCATGAAACCACTTTTCCACTGCCGCAACCTTCTGTACCCATGAGATCCCATGTTGGGGTCTTTTCCGGCGATCTGCCGGAGGGGGATTCAATCACGGAGGGCTTCTACATCAACACCATTACCTCTTCGATGAAGCGTGAGTAGTTTACCATAGACCTTCGGGTCCATAGTTATTAGCTAGATGGCTTCTTCTCTCTCTTTGATTCTCAATACAAAGTTCTCCTTGATGTTCTTGGAGATCTATTCGATGTAATATTCTTTTGCAGTGTGTTTGCCGAGATTCGATGAATTGTGGATTTATGATCAAGATTATCTATGAATATTATTTGGTTCTCCTCTGAATTCTTATATGCATGATTTGATATCTTTGCAAGTCTCTTCGAATTATCAGTTTAGTTTGGCCTACTAGATTGATCTTTCTTGCCATGGGAGAAGTGCTTAGCTTTGGGTTCAATCTTGCGGTGTCCTTTCCCGGTGGCAGTAGGGGCAGAAAGCACGTATTGTATTGTCGCCATCGAGGATAAAAAGATGGGGTTTTCATCATATTGCTTGAGTTAATTCCTCTACATCATGTCATCTTGCTTAATGCGTTACTCCGTTTGTATGAACTTAATACTCTAGATGCATGCTGGATAGCGGTCGATGTGTGGAGTAATAGTAGTAGATGCAGGCAGGAGTCGTCTACTTGACACGGACGTGATGCCTATGTTCATGATCATTGCCTTAGATGTCATCATAATTATGCACTTTTCTATCAATTGCTCGGCAGTAATTTGTTCACCCACCGTAATACATGCTATCTTGAGAGAAGCCACTAGTGAAACCTATGGCCCCCGGGTCTCCTTTCCATTATTAAGTCTCTTTTCCATATTATTGAATCTCGTTACATCTTACTAGTTTCCGATCTATTCTTTTGCAATCTTTACTTTCCAATCTATACATAAAAAATACCAAAAATATCACTTTATTATCTCTATCAGATTTCTCTTTTGTGAGTGACCGTGAAGGGATTGACAACCCCTTTATCGTGTTGGTTGCAAGTTCTTGATTGTTTGTGCAGGTATTCGGTGACTTGTGCACCGTCTCCCACTGGATTGATACCTTGGTTCTCAAAACTGAGGGAAATACTTATGCTACTTTGCTGCATCACCCTTTCCTCTTCAAGGGAAAACAATGCAAGCTCAAGAGGTAGCAATTACCTCATCAAGTTCTACTCCTCCCACTCACTTCTTTCAAGAGAAACTCCTTCTCTAGAAAGGATCCATTCTTAGCAACAAAGATCTTGCCTTTGGATATGTGGTAGAACGTGTACCCAATAGTTTCTTTATGGTATCCTATGAAGACGCACTTCTCCGATTTAGGTTCGAGCTTATTAGGTTGAAGCCTTTTGACATAAGTGTCGCATCCCCAAACTTTAAGAAATGACAGCTTAGGTTTCTTGCCAAACCACAGTTCACACGGTGTCGTCTCAATGGATTTAGATGGTGCCCTATTTAACGTGAATGCGGTTGTCTCTAATGCATAAGCCCAAAATGATAGTGGTAAATCGGTAAGAGACATCACAGAACACACCATATCTAATAAAGTACAATTACGATGTTCGGACACACCATTACACTGTAGTATTCCAGGTGGCATGAGTTGTGAAACAATTCCACATTGTTTTAAATGAATGCCAAACTCGTAACTCAAATACTCACCTCCGCGATCAGATCATAGAAACTTTATTTTCTTTTTACGATGATTCTCCACTTGACTTTGAAATTCTTTGAACTTTTAAATGTTTCAGACTTGTGTTTCATCAAGTAGATATACCCATACCTACTCCAATCATGTGTGAAGGTCAGAAAATAACGATAACCGCCATGTGCTTCAACACTCATCGGACCGCATACATCGATAATATTATTTCCAATAAGTCATTTGCTCGCTCCATTATTTTGGAGAACAGAGTTTTAGTCATCTTGCCCATGAGGCATGGTTCACAATTATCAGATGATTCATAATCAAGTGATTCCAAAAGTCCATCCGCAAGGAGTTTCTTCATGCGCTTTATACCAATATGACCTAAACGGCAGTGCCACAAATATGTTGCACTATAATTATCAACTTTGCATCTTTTGGCATCAATATTATGACTATGTGTATCACTACGATATAGATTCAACAAAAATAGACCATTCTTCAAGGGTGCATGACCATAAAAGACATTATTTATAAGAATAGGACAACCATTATTCTCTGACTTAAATGAATAACCGTCTGGCAATAAACAAGATCTAGATATAATGTTCATGCTCAACGCTAGCACAAAATAACAATTATTGAGGTCTAAAACTAATCTCGAAGGTAGATGTAGAGGTAGCATGCCAATGGCGATCACATCGACCTTGGAACCCGTTGTATGTGAACGTAGAGTCTATCACACCCGATCATCATGAGGTGCTTCAAAACGACGAACTTTCGCAATGGTGTTGGGGAACGTAGCAGAAATTCAAAATTTTCCTACGTGTCACCAAGATCTATCTATGGAGAGACCAGCAACGAGTAGAAAGAGAGTGCATCTACATACCCTTGTAGATCGCTAAGCGGAAGCGTTCAAGTGAACGGGGTTGATGGAGTCGTACTCGTCGTGATTCAAATCACCGATGATCCTAGTGCCGAACGGACGGCACCTCCGCGTTCAACACACGTACAGCCCGGTGACGTCTCCCACGCCTTGATCCAGAAAGGAGAGAGGGAGAGGTTGAGGAAGACTCCATCCAACAGCAGCACAACGGCGTGGTGGTGGTGGAGGAGCGTGGCAATCCAGCAGGGCTTCGCCAAGCACCATGGGAGAGGAGGAGTAGGGAGAGAGGTAGGGCTGTGCCAGGGGCAAGGGTGAAGCTCCCATGCGCCTCCCCACTATATATAGGGGTGGAGGGGGCTGGTTTCTTGCCCTCCAAGTCCATTTGGGCGTTGGCAAAGGTGGGAGGAAAGAAATCCCATCATTTCCTTCCCCACCGATTGCTATCCCCCCTTTTTAGGGATCTTGATCTTATCCCTTTGGGATATGATCTTATTCCTTCTAAGGGGGGATCTTGGTGCGCCTTGACCAGGGGTGTGGGGCCTTGCCCCCACTACCCACGTTCATGTGGGTCCCCCCATGCAGGTGGGCCCCACTCCGGAACCTTCTAGAACCTTCCCGGTACAATACCGAAAAATCCCGAACATTTTCCGGTGGCCAAAATAGGACTTCCCATATATAAATCTTTACCTCCGGACCATTCTGGAACTCCTCGTGACGTCCGGGATCTCATCCGGAACTCCGAACAACATTCGGTAACCACATACAAACTTCCTTTATAACCCTAGCGTCATCGAACCTTAAGTGTGTAGACCCTACGGGTTCGGGAGACATGTAGACATGACCGAGACGTTCTCCGGTCAATAACCAACAGCGGGATCTGGATACCCATGATGGCTCCCACATGTTCCACGATGATCTCATCGGATGAACCACGATGTCAAGGACTTAATCAATCCCGTATTCAATTCCCTTTGTCTATCGGTATGTTACTTGCCCGAGATTCGATCGTCGGTATCCAATACCTTGTTCAATCTCGTTACCGGCAAGTCACTTTACTCGTTCCGTAACACATCATCCCGTGATCACCTCCTTGGTCACATTGCGCATATGATGATGTCCTACCGAGTGGGCCCAGAGATACCTCTCCGTTTACACGGAGTGACAAATCCCAGTCTCGATCCGCATAAAACAATAGATACTTTCGGAGATACCTGTAGTGCACCTTTATAGTCACCCAGTTACGTTGTGACGCTTGATACACCCAAAGCACTCCTACGGTATCCAGGAGTTACACGCTCTCATGGTCGAAGGAAGAGATACTTGACATTGGCAAAGCTCTAGCAAATGAACTACACGATCTTTTGTGCTAGTCTTAGGATTGGGTCTTGTCCATCACATCATTCTCCTAATGATGTGATCCGTTATCAACGACATCCAATGTCCATAGCCAGGAAACCATGACTATCTGTTGATCACAACGAGCTAGTCAACTAGAGGCTCACTAGGGACATATTGTGGTCTATGTATTCACACGTGTATTACGATTTCCGGATAATACAGTTATAGCATGAATAAAAGACAATTATCATGAACAAGGAAATATAATAATAATACTTTTATTATTGCCTCTAGGGCATATTTCCAACAGTCTCCCACTTGCACTAGAGTCAATAATCTAGTTCACATCGCCATGTGATTAACACTCACAGGTCACATCGCCATGTGACTAACACCCAAGAGTTTACTAGAATCAGTAGTCTAGTTCACATCACTATGTGATTAATACTCAATGAGTTTTAGGTTTGATCATGTTGCTTGTGAGAGAGGTTTTAGTCAACGGGTCCGAACCTTTCAGATCCGTGTGTGTTTTACAAATCTCTATGTCATCTCCTAGATGTAGCTACCACGCTCTATTTGGAGCTAATCCAAATAACTGTTCTACTTGGAGCTATTCTAAATTGTTGCTCCATTATATGTATCCGGTATCTCTACTCAGAGCTATCCGGATAGGTGTCAAGCTTGCATCGACGTAACCCTTTACGACGAACTCTTTTACCACCTCCATAATCGAGAAAAATTCCTTAGTCCACTAATTTCTAAGGATAACTTTGACCGCTGTCCTGTGATCCATTCTTGGATCACTCTTGTACCTTACCCTTGACTGACTCATGGCAAGGCACACTTCAGGTGCGGTACTCAGCATGGCATACTGTAGAGCCTACGTCTAAAGTATAGGGGACGACCTTCGTCCTTTCTCTCTTTTCTGCCGTGGTCGAGCTTTAAGTCCTAACTTCGTACCTTACAACTCAGGCAAGAACTCCTTCTTTGACTGGTCCATCTTGAACACCTTCAAGATCATGTCAAGGTATGTGCTCATTTGAAAGTATTATTAAGCATTTTGATCTATCCTTATAGATCTTGATGCTCAATGTTCAAGTAGCTTAATCCAGGCTTTCCATTGAAAAACACTTTCAAAATAACCCTATATGCTTTCCAGAAATTCTACGTCATTTCTGATCAACAATATGTCAACAACATATACTCATCAGAAATTCTATAGTGCTCCCACTCACTTCTTTGGAAATACAAGTTTCTTGTAAACTTTGTACAAACCCAAAATCTTTGATCATCATCAAAGCATACATTCCAACTCCGAGATGCTCACTCCAGTCCTTAGAAGGATTGCTGGAGCTTTGCATACTTATTAGCATCTTTCGGGATTGACAAAACCTTCCTGGTTGTATCACATACAACCTTTCCTCAAGAAAATCGTCGAGGAAACAATGTTTTGACATCCTACCTGCAAGATTTCATAAATAATGCAGTAATCGCTAATATAATTCCAACAGACTCTTAGCATCGCTACGAGTGAGAAAATCTCATCGTAGTCAACTCCTTGAACTTGTCGGAAAATATCTTAACGACAAGTCGAGCTTTCTTAATGGTAATTCTTACCATCATTGTCTGTCTTCCTTTTAAAATCCATCCGTACTCATTTGCCTTACGACCATCGAGCCGTTCTGCCAAAGTCTTCACTTTGTTTTCATACATGGATCCTCTCTCGGATTTTATGGCCTCAAGCCATTTATCGGAATCCGGGCCCACCATCGCTTCTCCATAGCTCGTAGGCTCATTGTTGTCTCGCAACATGACTTCCAAGACAGGATTACGTACCACTCTCAAGTAGTACGCATCCTTGTCATCCTACGAGGTTTGGGAATGACTTGATCTGAAGTTTCATGATCACTATCATAAGCTTCCACTTCAATTGGTGTAGGTGCCACGGGAACAACTTCCTGTGCCCTGCTACACACTGGTTGAAGTGATGGTTCAATAACCTCATCAAGTCTCCACCATCCTCCCACTCAATTCTTTCGAGAGAAACCTTTCCTCGAGAAAGGACCTGATTCAAGAAACAATCCTTTATTGCTTTTGGATCTGAGACAGGAGGTATACCCAACTGTTTTGGGTGTCCTATGAAGATGCATTTATCCGCTTTGGGTTCTAGCTTATCAGCCTGAAACTTTTTCACATAAGCGTCGTAGCCCCAAACTTTTAAGAAACGACAACTTAGGTTTCTCTAAACCATAATTCATACGGTGTCATCTCAACGGAATTACGCGGTGCCCTATTTAAAGTGAATGTGGTTGTCTCTAATGCCTAACCCATGAACGATAGTGGTAATTTGATAAGAGACATCATGGTATGCATCATATCCAATAGGGTGCAGTTATGATGTTCGGACACACCATCACACTATGGTGTTCCAGGCGGTATTAATTGCGAAACAATTTCCACAATGTCTTAATTGTGTGCCAAAACTCGTAACTCAGATACTCATCTCTATGATCTTATCATAGACATTTTATCCTCTTGTCACGATGATCTTCAACTTTACTCTGAAATTACTTGAACCATTCAATAATCCAGACTTGTGTTTCATCAAGTAAATATATTCAACATCTACTCGAATCATCTGTGAAGTAAGAACATAATGATATTCACTGCATGCCTCAGCACTCATTGGACCACACACATCAAAATGTGTTACTTCCAACAAGTTGCTATCTTGTTCCATCTTACTGAAACCGAGGCTTTTCAGTCATCTTGCCCATGTGGTATGATTTGCATATCTCAAGTGATTCAAAATCAAGTGAGTTCAAACGGTCCATTTGCATGGAGTTTCTTCATGCATATATACCAATAGACATGGTTCGCATGTCTCAAACTTTTCAAAAATGAGTGAGTCCAAAGATCCATCAACATGGAGCTTCTTCATGCATTTTATACCGATATGACTTACGTGGCAGTGCCACAAATAGGTGGTACTATCATTACTATCTTTTGGCATGAACATGTGTATCACTACGATCGAGATTTCAATGAACCATTCATTTTAGGTGCAAGACCATTGAAGGTATTATTCAAATAAATAGAGTAACCATTATTCTCTTTAAATGAATAACCGTATTGCGATAGACATAATCCAATCATGTCTATGCTCAACGCAAACACCAAATCTCGATGGTAGAGGGAGCGTGCGATGCTTGATCATATCAACATTGGAAACACTTCCAACACATATCGTCAGCTCACCTTTAGCTAGTCTCCGTTTATGCCGTAGCATTTATTTCGAGTTACTAACACTTAGCAACCGAACCGGTATCTTATACCCTGGTGCTACTAGGAGTACTAGTAAAGTACACATTAACATAATGTATATCCAATATACTTCTATCGACCTTGCCGGCCTTCTCATCTACCAAGTATCTAGGGTAATTCTGCTCTAGTGACTGTTCCCCTTATTACAGAAGCACTTAGTCTCGGGTTTGGGTTCAACCTTGGGTTTCTTCACTGGAGCAGCAGCTGATTTGCCGTTTCATGAAGTATCCCTTCTTGCCCTTGCCCTTCTTGAAACTAGTGGTTTCACCAACCATCAACAATTGATGCTCCTTCTTGATTTCTACTTTCGCGGTGTCAAAACATCGTGAATACCTCAAGGATCATCTTATTTATCCCTGATATGTTATAGTTCATCACGAAGCTCTAGCAGCTCGGTGGCAATGACTTTGGAGAAACATCACTATCTCATTTGGAAGATCAACTCCCACTCAATTCAAGTGATTGTTGCACTCAGACAATCTGAGCACAAGCTCAACGATTGAGATTTTCTCCCTTAGTTTGCAGGCTCAGAGAATCGTCGGAGGTCTTATACCTCTTGACGTGAGCACGAGCCTGAAATCCCAATTTCAGCCCTCGAAACATCTCGTATGTTCCGCGATGTTTCGAAAACGTCTTTGGTGCCTCTACTTAAACCATTTAACTGAACTATCACGTAGTTATCAAAACGTGTATGTTCGATGTTCGAAACATCCACAAACGATGTTTGGGGTTCAGCACATTGAGCGGTGCATTAAGGACATACGCTTTCTACTGTCCGCATAATTGCTACTTCAACTTTCAACTATATTTTCTCTAGGAACATATCTAAAACAGTGGAACTAAAGCGTGAGCTTACGACATAATTTGCAAAAAGGTCTTTTGACTATGTTCACGATAATTAAGTTCATCTTATGAACTCCCACTTAGACAGACATCCCTCTGGTCATCTAAGTGATCACATGATCCGAGTCAACTAGGCCGTGTCCGATCATCACGTGAGACGGACTAGTTAACGTCGGTGAACATCTTCATGTTGATCGTATCTACTATACGACTCATGCTCGACCTTTCGGTCTCCGTGTTCCGAGGCCATGTCTGCACATGCTAGGCTCGTCAAGTTAACCCTAAGTGTTTTCGCTGTGTAAAACTATCTTACACCCGTTGTATGTGAACGTAAGAATCCATCACACCCGATCATCACGTGGTGCTTAGAAGCGACGAACTGTAGCAACGGTGCACAGTTAGGGGAGAACACTTCTTGAAATTTTGTAAGGGATCATCTTATTTACTACCGTCGTCCTAAGTAAACGAGATGCATAATCATAATAAACATCACATGCAATTATATAGTTGTGACATGATATGGCCAATATCATATAGCTCCATTGGTCTTCATCTTCGGGGCTCCATGATCATCTTGTCACCGGCTTGACACCATGATCTCCATCATCATGATCTTCATCATCGTGTCTTCATGAAGTTGTCACGCCAATGACTACTTCTACTTCTATGGCTAAAGTGTTTAGCAATAAAGTAAAGTAAGTTACATGGCGTTGTTCAATGACACGCAGGTCATACAAAAAATAAAGACAACTCCTATGGCTCCTGCCGGTTGTCATACTCATCGACATGCAAGTCGTGATTCCTATTACAAGAACATGATCAATCTCATACATCACATATCATTCATCACATTCTTCTTGGCCATATCACATCACATAGCATACCCTGCAAAAACAAGTTAGACGTCCTCTAATTGTTGTTTGCATGTTTTACGTGGCTGCTATGGGTTTCTAGCAAGAACGTTTCTTACCTACGCAAGACCACAACGTGATATGCCAATTGCTATTTACCCTTCATAAGGACCCTTTTCATCGAATCCGTTCCGACTAAAGTGGGAGAGACTGGCACCCTCTAGCCACCTTATGCACCAAGTGCATGTCAATCGGTGGAACCTGTCTCACGTAAGAGTACGTGTAAGGTCGGTCCGGGCCGCTTCATCCCACAATACCGTCGAAACAAGATTGGACTAGTAACGGTAAGCATATTGAACAAAATCAACGCCCACAACTACTTTGTGTTCTACTCGTGCAAAGAATCTACGCAATAGACCTAGCTCATGATGCCACTGTTGGGGAACGTAGCAGAAATTCAAAATTTTCCTACGTGTCACCAAGATCTATCTATGGAGAGACCAGCAACGAGTAGAAAGAGAGTGCATCTACATACCCTTGTAGATCGCTAAGCGGAAGCGTTCAAATGAACGGGGTTGATGGAGTCGTACTCGTCGTGATTCAAATCACCGATGATCCTAGTGCCGAACGGACGACACCTCCGCGTTCAACACACATACAGCCCGGTGATGTCTCCCACGCCTTGATCCAGCAAGGAGAGAGGGAGAGGTTGAGGAAGACTCCATCCAACAGCAGCACAATGGCGTGGTGGTGGTGGAGGAGCGTGGCAATCCAGCAGGGCTTCGCCAAGCACCATGGGAGAGGAGGAGTAGGGAGAGAGGTAGGGCTGTGCCAGGGGCAAGGGTGAAGCTCCCATGCGCCTCCCCACTATATATAGGGGTGGAGGGGGCTGGTTTCTTGCCCTCCAAGTCCATTGGGGCGTTGGCAAAGGTGGGAGGAAAGAAATCCCATCATTTCCTTCCCCACCGATTGCTATCCCCCCTTTTTAGGGATCTTGATCTTATCCCTTTGGGATATGATCTTATTCCTTCTAAGGGGGGATCTTGGTGCGCCTTGACCAGGGGTGTGGGGCCTTGCCCCCACTACCCACGTTCATGTGGGTCCCCCCATGCAGGTGGGCCCCACTCCGGAACCTTCTAGAACCTTCCCGGTACAATATCGAAAAATCCCGAACATTTTCCGGTGGCCAAAATAGGACTTCCCATATATAAATCTTTACCTCCGGACCATTCCGAAACTCCTCGTGACGTCCGGGATCTCATCCGGGACTCCGAACAACATTCAGTAACCACATACAAACTTCCTTTATAACCCTAGCGTCATCGAACCTTAAGTGTGTAGACCCTACGGGTTCGGGAGACATGTAGACATGACCGAGACGTTCTCCGATCAATAACCAACAGCGGGATCTGGATACCCATGATGGCTCCCACATGTTCCACAATGATCTCATCGGATGAACCACGATGTCAAGGACTTAATCAATCTCGTATTCAATTCCCTTTGTCTATCGGTATGTTACTTGCCCGAGATTCGATCGTCGGTATCCAATACCTTGTTCAATCTCGTTACCGGCAAGTCACTTTACTCGTTCCGTAACACATCATCCCATGATCAACTCCTTGGTCACATTGCGCATATGATGATGTCCTACCGAGTGGGCCCAGAGATACCTCTCCGTTTACATGGAGTGACAAATCCCAGTCTCGATCCGCATAAAACAATAGATACTTTCGGAGATACCTGTAGTGCACCTTTATAGTCACCCAGTTACGTTGTGACGTTTGATACACCCAAAGCACTCCTACGGTATCCAGGAGTTACACGCTCTCATGGTCGAAGGAAGAGATACTTGACATTGGCAAAGCTCTAGCAAATGAACTACACGATCTTTTGTGCTAGTCTTAGGATTGGGTCTTGTCCATCACAACATTCTCCTAATGATGTGATCCCGTTATCAACGACATCCAATGTCCATAGCCAGGAAACCATGACTATCTGTTGATCACAACGAGCTAGTCAACTAGAGGCTCACTAGGGACATATTGTGGTCTATGTATTCACACGTGTATTACGATTTCCGGATAATACAGTTATAGCATGAATAAAAGACAATTATCATGAACAAGGAAATATAATAATAATACTTTTATTATTGCCTCTAGGGCATATTTCCAACAAATGGTGCATACTCGGGGAGAACACTTTTATCTTGAAATTTAGTGAAGGGATCATCTTATAATGGTACCGTCATTCTAAGCAAAATAAGATGCATGAAGGATAAACATCACATGCAATCATAATATGTGACATGATATTGTCATCATCATCTTGTGCTTTTGATCTCCATCTCCAAAGCATCATCATGATCTCCATCGTCACCGGCTCGACACCTTGATCTCCATCGTTGCGCCGGGGTCGTCTCGCCAACTATTGCTTCTACAACTACTGCTAACACATAGGGATAAAGTAAAGCAATTACATGGCGCTTGCATTTCATACAATAATTAAGAGACAACCCTAAGGCTCCTGCCGGTTGTCGACATTACAAAACATGATCATCTCATACAAAAATGTATATCACATCACGTCTTGACCATATCACATCACAACATGCCCTGCAAAAACAAGTTACATGTCTTCTACTTTGTTGTTGCAAGTTTTACGTGGCTGCTACGGGCTTCTAGCAAGAACCGTTCTTACCTATGGCAAAAAACACAACAGTCATTTATCAAGTTTGCTGTTTTAACCTTCAAGGACCGGTTGTAGCCAAATTCGATTCAACTAAAGTAGGAGAAACAGACACCCTCCAGCCGCCTTTATGCAAAACAAGTTGCATGTAAGTCGGTGGAACCGGTCTCATGTACATGGACATGTAAGGTTGGTCTGGGCCGCTTCATCTCACAATACCGCCGAATCTAAATAAGACGTTGGTGGTAAGTAGTATGACAATCACCGCCCACAAGTCTTTTTGTTCTACTTGTGCATATCATCTACACATAGACCAGCCTCTGATAACATTGTTGGGAAACGTTGCATGGAAAACAAAAAAAGTTCTATGCACACGCAAGATCTATCCATGGAGGTGCATAGCAACGAGAGGGGAGAGTGTGTCTACGTACCCTCGTAGACTGTAAGAGAAAGCGTTTAGTAACGCGGTTGATGTAGTCGAACTTCTTCGCGATCCAACCGATCGAGTACCGAACGTACGACACCTCCGCGTTCAGCACACATTCAGCTCAGTGACGTCATCGCCTGGATCCAGCAAGACGGGCAAAGTAGTGCAGGAGTTCCGGCAGCATGATGCGTGGAGACAGTGATGTTGATGCTATCACCGCAGGGCTTCGCCTAAGCACTACGAAAATATGACCGAGGGACGAAATTGTGGAGAGGGGCGCCGCACACGGCTAAGAGATTGTCGTAGGTTGTGTGGCACCCCCTCCTCATGTATATATAGGTGGGGGAGAGGGGAGGCAGCCAGGAGGCACCCCAAGTGGGGCAAAATCCCACTTGGGCTCCTGCCCCAAGCTGCGCCCCCCTCCATATTTGTGTTGGAGGGAAAGGAAAGGGGGGAGAGGGAAGGAAGGGGGAGGCAAAATCTCCTTCCTTTCTCCCATAGGCCGGCTGCCATAGGGGGTGCGCCAGCCCTTATGGGTTGGTGTGCTCCCCTCTGCTGGCCCAATAGGCCCATCATCCTCCTGAGGCTTCCCGGAACCCCTTTCGGTGATTTGATGACTACTCGGTACCTCCTGAAACTCTTCCGGAGTCCAAATATCATCGTCCTATATATCAATCTTTACCTCCGGACCATTTCGGAGCTCCTCGTCATGTCCGTGATCTCATTCGGGACTCCAAACAACATTCAACCACCAAATCATATAACTCATATACCACTATATCGTCAACGAACGTTAAGCGTGTGGACCCTACGGGTCCAAGAACTACGTAGACATGACTGAGACACCTCTCCGGTGAATAACCAATAGCAGAACCTGGATGCTCATATTGGTTCCTACATATTCTACGAAGATCTTTATCTGTCGAACCGTAATGACAACATACGTAATTCTCTTTGTCTGTCGGTATGTTACTTGCTCGAGGTTCAATCGTCGGTATCTCCATACCTAGTTTAATCTCGTTACTGGCAAGTCTCTTTACTCGTTCCTTAACACATCATCTTGTAACTAACTCCTTAGTCACTTTGCTTGCAAGCTTATTATGATGTTTATTACCGAGAGGGCACAGAGATACCTCTCCGATACTCGGAGTGACAAATCCCAGTCTCGATCCATGCCAACTCAACAAACACCTTTGGAGATACCTGTAGAGCATCTTTATAATCACCCAGTTACGTTGTGAAATTTGATAGCACACAAGGTGTTCCTCCGGTATCCGGGAGTTGCATGATCTTGTTGGGGAACATAGTAATTTCAAAAAAATTCCTACGCACATGCAAGATCATGGTGATGCATAGCAACGAGAGGGGAGAGTGTGTCCTCGTATCCTCATAGACCGAAAGCAGAAGCGTTTAGCACAACGCAGTTGATGTAGTCGTACGTCTTCACAATCCGACTGATCAAGCACCGAAAGCACGGCACCTCCGAGTTCTTGCACACGTTCAACTCGATGACATCCCTCGAACTCCGATCTAGCCGAGCTTCAAGGGAGAGTTCCATTAGCATGACGACGTGGTGATGATGATGATGTTCTACCGACATAGGGCTTCGACTAAGCACCGCTATGATATTATTGAGGAGGACTATGGTGGAGGGGGGCACCGCACACGGCTAAGAGATCAATGATCAATTGTTGTGTCTATGGGGTGCCCCCCTCCCCGTATATAAAGGAGTGGAGGAGGGGGCCGGCCAAGGGGAGGAGGCGCGCCCAAGGGGGGGAGTCCTACTCCCACCGGGAGTAGGACTCCTCCCTTTCCTATTTGGAGAGGGAGAAGAGGGAAGGAAGAGGAAGGAGGGAGGAAGGAAAGGGGGCCCGGCCCCCCTCCCAATTCGGATTGGGCTTGGGGGGGGGGGCGCCCCCTCCCTTGCTCCTTTCCCCGCCTTTCCACTAAAGCCCATTAAGGCCCATATACCTCCCGGGGGGTTCCGAACTTCCGATAACCTCCCAGAGCTCCAGTATTGTCCCAATCTCACCCGGAACCTTTCCGGTGTCCAAATATAGTCGTCCAATATATCAATCTTCATGTCTCGACCATTTCGAGACTCCTCATCATGTCCCCGATCTCATCCGGGACTCCGAACTCCTTCGGTACATCAAAACACATAAACTCATAATATAACCGTCATCGAACTGTAAGCGTGCGGACCCTACGGGTTCGAGAACTATGTAGACATGACCGAGACACGTATCCGGTCAATAACCAATAGCGGAACCTGGATGCTCATATTGGCTCCCACATATTCTATGAAGATCTTTATCGGTTAAACCGCATAACAACATACGTTGTTTCCTTTGTCATCGGTATGTTACTTGCCCGAGATTCGATCGTCGGTATCTCAATACCTAGTTCAATCTCGTTACCGACAAGACTCTTTACTCGTTCCGTAATACATCATCCTGCAACTAACTCATTAGTTACAATGCTTGCAAGGCTTATAGTGATGTGCATTACCGAGTGGGCCCAGAGATACCTCTCCGACAATCGGAGTGACAAATCCTAATCTCGAAATACGCCAACCCAACAAGTACCTCCGGAAACACTTGTAGAGCACCTTTATAATCACCCAGTTATGTTGTGATGTTTGGTATCACACAAAGTGTTCCTTCGATAAACGGGAGTTGCATAATCTCATAGTCATAGGAACATGTATAAGTCATGAAGAAAGCAATAGCAACATACTAAACGATCAAGTGCTAAGCTAACGGAATGGGTCAAGTCAATCACATCATTCTCCTAATGATGTGATCCCATTAATCAAATGACAACTCATGTCTATGGTTAGGAAACTTAACCATCTTTGATTAATGAGCTAGTCAAGTAGAGGCATACTAGTGACACTATGTATTGGGGAACGCAGCAGAAATTCAAAATTTTCTACGCATCACCAAGATCAATCTATGGAGTAACTAGCAACAAGAGAGAGGGGAGTGCATATTCATACCCTTGAAGATCGCGATGCGGAAGCGTTGCAACAACACGGTCGGTGGAGTCATACACGAAGCGATTCAGATCGCGGCCGAATCCGATCTAAGCACTGAACAACGGTGCCTCCGCGTTCAACACACGTGCAACCCGGTGAAGTCTCCCATGCCTTGATCCAGCAAGGAGAGAGGTTGAGGTTGGGGAAGACTCTGTCCAGCAGCAGCACAATGGCATGGTGGCGATGGAGGAGCGTGGCACTCCAGCAGGGCTTCGCCAAGCACTGCGAGAGACGAAGAGGGAGAGGGGTATGGCTGCACCAAGAGAGAGGGAGACTCATGTTATTGGCAGCGCCAAAACCCCCACTATATATAGGAGGAGGGGAGGAGGGTGTGCCCCCTCTAGGGTTCCCACCCCTAGGGGGGTGGCAGCCCTAGATGGGATGGAGGAAGGCGGCCAAGAGGGGGAGAGAGGGGGGGGGTGCGCCCTAGGGTGGGCCTTAGGCCCATATGCGCCTAGGGTTTCCCCTCTCTCCTCTTTGCTGCGCCTTGGGCCTTGGTGGGAGGCACACCAGCCCACTCAGGGGCTGGTCCCTTCCCTCTCTTGGCCCATGCAAGCCTGCGGGGCTTGTGGCCCCTCCCGGTGGACCCCGGAACCCTTCCGGTGGTCCTGGTACATTACCGGTGACACCCGTAATACTTTCGGTGACCAAAACCTCACTTCCTATATATTATTCTTTTCCTCTGGACCATTCTGGAACTCCTTGTGACGTCCGGGATCTCATCCGGGACTCCGAACAACATTCGGTAACCACATACAAAACTTCCCTATAACCCTAGCATCATCGAACCTTAAGTGTGTAGACCCTACGGGTTCGGGAGACATGTAGACATGACCGAGACATCTCTCCGGTCAATAACCAACAGTGGGATCTGGATACCCATGTTGGCTCCCACATTTTCCATGATGATCTCATCGGATGAACCACGATGTCGGGGATTCAAGCAATCCCGTATACAATTCCCTTTGTCAATCGGTACGTTACTTGCCCGAGATTCGATCGTCGGTATCCCAATACCTCGTTCAATCTCATTACCGGCAAGTCACTTTACTCGTTACATGATGCATGATCCCATGACTAACTACTTAGTTACATTGATCTCATTATGATGATGCATTACCGAGTGGGCCCAGAGATACCTCTCCGTCACACAGAGTGACAAATCCCAGTCTCGATTCGTGCCAACCTAACAGACACTTTCGTAGATACCCGTAGTGCACCTTTATAGCCACCCAGTTACGTTGTGACGTTTGGCACACCCAAATCATTCCTATAGTATCCGGGAGTTGCACAATCTCATGGTCTAAGGAAATGATACTTGACATTAGAAAAGCTTTTAGCAAACGAACTACACGATCTTGTGCTATGCTTAGGATTGGGTCTTGTCCATCACATCATTCTCCTAATGATGTAATCCCGTTATCAGTGACATCCAATGTCCATGGTCAGGAAACCATAACCATCTATTAATCAACGAGCTAGTCAACTAGAGGCTCACTAGGGACATGTCATGGTCTATGTATTCACACATGTATTACGGTTTCCAGTTAATACAACTATAGCATGAACAATAGACAATTATCATGAACAAGGAAATATAATAATAACCATTTTATTATTGCCTCTAGGGCATATCTCCAACAGTCTCCTACTTTCACTAGAGTCAATAATCTAGTTCACATCACTATGTGATTGCAATGAATCCCACACCCATTGGGTTTGATCATATATCGCTTGTGAGAGAGGTTATTTGTCAACGGGTCTGAATCTTTCAGATCCATGTGTGCTTTACAAATCTCTATGTCATCTCCTAGATGCAGCTACCATGCGCTATTTGGAACTATTCCAAATAACTGCTCTACTATACAAATCCGGTCTACTACTCAGAGTCATCCAGATTAGTGTCAAAGTTTGCATTGGCGTAACCCTTTACGACGTACTCTTTTACCACCTCCATAATCGAGAAAATTCCTTAGTCCACTAGTTACTAAGGATAACCTTGACCGCTGTCTTGTGATCCATTCCTGGATCACACTTGTACCCCTTGACTGACTCATGGCAAGGCCCACTTTAGGTGCGGTACACAACATAACATACTATGGAGCCTACATCTAAAGCATAGGGGACGACCTTCGTCCTTTCTCTCTCTTATGCCGTGGTCAGGACTTGAGTCTTACTCAATACTCACACCTTATAACACAACCAAGAACTCCTTCTCTGCCGATCTATTTTCAACTCCTTCAAAATCTTGTCATGGTGCGTACTCATTTGAAAGTACTATCAAGCGGTTTTGATCTACCGTTATAGATCTTGATGCTCAATGTTCAAGTAGCTTAATCCAGGTTTTCCATTGAAAAACACTTTTCAAATAACCCTATATGCTTTCCAGAAATTCTACATCATTTCTGATCAACAATATGTCAATAACATATACTCATCAGAAATGCTATAGTGCTCCCACTCACTTCTTTGGAAATACAAGTTTCTCATAAACTTTGTATAAACCTAAAATCTTTGATCATCTCATCAAAGCGTATATTCCATATCCGAGATGCTTACTCCAGTCCTTAGAAGGATTACTGGAGCTTTGCATACTTGTTAGCATCTTTCAGGATTTACAAAACCTTCTGGTTGTATCACATACAACCTTTCCTCTAGAAAATCGTCGAGGAAACAATGTTTTGACATCCTATTTGCAAGATTTCATAAATAATGCAGTAACTGCTAATATAATTCCAACAGACTCTTAGCATCGCTACGAGTGAGAAAGTCTCATCGTAGTAAACTCCTTGAACTTGTCGGAAAACATCTTAGCGACAAGTCGAGCTTTCTTAATGGTGACACTTACCATCATTGTCTGTCTTCCCTTTTAAAATCCATTTGTACCCAACAGCCTTACGGCCATCAAGTAGTTCTTCCAAAGTCTACACTTTGTTTTCATACATGGATCCTCTCTCGGATTTTGTGGCCTCGAGCCATTTGTCGGAATCCGGGCCCACCATCGCTTCTCCATAGCTCGTAGGTTCATTGTTGTCTAGCAACATGACCTCCAAGACAGGATTAAGTACCACTCTGAAGTAGTATGCATCCTTGTCGACCTACGAGGTTTGGCAGTGACTTGATCTGAAGTTTCATGATCACCATCATCAGCTTCCACTTCAATTGGTGTACGCGCCACAGGAACAACTTCCTGTGCCCTGCTACATACTAGTTGAAGTGATGGTTCAATAACCTCATCAAGTCTCCACCATCCTCCCACTCAATTCTTTTGAGAGAAACATTTCTCGAGAAAGGACCCGTTTCCAGAAACAATCACTTTTTCTTCCGGAGGTATACCCAACTGTTTTGGGTGTCCTATGAAGATGCATTTATCCGCTTTGGGTTTGAGCTTTTCAGGCTAAAACTTTTCCACATAAGCGTCGCAGCCCCAAACTTTTAAGAAATGACAGCTTGGGTTTCTCTAAACCATAGTTCATACGGTGTCATCTTAAAGGAATTACGTGGTGTCCTATTTAAAGTGAATGCGGTTGTCTTTAATGCCTAACCCATAAACGATAGTGGTAATTTGATAAGAGACATCATGGTATGCACCATATCCAATAGGGTGCATTTATGATGTTCGCACACACCATCACACTACGGTGTTCCAGGCGGTATTAGTTATGAAACAATTTCCACAAGGTCTTTATTGTGTACCAAACTTTTAACTCAGATATTCATCTCTATGATCATATCATAGACATTTTATCCTCTTGCCACGATGATCTTTAACTTCACTCTAAAATTGCTTGAACCTTTCAGTAATTCAGACTCGTGTTTCATCAAGTAAATATACTTAGAATTTACTCAAATCATCTGTGAAGTAAGAGCATAACGATATTCACTGCATGCCTCAGCACTCATTGGATTGCACACATCAAATGTATTACTTCCAACAAGTTGCTCTCTCATTTCATCTTACTGAAATATGAGGCCTTTAAGTCATCTTGCCCATGTGGTATGATTTGCATGTCTCAAGTGATTCAAAATCAAGTGAGTCCAAACGATCCATCTGAATGGAGTTTCTTCATGCATATATACCAATAGACATGGTTCGCATGTCTCAATCTTTTCAAAAACGAGTGAGATCAAAGATCCATCAACATGGAGCTTCTTCATGCGTTTTATACCAATATGACTCAAATGGCCGTGCCACAAGTAGGTGGTACTATCATTACTATCTTATATCTTTTGGCATGAACATGTGTATCACTACGATCGAGATTCAATAAACCATTCATTTTAGGTGCAAGACCATTGAAGGTATTATTCAAATAAACAGAGTAACCATTATTCTCCTTAAATGAATAACCATATTGCGATAAACATAATCCAATCATGTCTATGCTCAACGCAAACACCAAATAACAATTATTTAGGTTTAACACCAATCTCTATGGTAGAGGGAGCATGCGATGCTTGATTACATCAACCTTGGAAACACTTCCAACACATATCGTCATCTCACCTTCAGCTAGTCTCCGTTTATTCCGTAGCTTTTTATTTTGAGTTACTAACACTTAGCAACCGAACCGGTATTTAAATACCCTGGTCCTACTAGGAGTACTAGTAAAGTACACATCATAATGTATATCCAATATACTTTTGTCGACCTTGCCAGCCTTCTCATTTACCAAGTATCTAGGGTAGTTCCGCCTCCGTGACCGTTCCCCTTATTTCAGAAGCACTTAGTCTCGGGTTTGGATTCAACCTTAGGTTTCCTCACTAGAGCAGCAACTGATTTGCCGTTTCATGAAGTATACCTTCTTGCCCTTGCCCTTCTTGAAACTAGTGGTTTTACCAACCATCAACATTGATGCTCCTATTTGATTTCTACTTTCGCAGTGTCAAACATCGCAAATTGCTCAAGGATCATCATGTCTATCCCTAATATGTTATAGTTTACCACGAAGCTCTAATAGCTTGGTGGCAGTGACTATGGAGAACCATCACTATCTCATCTGGAAGATTAACTCCCACTCGATTCAAGTGATTTTAGTACTTAGACAATCTGAGCACATGCTCAATGATTGAGCTTTTCTCCCTTAGTTTGCAGGCTTAAGAAACTCGTCAGAGGTCTCATACCTCTTGACTTGGGCACGAGCCTGAAATCCCAATTTCAGCCCTTTGAACATCTCATATGTTCCGCGACATTTCAAAATCGTCTTTGGTGCCTCAATTCTAAACCGTTTAACATTACTGAACTATCACGTAGTCATCAAAACGTGTATGTCAGATGTTCGCAACATCCACAGACGACGTTCGAGGTTCAGCACACCGAGCGGTGCATTAAGGACATAAGCCTTCTGTGTAGCAATGAGGACAATCCTTAGTTTATGGACCTAGTACACATAATTGCTACTATCAACTTTCAACTAAATTTTCTCTAGGAACATATCGAAAACAGTAGAACTAAAGCATGAGCTACGGCATAATTTGCAAACACCTTTTGACTATGTTCATGATAATTAAGTTCATCTGATTATTTAATGAACTCCCACTTAGATAGACATCCCTCTAGTCATCTAAGTGATACATGATCCGAGTCAACTAGGCCATGTCCGATCATCACGTGAGACGGACTAGTCATCATCGGTGAACATCTTCATGTTGATCATATCTGCTATACGACTCATGCTCGACCTTTCGGTCTCTTGTGTTCCGAGGCCATGTATGTACATGCTAGGCTCGTCAAGTCAACCTAAATGTTTTGCTTGTGTAAATCTGGCTTACACCCGTTGTATTCGAACATTAGAATCTATCACACCCGATCATCACGTGGTGCTTCGAAACAACGAACCTTCGCAATGGTGCACAGTTAGGGGGAACACTTTCTTGAAATTTTAGCAAGGGATCATCTTATTTATGCTACCGTCGTTCTAATCAAATAAGATGTAAAAACATGATAAACATCACATGCAATCAAATAGTGACATGATATGGCCAATATCATTTTGCTCCTTTTGATCTCCATCTTCGGGGCGCCATGATCATCATCGTCACCGGCATGACACCATGATCTCCATCATCATGATATCCATCATTGTGTCTTCATGAAGTTGTCTCGCCAACTATTACTTCTACTACTATGGCTAACGGTTTAGCAATAAAGTAAAGTAATTAGACGGTGTTATTCGATGACCCCTAGGTCATACAATAAATTAAGACAACTCCTATGGCTCCTGTCGGTTGTCATACTCATCGACATGCAAGTCGTGATTCCTATTACAAGAACATGATCAATATCATACTTCACATATATTTCATTCATCACATCCTTTGGCCATATCACATCACACGACATATGCTGCAAGAAAAAGTTAGACGTCCTCTAATTGTTGTTGCAAGTTTTTACATGGCTGCTATAGGTTTGTAGCAAGAATGTTTATTACCTACGTCAAAACCACAACGTGATATGCCAATTGCTGTTTACCCTTCATAAGGACCCTTTTCATCGAATCCGATCCGACTAAAGTGGGAGAGACAGACACCCGCTAGCCACCTTATGCAACTAGTGCATGTCAGTCGGTGGAACCTGTCTCACGTAAGCGTACGTGTAAGGTCGGTCCGGGCCGCTTCATCCCACGTTGCCGCCGAATCAAGATAAGACTAGTAGTGGCAAGTAAATTGACAAAATTGGCACCCACAACAACTTGTGTTCTACTCGTGCATAGAAACTATGCATAGACCTAGCTCTGATACCACTGTTGGGGAACGTAGCAGAAATTCAAAATTTTCTACGCATCACCAAGATCAATCTATGGAGTAACTAGCAACAAGAGAGAGGGGAGTGCATATTCATACCCTTGAAGATCACGATGCGGAAGCGTTGCAAGAACGTGGTCGGTGGAGTTGTACACGAAGCGATTCAGATCGCGGCCGAATCCGATCTAAGCACTGAACAACGGTGCCTCCGTTTTCAACACACGTGCAGCCAGGTGACGTCTCCCGTGCCTTGATCCAGCAAGGAGAGAGGGAGAGGTTGGGGAAGACTCTGTCCAGCAGTAGCATAATGGCATGGTGGTGATGGAGGAGTGTGGCACTCCAGCAGGGCTTTGCCAAGCACTGCGAGAGACGAGGAGGGAGAGGGGTAGGGCTGCGCCAAGAGAGAAGGAGACTCATGTTATTGGCAGCCCCAAAACCCCCACTATATATAGGAGGAGGGGAGAAGGGTGCGCCCCCTCTAGGGTTCCCACCCCTAGGGGGCGGCAGCCCTAGATGGGATGGAGGGAGGCGGCCAAGAGGGGGAGAGAGGGGGGCGCGCCCTAGGGTGGGCCTTAGGCCCATATGCGCCTAGGGTTTCCCCTCTCTCCTCTTTGCTGCGCCTTGGGCCTTGGTGGGAGGCGCACCAGCCCACTCAGGGGCTGGTCCCTTCCCACTCTTGGACCATGCAAGCCTTCGGGGCTTGCGGCCCCTCCCGGAGGACCCCGGAACCCTTCTGGTGGTCCTGGTACATTACCGGTGACACCCGTAATACTTCCGGTGATCAAAACCTCACTTCCTATATATTATTCTTTACCTCCGGACCATTCCGGAACTCCTCATGACGTCCGGGGTCTCATCCGGGACTCCGAACAACATTCAGTAACCACATACAAAACTTCCCTATAACCCTAACATCATCGAACCTTAAGTGTGTAGACCCTACGGGTTCGGGAGACATGTAGACATGACCGAGACATCTCTCCGGTCAATAACCAACAGCGGGATCTAGATACCCATGTTGGCTCCCACATGTTCCATGATGATCTCATTGGATGAACCACGATGTCGGGGATTCAAGCAATGCCGTATACAATTCCCTTTGTCAATCGGTACGTTACTTGCCCAAGATTCGATCGTCGGTATCCCCATACCTCATTCAATCTCATTACCGGCAAGTCACTTTACTCGTTACATGATGCATGATCCCGTGACTAACTACTTAGTCACATTGAGTTCATTATGATGACGCATTGCCGAGTGGGCCCAGAGATACCTCTCTGTCACACGGAGTGACAAATCCCAGTCTCGATCCGTGCCAACCCAACAGACACTTTCGGAGATACCCGTAGTGCACCTTTATAGCCACCCAGTTACGTTGTGACATTTGGCACACCCAAAGCATTCCTACGGTATCCGGGAGTTGCACAATCTCATGGTCTAAGGAAATGATACTTGACATTAGAAAAGCTTTTAGCAAACGAACTACACGATCTTGTGGTATGCTTAGGATTGGGTCTTGTCCATCACATCATTCTCCTAATGATGTGATCCCGTTATCAATGACATCCAGTGTCCATGGTTAGGAAACCATAACCATCTATTGATCAACGAGCTAGTCAACTAGAGGCTCACTAGGGACATGTTGTGGTCTATGTATTCACACATGTATGACAGTTTCCAGTTAATACAATTATAGCATGAACAATAGACAATTATCATGAACAAGGAAATATAATAATAACCATTTTATTATTGCCTCTAGGGCATATTTCCAACACTATGTTTGTCTATGTATTCACACATGTATTATATTTCCGGTTAATACAATTCTAGCATGAATAATAAACATTTATCATGAAATAAGGAAATAAATAATAACTTTATTATTGCCTCTAGGTCATATTTCCTTCAGTCTCCCACTTGCACTAGAGTCAATAATGTAGCTCACATCGCCATGTGATTTAACACCAATATTCATATTTGTATATGATTAGCACTCATAGTTCACATCGTCATGTGACCAATGCCCAAAGGGTTTACTAGAGTCAATAATCTAGTTCACATCGCTATGTGATTAACACCCAAAGAGTACTAAGGTGTGACCATGTTTTTCTCGTGAGAGAAGTTTAGTCAACGGGTCTGTTACATTCAGAGCCATATGTATTTTGCAAAAATATCTATGTCTACAATGCTCTGTACGGAGCTACTCTAGCTAATTGCTCCCACTTTCAATATGTATCCAGATTGAGACTTAGAGTCATCTGGATCAGTGTCAAATCTTGCATCGATGTAACCCTTTACGACGAACCTCTTGTCACCTCCATAATCGAGAAACATATCTTTATTCCACTAAGGATAAATTTGACCAATATCCAGTGATCTACTCCTAGATCACTATTGTACTCCCTTGCCAAATCAGGGCAGAGTATACAATAGGTCTGGTCCATAGCATGGCATACTTTTATAGAACCTATGACTGAGGCATAGGGAATGACTTTCATTCTCTTTCTATTTTCTGCCGTGGTCGGGATTTGAGTCTTACTCAATTTCACACCTTTGCAACACAGGCAAGAACTCTTTCTTTGACGGTTCCATTTTGAACTACTTCAAAATCTTGTCAAGGTATGTACTCATTGAAAATCTTATCAAGCGTCTTGATCTATCTCAATAGATCTTGATGCTCCATATGTAAGCAGCTTTACTGAGGTCTTTCTTTTAAAGAACTCCTTTCAAACACTTCTTTATGCTTTCCAGAAAAATTCTACATCATTTCTGATCAACAATAAGTCACTCACATATACTTATCAGAAAGGTTGTAGTGCTCCCACTCACTTTATTGTAAATACAGGCTTTATCGCAAGTCTGTATAAAACTATATTCTTTGATCAATTTATCAAAGCATATATTCCAACTCCGAGATGCTTGCACTAGTCCATAGATGGATCGCTAGAGCTTGCACATTTTGTTAGCACCTTTAGGATTGATAAAACCTTCTGGTTGCATCATATACAACCCTTCTTTAAGAAAACCATTAAGGAATGCAGTTTTGACATCCATTTGCCAGATTTCATAAAATGTGGCAATTGCTAACATGATTCGGACAGACTTAAGCATCGCTATAGTTGAGAAAATCTTATTGTAGTCAACACCTTGAACTTGTCGAAAACCTTTTTGCGACAAGTCGAGCTTTGTAGATAGTAACACTACTATCAACGTCCGTCTTCCTCTTGAAGATCCATTTATTTTCTATGGCTTGCCGATCATCGGGAAAGTCCACCAAAGTCCACACTTTGTTCTCATACATGGATCCTATCTCAGATTTCATGGCCTCCAGCCATTTCGCGGAATCTGGGCTCATCATCGCTTCCTCATAGTTCATAGGTTTATCATGGTCTAGTAACATGACTTCCAGAATAGGATTACCGTACTACTCTGGTGAGGACCGTACTCTGGAAGACCTACGAGGTTCTGTAGTAACTTGATCTGAAGTTTCATGATCATCATCATTAGCTTCCTCACTAATTGGTGTAGGAATCACTGGAACTAATTTCCGCGATGAACTACTTTCCAATTTGGGAGAAGGTACAATTACCTTATCAAGCTCTACTTTCCTCCCACTCACATCTTTTGAGAGAAACTCCTTCTCTAGAAAGGATCCATCTTAGCAACGAATATCTTGCCTTCGGATCTGTGATAGAAGGTGTACCCAATAGTCTCCTTTGGGTATTCTATGAAGACGCACTTCTCCGATTTAGGTTTGAGCGTGTCAGGTTGAAACTTTTTCACATAAGCATCGCAGCCCCAAACTTCAAAAAAATGACAACTTTGGTTTCTTGCCAAACCACAGTTCATAAGGCGTCATCTCAACGGATTTTGATGGTGCCCTATTTAAAGTGAATGCAGCTGTCTCTATTGCATAACCCCAAAATGATAGTGGTAAATCGGTAAGAGACATCATAGATTGTACTATATCCAATAAAGTACGGTTATGACGTTCGGACACACCACTAATTCGTGGTCTTCTAGGTGGCATGAGTTTGTGAAACTATTCCACATTGTTTCAATTGAAGACCAAACTCGTAACACAAATATTCGTCTCCGCGATCAAATCGCAAAAAACTTTATTTTCGTGTTATGATGATTTTCCACTTCACTCTGAAATTCTTTGAACTTTTCAAATGTTTCAGACTTATGTTTCATCAAGTAGATATACCCATATCTGCTCAAATCATCTGTGAAGGTCAGAAAATAACGATACGCCCCGCGAGCCTCAACACTCATCGAATCACATACATCGGTATGTATTATTTCCAATAAGTCAGTTGCTCGCTCCATTGTTCCGGAGAATGGAGTCTTAGTCATCTTGCCCATAAGGCATGATTCGCAAGCATCAAGTGATTCCAAAATTCCATCAACATGGAGTTTCTTCATGCGCTTTACACCAATATGACCTAAACGGCAGTGCCATAAATAAGTTGCACTAGATTATTAACTTTTCATCTTTTGACTTCAATATTATGAATATGTGTATCACTACGATCGAGATCCAACAAACCATTTTCATTGGGCGTATGACCATAGAAGGTTTTATTCATGTAAACAGAACAACAATTATTCTCTAACTTAAATGAATAACCGTATTGCAATAAACATGATCAAATCATATTCATGCTCAACGCAAACACCAAATAACACTTATTTAGGTTCAACACTAATCCCAAAAGTATAGGGAGTGTGCGATGATGATCATATCAATCTTGGAACCACTTCCAACACACATCGTCACTTCACCCTTAACTAGTCTATGTTCATTCTGCAACTCCCGTTTCGAGTTACTACTCTTAGCAACTTAACTAGTATCAAATACCAAGGGGTTACTATGAACACTAGTAAAGTACACATGAATAATCTGTATATCAAATATACCTTTGTTTACTTTGCCATCCTTCTTATCCACCAAATATTCAGGGTATTTCCGCTTCCATTGACCATTTCCGTTGCAGTAGAAGCACTCAGTTTCAGGCTTTGGTCTAGCTTTGGGTTTCTTCACGGGAGTGACAACTTGCTTGCCATTCTACTTGAAGTTTCCCTTTCTTCCCCTTTGCCCTTTTCTAGAAACTAGTGGTCTTGTCAATCATCAACACTCGATGCTCTTTCTTGATTTCTACCTTCGTCGATTTCAACATCACGAAGAGCTCGGGAATCGTTTTTGTCATCCCTTGCATACTATAGTTCATCACGAAGTTCTAGTAACTTGGTGATGGTGACTAGATGTAACATCCCAAATTTTCAATTTGGAATGTTATACATAGATCATCATTGCATATCATATTTTGTTGCATTGTTGGCTCGATCCTAGAAATTCTACGCAACTCAAGGACCCACAGAGAGAGTTGGGGATTTCGTTATTTTCATAATTGAGTTTTCTCAAATTTTGAAAAATAGGATCATGTGATTTTATTTATTTTATCTTCAATTATTTCTACTACCAAAATTTCAGAGAGGGAATAAAATGACTTTCCCAAAATAAAGAAATAATGAAGATTTAATAAAAAAATCAAATAAGATTTATTTTAGAATTTTCGCCTTTTATTTGAATTTAGGAAAAAATGCGCATTTTTCAAAATTGCATTTAGGCCCCAAATAAATGTTTATCTTGTCCGGCTTGATTTTAGAAGCCGGGGAAAATTTATTTTGGGATTTTTGGAGACCGTTTAGTATTTCTTTTTATTTTTTCTTCTGCGCGGAATTATTAAAAAAATACGCGAACCGCCTTTGGGCCGTGCCCGAGCGGGACTCCGCTCGGGGGCGCGCTATATAAGCCGCCACCCCCGGTGCCCCAGGCCCGTCAGCCGCCTGCGTCCGCCAGCCCAGCCGCCGCCGCCGGCCGACGCCCCGCCCGAAACCCTAACCGTAATCCGCCGCCGCCAGATCCGTCGCCGCCGCCAGATCCGCCGCCGCCGCCGACCGCGCCTCCGAGGTTCGCCGCTGCCTTGTTTTCTGTGCCGCCGGTTTTTCTCAAAAACTGAACGGTTTTCTTCGGGTTTTTTTTCGGTTTATTTTATTTGATCGGTTTTTTTTGGTTCGGTTAATTAGCGAGCGTTCGCTCGTTCGCTCGTTTTAACGAACATGTTCGTCAGATTAGTTTAGTTAACGAACGTTCGTTCATTAACCCGTTTATCGTTTTTCTTTTTCTCGGATTTAATCCGCGATTTTTCTGATCGCGATTCCTGATCCGATTTTCGTTTTAGTTTGACTTTTCGCTCGTTTATCGGAATCAGGCGATTCAAGCGCCTGGAGTTTCGTATCGAAACCCTCTTTCCGAATAATCAACTTAAACAAGATTTTGCTTCGGTAAAAATTGACTTAGATCCAGATTAGTAAAACAAAGCTGTTTTCTTTCGCCATTTGACTTTCGTTGCTTTGTTTGATTTGATTCTTTGTGCAAACCGGAGTTCTTAAGTTGAACATTCTGGTTAGATCTCTTATTCGAGTTTTACCTGTGCATTAGATGAGTACTTATTGTATGCTTGTTTGTTTATCTACGATAGAATACCCGGAGTGCGCCGCCTGCTACTTCGAGTCTCTAGGTTTCGCGGATCATCAGCAAGGCAAGTAACACTTTGATCATACCTTTTCTACTACCTAGTTCTATGCATTAGATCAATCCTCAAACATTGCATGATTAGGATATAATTAAATTGTGGGTTATGGGAAGTAGATGAGGTAGTACCTATACCTGTTTTATTATCAAACCTTTGGGAGTTACTTCTACGTTTGCTTATTATGCCATGCTATGCTAGTAGACGTGGATTGGGTGAGTGTATCCATGACAGATGTGAGTTTGTTAATTTAATGGTTTATTTAAGGTGGCAACTTAAACACACATCTGGGTGGATTGAGGCACCTGGTTTCCAGGACTTGCCTGTTTTTCTTCGGACCACCACCCAGGCTCAAAGGGATCATAAGATTATTCATGCTAGAAACTTTCGTGTGCAGCTACATGCTATTATGGGCTCTAGCATAGTTGACTAAGTCGTGCAAACTCTTACAGGGTAGACTAGCAGATGTAGGGGATGTAGGTTGGTACGGTCTACCCTCTACGTAAGGTGCAAGCGCTTCTGAAAGACTATGTCTCGGTCATCCGTTTCTCAAACACCATGTAGTGCGAGAAACCAAACGGAGGAGATCGAGTCGTGTGGGGAAAAGTGCGCAAACCTCTGCAGAGTGTATAAACTAATCATGGTTAGCCGTGTCCCCGGTTATGGACATCTTGAGTATCTAGTACTTGGATATCATGTGAATCTCATCATGTTACTTCTAATTAATATTGTTGGGATGTTAATGAGTATTTTTAATTGGGATTGAGAATGCTGTCAACCATTCTCAATGTTTAACAACCACCATGATAGTTAACTAAATTTATTCCTTTGCAGTAGGGAAAAATTGGCTTTACGCAAAACTGTAACCATAGAGCTTTTCCACCAGCCAAATATGCATGTAGTATAGCTTATTCCATCATATTTTCCTCTATGTGTTACATTGCCAGCATATTCCATGTGCTGACCCATTTTCGGGCTGCAACGTTTCATGTTGCAGACTTTTCAGACGACGAGTAAGGTGCTTTTAGGTCGTGGTTCTATACTCAGTGATGCCGTTGGAGTTGATGGACTCACTTATTCTTCCAAGTCTTCCGCTGTTATCGTATTTTAGATGGCCTTAAGCCATATTTATTTCAATAAGTTCTCTCTTGAGACATTCGATGTAATAAGTGTGTGATTGCTACTCTGTTATAAATCCTCCAAGTACTGTGTGGTGTCAGCATTACTGATCCAGGGATGACACTGAGCATAGAGATCAGACTGTTTGAGGTATGGTCGCTACAAAGATGGTATCAGAGCACACGCTGACTGCGGGACACGACCACTAAGCTAAAGCCCTAGATCACTACTCTTTCTTCTCATTTCTGACTCCTCATCTTTTCTATTCTTTAGGATGGCGGATGCAAGGATCAAGTTCACACAACCAGACGAAAACTCACCTTTTGGATATCACTTGAAGGAAGCCACTAGAAACCTGAACATAGGAGTACCAAGCTTCACCGGGACCTTCAACGCCACTTTACCCGAAGAGGAGCGCTGGAGGATTCAAGTCTACATTCCAGGAAGGACATTTGCACCAGTCACGGAGCTAATAGAGTTTACCTTTGATGCACCAACATGGAGCCTAGGAAAGAGCATGGTAGCTCACATTGCCATGGGACGAATTGGAGAAGTTTACCACAACAATCTCAAGAATACTATCTACCAGATTTGTGGGCGCCGAGATGAGCATTGGGAGATGATCACCACCAGGAAGGACAGATCAATCGCAGCTTATATTCAGGAGTTAAACCGACACATCCGACGCCAGGAGAATCAGATGTGTGCAGATATGGAGGATCTGCAGAAGGCTATGACCAAGATCAAGGAGATAGAAGAAGAACTCAAGGCTACACGTAAAGATTATATGGAAGAAATCGTCGCTCTAGTAAGACAGAACGGCGACCTTAAGGAGAAGATTGGAGTATTCATGGGAGGATCAACACCCAAAGGAGAAGAGGATGAACCTACTTGTCCAGATAATTATATCATCATCGACGACACCGACTCAGATCCCGACGACAGCGATGATGACTATGTTGATGAAGCTGGAGCAGATATCATGGAATCTTCATCAGAGCAGTTTTTCTAGTTGACCACCATAACAGTAGTAGAATTTTCCACCATTTAATTAGTTTTAGTCCAAGCACTTTTGTAACGATAGTTAGACTGTTGTATGCCCTTGCTTCAATTGATTGGAGTGATATTGTGTGTTTTTGTCTCATGTGCATATGGGTAGTGTTATCTCACTAGACCTCATTCTATTCTTAACTCTCCTCTCCTCTTTAAACCCTTAGATGCCTCCGAGACGCGACCCCGAGTTTGTTTTCCCGCCAGAGATCACTCAGTTGATTCAGCAGCAGAATGCCTTGATTCAAACATTGGTACAGAACCAAAGCAACAACAACAACAACCCACCACCATCACCACCTTTTGACCATTTGGCTCGTTTCTTAAGGCTGAATCCGCCGGTGTTTTCCAGTAGCACCGAGCCGATAGTAGCAGATGATTGGCTCCGTAAGATAGGGAGGGAGTTGACCACTGCAGGATGTACAGATGGAAAAAGGTGAAGTTTGCCGCACATCAGCTTGACGGACCCGCAGCAGCATGGTGGGAGAATTTTACAGCCACTTACCCTTTAGACACTGTCACATGGAATTAGTTTCAGCAAGCTTTCCATACTGCCCATGTTTCAGCAGGAGCTATGGCCATGAAGAAGCGTGAGTTTCGCAACTTACGCCAAGGAGGACGGATAGTTGGCCAGTATGTGGATGATTTCAGTAAACTAGCACGTTATGCCCCAGATGACGTTGCTACGGATGCAGCTAAGCAGGAGAAGTTTCTAGAAGGACTGAATGATGAGCTGAGCATGCAGTTGATGGTAGCCACTTTCAATAACTACCAGGAGTTAGTAGATCATGCTCTTATGATTGAGGGAAAGCAGCAGCATATTGACAATCATAAGAGGAAGTATGGACCGGGGAAGTACAATTCTGGAGCTCAGCAGAAACCACGCTTTACCCCAAAGTCAGGAGGGCAATTTCAGCATACTCACAGAGGAGGTAGCTCGCACAATCATAATGGCACCAAGAATGGAAACGGGAATGGAGGAAGCAATGGACAAAGCCGCACCAACCCGTCAACACCATCCAAGGTAGACCTGAGCCATATCACTTGTTATAAGTGCCGTAAGACTGGGCATTATGCAAATGAATGTCCAGAAGCCCAAAATGGTAATGGCAATGGAAGCTCAGGAAAGAAGCCAAACCCTTTCAACATGGGGCAAGTGAACCACGTTACCATGGAGGAGGTTGAAGCTCAGCCAGACGCAGTAATAGGTAAGTTTTTGGTTAAGACATTTACTGCAGTTGTTCTTTTTGATACTGATGCTTCGCATTCATACATATCAAGGGGATTTGTGGATAAATATAAACTACCAACCCAAGCCCTTAGGTCACCCATGCTAGTAACCTCACCGGAGCAGAGTATATGGCTAGTATATGGTGTGATCGACTGCCATTAAGGATCGGACACCATGTATTTCCCTCGGACCTAATAGTTCTGGAATTGCAAGGTTTGGATGTGATATTAGGCATGGATTGGTTATAGAAGTATGTATGGAATATAGATTGCGCCAGTAAGTCGATTTTGCTTACCACCCCTGAAGGAAGAAGAATCAAGTATGTATCACGGCATGAGCCGAGAAGAGCACATGTAAATTCCTTATCAGGAGTTGTGCAGGAGGAAGTGCCAGTGGTAAGGGATTTCCCCGATGTATTTCTAGAAGAGTTGCCAGGCATGCCACCGGATAAAGACATTGAGTTCCTAATTGAACTACTGCCAGGCACTGGGCCGATATCCAAGAGACCGTACAGGATGCCAGCCCAAGATTTGGAGGAAATTAAGAAGCAGATTAAGGAGTTGTTGGACAAAGGTTTTATTCGCCCAAGTTCTTCGCCTTGGGGATCGCCAGTACTCCTAGTGGAGAAGAAGGATGGATCGTTAAGGATGGTTGTGGATTATCGCGGATTGAATGAAGTAACAATCAAGAACAAGTACCCACTACCAATGATCAATGATCTGTTTGATCGGTTGCAAGGAGCCAAGGTGTTTTCCAAGATCGATTTGCGATCAGGGTACCATCAGTTGAAGATTCGGGAGCAAGATATACCGAAGACAGCTTTTACCACCAGGTACGAGCTGTATGAGTACACCGTTATGTCATTTGGTCTGACTAACGCCCCATCCTATTTTATGAACATGATGAACAAGGTGTTTATGGAGTTTCTGGATAAGTTCGTCATGGTGTTCATTGATGATATTTTGGTTTACTCGAAGAATGAAGAGGAACATAAGGAGCACTTGCGTTTGGTACTCGAGAAGCTCAGAGAACATCAGTTGTACGCCAAGTTCAGCAAGTGTGAGTTTTGGCTGAAGGAAGTTGGATTTCTCGGACATGTTATATCCGGAGAAGGTATAGCAGTAGACCCCACTAAAGTTGCCACTGTGACAAACTGGGAAGCACCAACAACAGTTGGAGAGATCAGGAGTTTCATTGGGCTCGCAGGATACTACCGGAGATTCATTGAAAATTTCTCGAAGATTGCGAAGCCTATGACAGAATTGTTGAAAAAGGATACCAAGTTCATTTGGACTGAGGAGTGTGAGGCTAGTTTCCAAGAGCTGAAGAAACGTTTGGTTACCTCACCAGTATTAATTCTGCCAGATCAGACAAGGATTATGAAGTGTATTGCGATGCTTCACGTCGAGGACTTGGAGCAGTGCTTATGCAGGAGGGAAGAGTTGTTTCGTATGCTTCACGATAGCTTAAGCCTCATGAGATGAATTATGCTACTCATGATTTGGGGTTAGCAGCTGTAGTGCATGCACTGAAAACTTGGAGACACTTCCTCATTGGAAATCATTGTGAGGTGTACACGGATCACAAGAGTTTGAAGTACATCTTCACGCAGAAGGAGTTAAATCTCAGACAGAGGAGATGGTTGGAGCTTATTAAAGATTATGATATGAGATTGCATTATCACCCCGGGAAGGCTAACATTGTAGCAGACGCGTTGAGCCGCAAGAGCCATGTCAACACCCTAATGATCGGAGGTTTACCACAAGAATTAGCGGAGGAATTCCGGGAGCTATGTTTGGAAATAGTTCCGAGAGGCTTCGTAGCAGCATTGGATATTCAGTCTACTTTGATGGATAAAATCAGAGAAGCTCAAAAGACAGCTAAGGAAGTTGCTTCCATTAAGGAAAGGATGAGCAAGGGAAAGGCTAAAGGATTTCGTGAGGATGAGCACGATACCTTATGGTTTGAGGACCGTGTTTATGTGCCCAATGACCCGGAGATCAGGAAGTTGATTCTGCAAGAGGCACATGATTCACCACATTCGATTCACCCCGGAAATACCAAGATGTATTTGGATTTGAAGGAAACTTTCTGGTGGACCGGAATGAAGAAGGATATTGCAGAGTATGTAGCAGTTTGTGATGTATGTCAGAGGGTGAAAGCAGAACATCAGAAGCCAGCAGGATTGTTATAGCCATTGCCTATACCCGAATGGAAGTGGGACAAACTAGGCATGGATTTGATCACGGGATTGCCCAGGACTCGTTCAGGCTATGACTCGATTTGGGTTGTAGTCGATCATTTGACGAAGGTAGCTCATTTCATTCCAGTAAAGACTACCTACAGTAGTGCCAAATTGGCTAAGATATACATGACAAGGATTGTATGTTTGCATGGAGTTCCGAGGAGTATCGTATCAGATAGAGGAACCCAATTCACCTCAAAGTTCTGGAAGCAGTTGCATGAAACATTGGGAACCAGGCTAGAGTTTAGCATAGCTTTCCATCCACAGACAGATGGACAGACCGAGAGAGTCAACCAGATTTTGGAGGATATGCTTAGAGCTTGTGTTTTGGACTATGGATCAAGTTGGGATGACAACTTGCCATATGCGGAGTTTTCTTACAACAACAGTTATCAATCCAGTTTGAAAATGGCCCCTTTCGAAGCCTTGTATGGAAGGAGGTGCAGAACCCCGTTGTTGTGGGATTAAGTAGGAGATCGCGAGTTGTTTGGACCGGATTCGATTAAGGAGTCTGAACAGAAAGTAAAGTTAATTCGCGATAGGCTCAAGGTAGCCTAGTCAAGGCAGGAAAGCTATGCGGATTCAAAATGCAAGGGGACAGAACATGAAGTCGGAGACAGAGTTTATCTTCGAGTATCTCCGCTTCGAGGAGTTAAGCGTTTTGGAGTTAAAGGAAAGTTAGCGCCACGTTTTGTGGGGCCATACAAAGTTTTGGAACGCATGGGAGAAGTAGCGTACAAGTTGGAATTACCTGAGGGATTGTCAGGAGTTCACGATGTGTTCCATGTTTCACAGTTGAAGAAGTGTCACACAGAGATGGATGATATACCACTGAGAGATACTGTGCCACTGGAAGCGATTCAGTTGAAAGATGATTTGACCTATGAAGAGAAACCAGTTAAGATTCTGGAATATGCCAGCCGAGTTACCCGCAGTAAGGTTATCAAGTTTTGCAAAGTTCAGTGGAGCCACCACACCGAGGAAGAAGCCACCTGGGAGTGAGAGGAAGATCTGCTCAAGGCCCACCCTCACCTATTTGCTAGCCAACCCGAATCTCGAGGGAGAGATTCATCTTAAGGGGGGTAGCTTTGTAACATCCCAAAATTTCAATTTGGAATGTTATACATAGATCATCATTGCATATCATATTTTGTTGCATTCTTGGCTTGATCCTAGAAATTCTACGCAACTCAAGGACCCACGGAGAGAGTTGGGGATTTCGTTATTTTCATATTTGAGTTTTCTCAAATTTTGAAAAATAGGATCATGTGATTTTATTTATTTTATCTTCAATTATTTCTACTACCAAAATTTCAGAGAGGGAATAAAATGACTTTCCCAAAATAAAGAAATAATGAAGATTTAATAAAAAATCAAATAAGATTTATTTTGGAATTTTTCGCCTTTTATTTGAATTTAGGAAAAAATGCGCATTTTTCAAAATTGCATTTAGGCCCCAAATAAATGTTCATCTTGTCCGGCTTGATTTTAGAAGCCGGGGAAAATTTATTTCGGGATTTTTGGAGACCGTTTAGTATTTCTTTTTATTTTTTCTTCTGCGCGGAATTATTTTAAAAAAACGAGAATCGCCTTTGGGCCGTGCCCGAGCGGGACTCCGCTCGGGGGCGCGCTATATAAGCCGCCACCCCCAGCGCCCCAGGCCCGTCAGCCGCCCGCGCCCGCCAGCCCAGCCGCCGTTGCCGCCGGCCCACGCCCCGCCCGAAACCCTAACCCTAATCCGCCGCCGCCAGATCCGCTGCCGCCGCTGACCCCACCGCCTAGGTTCGCCTCCGCCTCGTTTTCCGTGCCGCCGGTTTTTCTCAAAAACCGAACGGTTTTCTTCGGGTTTTTTTGGTTTATTTTATTTGATCGGTTTTTTTGGTTCGGTTGATTAGCGAGCGTTCGCTCGTTCGTTCGTTTTAATGAACGTGTTCATCAGATAAGTTTAGTTAATGAACCTTCGTTCGTTAACCCGTTTGTCATTTTTCTTTTTCTCGGATTTAATCCGCGACTTTTCTGATCGCTATTCCTGATCCGATTTTCGTTTTAGTTTAACTTTTCGCTCGTTTATCGGAATGAGGCGATTCAAGCGCGTGGAGTTTCGTCTCAAAACCCTCTTTCCGAATATTCAACTCAAACAAGTTTTTTGCTTCTGTAAAAATTGACTAAGATCCAGATTAGTAAAACGAAGCTGTTTTCTTTCACCGTTTGACTTTCGTTGCTTTGTTTGATTTGATTCTTTGTGCAAACCGGAGTTCTTAAGTTGAACATTCTGGTTAGATCTCTTATTCGAGTTTTACCTGTGCATTAGATGAGTACTTATTGTATGCTTGTTTGTTTGTCTGTGATAGAATACCCGGAGTGCGCCGCCTGTTACTTCGAGTCTCTAGGTTTCGCGGATCATCAGCAAGGCAAGTAACACTTTGATCATACCTTTTCTACTACCCAGTTTTATGCATTAGATCAATCCTCAAACATTGCATGACTAGGATCTAATTAAATTGTGGGTTATGGGAAGTAGATGAGGTAGTACCTATTACCTGTTTTATTATCAAACCTTTGGGAGTTACTTCTATGTTTGCTTATTATGCCATGCTATGCTAGTAGACGTGGATTGGGTGAGTGTATCCATGACAGATGTGAGTTTGTTAATTTAATGGTTTATTTAAGGTGGCAACTTAAACACACATCTGGGTAGATTGAGGCACCTGGTTTCCAGGACTTGCCTGTTTTTCTTCGGACCACCACCCAGGCTCAAAGGGATCATAAGATTATTCATGCTAGAAACTTTCGTGTGCAGCCACATGCTATTATGGGCTCTAGCATAGTTGACTAAGTCGTGCAAACTCTTACAGGGTAGACTAGCAGATGTAGGGGATGTAGGTTGGTACGGTCTACCCTCTACGTAAGGTGCAAGCGCTTCTGAAAGACTATGTCTCGGTCATCCGTTTCTCAAACACCATGTAGTGCGAGAAACCAAACGGAGGAGATCGAGTCGTGTGGGGAAAAGTGCGCAAACCTCTGCAGAGTGTATAAACTAATCATGGTTAGCCGTGTCCCCGGTTATGGACATCTTGAGTATCTAGTACTTGGATATCATGTGAATCTCATCATGTTACTTCTAATTAATATTGTTGGGATGTTAATGAGTATTTTTAATTGGGATTGAGAATGCTGTCAACCATTCTCAATATTTAACAACCACCATGATAGTTAACTAAATTTATTCCTTTGCAGTAGGGAAAAATTGACTTTACACAAAACTGTAACCATAGAGCTTTTCCACCAGCCAAATATGCATGTAGTATAGCTTATTCCATCATATTTTCCTCTATGTGTTACATTGCCAGCATATTCCATGTGCTGACCCGTTTTTGGGCTGCAACGTTTCATGTTCCAGACTTTTCAGACAACGAGTAAGGTGCTTTTAGGTCGTGGTTCTATACTCAGTGATGCCGTTGGAGTTGATGGACTCGCTTATTCTTCCAAGTCTTCCGCTGTTATCGTATTTTAGATGGCCTTAAGCCATATTTATTTCAATAAGTTCTCTCTTGAGACATTCGATGTAATAAGTGTGTGATTGCTACTCTGTTATAAATCCTCCAAGTACTGTGTGGTGTCAGCATTACTGATCCAGGGATGACACTGAGCACAGAGATCAGACTATTTGAGGTCTGGTCGCTACACTAGAGAACTCTATCAATCACTATCTTATCTGGAAGATTAACTCCCACTTGATTCAAGTGTTTGTAGTACCAAGACAATCTGAGCACATGCTCACTAGTTGAGCAATTCTCTTCCATCTTTTAGCTATAGAACTTGTTGGAGACTTCATATCTCTCAACTCGGGTATTTGCTTGAAATATTAACTTCAACTCCTGGAACATCTCATATGGCCCATGACGTTCAAAACGTCTTTGAAGTCCCGATTCTAAGCCGTTAAGCATGGTGCACTAAACTATCAAGCAGTCATCATTTTGAGCTAGCCAAACGTTCATAACGTCTGCATCTGCTCCTGCAATAGGTCCGTCACCTAGCGGTGCATCAAGGACATAATTCTTCTGTGCAGCAATGAGGACAATCCTTAGATCACGGTTCCAATCCGCATCATTGCTACTAACATCTTTCAACACAGTTTTCTCTAGGAACATATCAAAAGTAAACATATGAAAAGCAACAACGCGAACTATTGATCTACAACATAATTTGCAAAATACTACCAGGACTAAGTTCATGATAAATTTAAGTTCAATTAATCATATTACTTAAGAACTCCCACTTAGATAGACATCTCTCTAATCATCTAAGTGATCACGTGATCCAAATCAACTAAACCATAACCGATCATCACGTGAAATGGAGTAGTTTTCAATGGTGAACATCACTATGTTGATCATATCTACTATATGATTCACGCTCGACCTTTCGGTCTCAGTGTTCCGAGGCCATATCTGCATATGCTAGGCTCGTCAAGTTTAACCCGTTGTAGATGGACGTAGAGCTTATCACACCCGATCATCACGTGGTGTCTAGGAACGGCAAACTTTGGCAATGGTGTATACTCAGGGAGAACACTTTTATCTTGAAATTTAGTGAGAGATCATCTTATAATTCTACCGTCAATCAAAGCAAGATAAGATGCATAAAAGATAAACATCACATGCAATCAATATAAGTGATATGATATGGCCATCATCATCTTGTGCTTGTGATCTCCATCTCCGAAGCACTGTCATGATCACCATCGTCACCGGTGTGACACCTTGATCTCCATCGTAGCATCATTGTTGTCTCGCCATCTATTGCTTCTACGACTATCGCTACCACTTAGTGATAAAGTAAAGCAATTACAGGGCGATTGCATTGCATACAATAAAGCGACAACCATGGTTCTTTAAATGCAAACATATTACTCATCAATACCACCAAACTTGTGCACCGAGTCCCTCGGACTCTCTTACCAATGGTGATCACCTCATTTCCTGATCACAAACAGAGACAAACTCGTCATTCTTGTGGCGATCACAACCCGACCAACAACTGGCCTGTGATCCTTACAGCGATCACAACCCGACCAACAACTGGCCCTTGATCCTTACGGCAATCACAACCCGACCAACAACTGGCCCGTGATCCTTACGGCGATCACAACCCGACCAACAACTGGCCCGTGATCCTTATGGCGATCAGAACCACATTAATCAGCTTAATTATTTCAGGTTTATCCTCCATTTCGACCAAGACCCGATAGTGTACCCTACTATGAACTTATGCCCATGACCGAGGACGCGGCTATCGATAGTTTAAATACACTCTGTAGAGGTAGCGCACTGTACCCACACCACAGAACCCATGGCCTCGCACTCCATTCGGGTGGACCAACGGCATTCCGACGAAACCGATCTACTGTCATGACACTCTCCCAGCCACTCCGACTCACTCCCCACTGGGCTAGTCCTGGGTGGCCCCGTGTCTACCTCCAGACACCTCGACCACCATCGTGGCCACAATCCACACTGGGACCCGGTACCAAAACTCAACTTAACAACGGGCTCACAAGGCTTATGTCCGCCTACCTGATCAGGGTAGCGCGCGCCCATAACCTTCCCTAGTTGGAGGCACCGACCAGAGGCACAACAATAGACCGCATTAAGGCCGTCCCATACCGGCAAATGTGGTTGCACTGGAAAAAGTTCGATTTGGCGGCACTATGACTCGATCCCATCGATGACGGAGGAGGTTTGTCATTATTAATTCATTTTAATTCCTTCTCCATCATCAATCATCATACCAGCATTTTAACATGAATGCAACCATAAGCACACATCATACAAATGCTTTAACAAAACATTGAGCTTCTCAAGTGAACACTTACAACATAAAGAACATGACAATACCAAGTACTAACATATCCACAGTGCATTACCATCATCATAGCATTTTATAACAACAACATGAAAATAAATTAGAGTAGTGACATGGCATCATCAATAGCAACATTCTAATTATCATGGCAAGAAGTAGCATGTAAACACAAGCATGCATGACAGGCATAACGGAATAACTTTAGATGAAAACGAGAAGAAATAACTGCAACTACACACACACAAGGTGCAAGCAAAGTCAGCATGCAAGTTCAAGGCTCATGATAAGAGGTTGGCTTGCGTGGGGGTCGATAAATACTCCGGGAAAAAGTGGGAAACGACCGCGGAAAAATTTGCCTGAAACAGTTCTCTCTCAGAGGGGGCTATTTACGGACAAGGGCAAATTGGTCATTTTCAATATGTCAAACCATAGTGAAAATGGCGGGAACAGAACAGGCTCGACGAGACGAAGACGTGGGCGCTGGATTTACCTCAGTCGGAGTTACGATTGTCGAGATACGAGGGATTGAAGTTCAGGGACCTATTGGTGAAATTTTTTCAGCAAACAAGCCCCTGGAGGAAAAACTGAAGGCGTATTTTAGAGATTACGTCTTTGATCAGGGAAAACGGCTTCAGCGGGGGCGCTTCCACTTGAATGACGTGGCGACGACTGGGTCAAAGGGCAGAGGCGGGGCCGGGCTCCTGGGTCGCTGACGAGTGGGGCCGCGGGGCCCGCCTGGCCAGCCTGGCTAGGTCAACACTCGTGGCCGGCTCCTTCTTCTCCCGACGCGCGCCTGACTGAGGGACGACGCCCGTCCCGACGGTGCTCGCCGGCGCTTTTGGCCACGGCAGCGGGTGGGAAACCTACCGAATTGCTCGGGACGACGAGGGGCATCTCGGGGTGGTGCTAGCTTCCGTGGAGGTTCACCAGGGAGGGAGCTGCATGGCCCACGACGGAGAGGAGCTTCGGCTCCAGCGAGGTGGGGGCTATGGTGGGGGAACAGAGAGGCTGAGGCCACGGGGAGACTCGTCGGAGCTTGGGGAAGGTGCTGGTGGAGGAAGAACAGCAAGGGGGGCTCTGGTCACCGGAACCAGAGAGGTCCAAGGCGGCGGCCATGGCAATGTGGAGGAGATGGAGAAGCTCCGGGCACTCAGGGGAAGAGGCTAGGGAGGCTTGGGGACTGCGAGGGGGCTCGAGAGCTCTATACATAGCCGCGGGGGCCTCGGGAGAGGAGGGAAGGAAGTGGCACACGGTGGACGACGTGTCCGCGTGCCGGCGACGGCGCAGTCGTCGGCAGTCGTGGCCAAGGCTCACAGGCAACTGCGGGAAGGCGACGAGGAGGGCGCGGACGAGCGCCAGAGGCTCACGGAGACGAGCAGCGCTCGCGGACAAGAGGGGCAAGAAGACAGAAGCGAGGAAGGCGATGGTGCACATGGGCGCTCACTGACAACCTTTGGCACGACTCGCGGGAGAAGCAAACGGAGGGGGAGCATGGTCGAGGCGAACAACGACGACAAGGGGGATCTGCTAGACATTAATGGCGAGGTCAGGCACGGTCGGAGCAGCGCTACCGACGAGAATAGTGGCTAGACCACCGTTTTGGCTGGCTGCACTCATGGTCACCACTGGCATAGCGCACTCTGGGTTTTTTACTGAGGTCAAACCATGTCTACTGCGTAGTCCTTCGATGATGGAGTGTTAGTGAGGTAAATAGACATGTAGAGACAAATGGAGTGGAGTAAACCAAGCTCCACAAGTTTGCTGTTGCAAACTTGGCCACACTCTAGAGATAAAACCAGAGAGGGTAAATGGTATAATTTATGTCTAGGAGTCGTAGGGTAGCAAGGACTACGGTCCTGGGGGTTTTGAGGTCATTAGGATAATTATTTAGAATAGCTGCAGTGCAAATGCCAAATCTGGTCCAGAAAACAAAAGAGTAAGAAGCACTCACTAGGAGTGTTGGATTGAGCTATAACTTGGCAAATCCTCATGATTTGGTCATAGGTAGATGCTGTAAAAAGATCACACCAAATGGACTTACCAAATTGGTACTTTCTTCACAAGCATTACTTTTGACCAGGAACTTGGGAAAATTGTAGGAAAATATTGGCTAAATAAAATTAGCCAAAATCTTTGGTAGGTGGGTTATATGTATATTAGAAGTCCTAGAATTATTTTCAGCCATAATGGAGCAAGATAAAATATACTTGCTTCACAAACTGAAAATTTAGACAGAAAACAAGAATTGCTCCTGTGCTCACATAACTCAATGAAATGAGCTTAATTTGGGTGAAGGCTAATTATTCGGGATACTTGAGAGGATGGCAAGGTTTCATCTCATTTGGAAACTATATGAAGGTACTTCCTTCACAAAGTGACAATCTGGTCAGAAACATTGAAACATTGCACAGGGAGCTAGGTTGCTTGGATTGAGCTCATCTTTGGGATCCATGGGTGATTTATCAATATTAATCACTCTGCCAATTTGCAGCTCAAATGGAATTAGGAATAAAGCACTTCCTTTGCAAAATTTTAGAGAAGGCAGAAACTTGCATTGGATCATGTGCCCAATTTTGAACTGATGATCATGAGATAAGGATGGAACTAGTGATTATATAGCAAGGGCTAGCTCCACAATTAGTGTGAGAATTTTTCCTGCTATAAAAATAGTAGTTCCTTCAGAAAATGGCAGAAATGCAATTTTGGTATTAAATAGGAAAAGGCAATTTTCCTTATTTAATTATGGCCAATATAATTGCCAGAGCTTGGATTAGGCATAATTATCAACTCCACCAATTCACATGAATTTAGGAGATGGCTAGCTATGCCTTTGGATTTTATTCCTCGGAAAGGCAAGAAAATGAATAAATCACAATTCAAAAATATTGCATGGGACTTGGCAATATTTTTTTCATATCCAAGGTTAAAAAGGATAGGAGGTTCTCTAGGAACAAATGAGATGATCAACATATCAAGGGAAATGATGGCTCCTTTGTAATCACAAAGGGCATATTCAAATTCCAAAAATTTGGAATTAGGGTTTGAGAGGGTTTAGGATGATGCAACTAAGGTCTTGCCCACTGAAAAAGACATGGGCAAGTTTTGAAAGGTTGGAAATGACAAGAATTCTCAGAGTCATCAGCAAAACTTAGGAGAAAGATTTTGAAAATGAGTGCCAGGAAGGAATAACAGCACAAAAATTGATAACCCAATTTTGGGGCTGTTACAAGTAATTTCAAAAAAATTCCTACGCACACGCAGGATCATGGTGATGCATAGCAATGAGAGGGGAGAGTGTGTCCACGTACCCTCGTAGACCTAAAGCGGAAGCGTTTAGCACAACACGGTTGATGTAGTCGTACGTCTTCACAGTCTGACTGATCAAGCACCGAAAGCACGGCACCTCCTAGTTCTTGCACACGTTCAGCTCGATGACGTCCCTCGAACTCCGATCCAACCGAGCTTCGAGGGAGAGTTCCATCATCATGACGGCGTGGTGACGATGATGATGTTCTACCGACGCAGGGCTTCGCCTAAGCACCGCTACGATATTATCGAGGAGGCCTATGGTGGAGGGGGGCACCGCACACGGCTAAGAGATCAATGATCAATTGTTGTGTCTATGGGGTGCCCCCTCCCCCATATATAAAGGAGTGGAGGAGGGGGCCGGCCAAGGGGAGGAGGCGCGCCCAAGAGGGGGAGTCCTACTCCTACCGGGAGTAGGACTCCTCCCTTTCCTATTTGGAGAGGGAGAGGGAAGGAAGAGGAAGGAGGGAGGAAGGAAGGGGGGGGGGGCCCTCCCAATTCGGATTGGGCTTGGGGGGCGCCCCTCCCTTGCTCCTTTCCCCTCCTTTCCATTAAAGCCCATTAAGGCCCATATACCTCCCGGGGGGTTCCGATAACCTCCCAGAGCTCCGGTATTGTCCCAATCTCACCCGGAACCTTTCCAGTGTCCAAATATAGTCGTCCAATATATTGATCTTCATATCTTGACCATTTCGAGACTCCTCGTCATGTCCCCGATCTCATCTGGAACTCCGAACACCTTCAATACATCAAAACACATAAACTCATAATATAACCGTCATCGAACTTTAAGCGTGCGGACCCTACGGGTTCGAGAACTTTGTAGACATGAACAAGACACGTCTCCGGTCAATAACCAATAGCGGAACCTGGATGCTCATATTGGCTCCCACATATTCTACGAAGATCTTTATCGGTCAAACCGCATGACAACATACGTTGTTCCCTTTGTCATCGGTATGTTACTTGCCCGAGATTCGATCATCGGTATCTCAATACCTAGTTCAATCTCGTTACCGGCAAGTCTCTTTACTCGTTCCGTAATACATCATCCTGCAACTAACTCATTAGTTACAATGCTTGCAAGGCTTATAGTGATGTGCATTACCGAGTGGGCCCAGAGATACCTCTCCGACAATCGTAGTGACAAATCCTAATCTCGAAATACGCCAACCCAACAAGTACCTTCGGAGACACTTGTAGAGCACCTTTATAATCACCCAGTTACATTGTGACGTTTGGTAGCACACAAAGTGTTCCTCCGATAAACGAGAGTTGCACAATCTCATAGTCATAGGAACATGTATAAGTCATGAAGAAAGCAATAGCAACATACTAAATGATCAAGTGCTAAGCTAACGGAATGGGTCAAGTCAATCACATCATTCTCCTAATGATGTGATCCCGTTAATCAAATGACAACTCATGTTTATGGTTAGGAAACTTAACCATCTTTGATTAATGAGCTAGTCAAGTAGAGGCATACTAGTGACACTATGTTTGTCTATGTATTCACACATGTATTATGTTTCCGGTTAATACAATTCTAGCATGAATAATAAACATTTATCATGAAATAAGGAAATAAATAATAACTTTATTATTGCCTCTAGGGCATATTTCCTTCAGATCTCATGGTCGAAGGAACATGTATTTGACATTCAAGAAAGCAGTAGCAATAAACTGAACGATTGTATGCTAAGCTAACGGATGGGTCTTGTCCATCACATCATTTCCTAATGATGTGATCCTGTTATCAAATGCAACTCATGTCTATGGTTAGGAAACCTTAACCATCTTTGATCAACGAGCTAGTCCAGTAGAGGCTCACTAGGGACACGACATTTGTTTTTCTATCCACACATGTATTTAAGTTTCCGATCAATACATTTCTAGCATGAATAATAAACCTTTATCATGAATAAGGAAATATAAAATAACAACTTTATTATTTCCTCTAGGGAATATTTTCTTGAAACAACCCCCGGGATTCAAGGATCCCAAGCTCCTCAATCATGTAGACAAACTCAACAAGGCACTCTATGGCCTTAAAAAAGCCCCACGTGCGTGGTATGAGCACCTTACTGAGTTGTTGCAAGATCTTGGGTTTGAAATTGGGAAAATTTATCACACTCTTTTTACTAAGAGAGTCAAAGGTTATTTGTTCATATGCCAATTATATGTTGATTATATCATTTTTGGTTCTCTTAACAAATCTTTCAATGATGAGTTTGCCGCACTAATGAGCGAGAAGTTTGATATGTCTTTGATGGGAGAGTTGAAGTTCTTTCTTGGATTCAAATTCAAGCAAAGGAGAGAAGGAGCATTCATCAAACAAGCCAAATATACCCAAGACATGCTCAAAAGATTCAAGTTTGATGATGTCAAGCCGGTCAAGTTTCCTATGCCTACCAAATGCAAGCTTGACATCGATCCCAATGGTAAAGCTGTGGACGAAAAGGTATATTGCTCCATGATTGGATCCGTGCTCTACATTTCACTACTAGGGAAAACCTTATACACAGAATCTTAGCAGCAGCGCGGCTCAAAAAGAGGCGCTACTGCTAATTATCAGCAGCGCGTGCGTGCAAAACTCGCTACTGAAACGGAGTTAGCAGTAGCGCGCTCGGAGCAACCCGTTCTGCTACAAATATCGACCGGCAATGTCCATCAAACTACATTTAGCAGGAGCGCGTTGTTGCGACCGGCGCTACTGCTAAAGCATTAGTAGCAGCGCGCTTTTTCTGAGGTCGCTGCTGCTAATTTTCAAATTGGGCACACTGTTGGTCCCAGTTAGCAGTAGCGGTTGTGTGGGAAGCGCGCTCCTACTAATTTCTTATCAGCAGTGCGTTTTACCACCCGCTCTACTGCTAAGCCGGACCATCCCACCACCTTTCCCGACCCGTCCTCCCCTCCCCCATCTCCTCTCTTCCCTTTCCCCTACCACCCACATCCTCCCTCTCTCACTCTTCTTCTTCCTCAATACTTCTCCCCCATTACTCTCCCTCTCCTACCTACCTTTCTTTCTCTTCATTACTCCTAGCTAACTACACCACCTCCATTAATGCATCTCCTTTCTCTTTTTCCTTCCCCCTCCACTAGTTGAAGTTGTCTCCTACCAAATTAGCTAGCTAGGTAGATGTAGCATTTAGTTAAGTGACCTATTTGCCCCCTAACTAGATCTATCTTTGTCAAGAAGAGCTTTGTGCACTTTTGATCTCCCTACATCATCATCTCCACCGTGTGCTCGATCTCGAGATAGAGGTGATTAAAATTTCATGCTTTTGCAAAATGGAAATATGTTTATGTGTGTGTGATATGATAATTGGGAGATATGATGGAAATTGTGTGTGTGGCATGAGTTGACGCCAAATTGGGCTTTTGAGTTGCCTATGTTTTGCCGAAATGTCGATTTATTTCCGTTTCAGCGAATTCCGGGCAAACTCTAGATCTATATATGTCCTATTTTTAGGGAAGGTCATTCCAAATTTTTGTATGACTTTGATGCATGCACGCATTTTTATAATCAATTTGTTTATTATTACCGTGCAGAGTTCACGATGGTCAGTGGAACGATGGTGGACAGGTGGTTGCGGTCGGTGGTGCATGACATGAAAGAAAATAACCGGACAGAGGTTTTATGTCCGTGTCGAAAATGCAAAGGAATAGTTTGGCTCGACCCCCATGACGATGGTCGTGTCGAAGCGCACCTGCTCATGACTAGTTTCATGGATGGCTATACTCGGTGGATAATTAAAGATGAGGATGACGATGTTGAGGACGCCGATGGGGCAGGCAATGATGACACGGGACAAGACGAAGAGATGATCGATAATGGCGGCGGTGAAGAGGCCGGACATGGCGGCGGAGAAGGGGCCGGACATGGCGGAGGAGAAGGGGCCGGACATGGCGGCGGAGAGAACGACATGGACTACACGCAGCAGAGTTCGTCGGTACTAAGTTCAATCGTGCGGGACCCTCATGTTCAAGCATTGCTTCGCAAGGAGACGAGTACTGAGAGAGCTGCTTCTAGAGAGGAGGCTAAGCTGGAGCAACTGGTGGTAGACTCGAACACTCCATTGTATGATGGTTGCAATCCTGAGGTGACCCGCTTGAGTTTCACGCTCCAACTCCTGAAGATGAAGGCTAAAAACAAATGGACCGACACTAGCCTCGATGAGCATCTCAAGTACCTAAAGGATGTTCTTCCCGCGGGGAATCTATGTCCTACTAGTGTTGATGTGGCCAAGAAGATCGTGTGCCCTCTTGATCTGCCACACGTTAGATACCATGCATGCATCAACGATTGCATAATTTATCGGAAGGAGCACGCGGAAAAAACAAGCTGTCCGGTGTGCAATGCTTCTCGATACAAGAAGGCCGGGAAGAAATGTCCCCAGAAAGTTGTATGGTACTTACCGATCACTCCCCGTCTCCAGCGGTATTTTGTAGATCCCAAGTTAGCAAAGCTAATGCGCTGGCACGGGGAGAGGAAGAAGCCCGACGATGGAGATGATCCGAAGCTGAGACACATCAAGGATGGAAGCCAGTGGAGAGCGTTGAATAGCTTCTATCGGTTTTTCGAATGTGATGCAAGGAACATCGTGATCGGTGCATGTACCGATGGCATGAATCCATTTGGCAACCAGAACACCAACCATAGCACATGGCCAGTGTTTGTATGGATGTATAGCCTCCCCCCTGGTTATGCATGAAGTCAAAGTACATTCACATGAGCATGCTTATTCAAGGGCCGAAACAACCAGGAAATAATATTAATTTGTATCTGGGGCTACTTCAAGAGGAGTTAGACACGTTATGGAAAACACCGGCCAAGACATGGGATGCCAGCAAAGGCGAGTATTTCTACATGAGAGCCGTGCTGATCACGACGGTGCAGGACTATCTCGGTTATGGATATGTCGCGGGCCAGGTGTGCCATGGATATTGCGCATGCACGCGGTGCATGGATGATACGACGTCTCAGCAGCTAACGTCAAGGAAAGATGGCGGGTCTGGGAAAATCGTGTACATGGGGCATCGAAGATGGCTCGAACATGACAACCCATGGAGAAACCGTGGAGATCTATTCAATGGTCACGCTGAGCATCGAGGACCTCCGCGTAAGCGGAGCGGTGCCGAAATTGATGAGTTATTGAAAAACTGGAAGGAGAGCCCCGCGGCAGGAAAGACAATGAGAAAGGCGCCGGAGCCGCTGCTGAAGGTATGGAAGACGAGGTATGTGTTCTGGGACTTGGAGTACTGGCACAAACTCGATACACCTCATTGCCTTGATCAAATGCATATCTGTAAGAATGTCCTTGAGAGCTTGCTCGCAACACTGATGAACATGCCGGATAAGACCAAGGATGGGCCGAAGGCAAGAAAAGACTTGCAAGATTTGAAAATCAGGGAAGATCTGTACATGCCGCCCCGTAAAATGTCAAACGAGACAGAGATGGAGATAGAGGCACGGGAGAAGAAGGGCAAGAAAATAAAGAAAGAGGATTATTGCCCCCCTTCTTGCTTCACCTTAAGTCAGGCCGAGATCGATCAATTCTTTAAGTGCCTTACCGGAGTCAAAGTTAGTTCCGGTTACTATGGCAAGATAAGCAGATATCTAGATACGGACAAGAAAAGGTTCAGCGGGATGAAGTCCCATGACTGTCATGTGATGATGACGCAGATACTACCTGTTTCCCTTAGAGGGATAATGGACAAGCACGTCCGTGACACGCTTATTGGTCTCTGCAACTTTTTCGACGTCATCTCTCGAAAGCTGATCAGTGTGAAGCAGCTCCGAAGGCTACAGGAAGAGATCGTTGTGATACTGAATGAGCTTGAGATGTACTTCCCGCCCGCGTTCTTTGACGTGATAGTGCATCTGTGTGTCCATATTGTGGGTGACATAATAGACCTGGGGCCGTCATTCCTGCACAACATGATGCCGTTTGAGAGGATGAATGGGATCATCAAAGGATTCGTTTGTAACATGTCCCGTCAGGATGGAAGCATCGTCCAGGGCTATGTGACACAAGAGTGCATCTCTTTCTGCGAGAATTTTCTATATGGCGCAGACCAGCCGCCTGGTGTTAGTGTTGGTTTGCCCGTTAACAAGCATGATGGGAGGCTCGAAGGAGAAGGTCACTGCAACGGTCGTAGGGAACTGCACGTGGCATACTCAGATCGACACAGCGAGTTTGACATAGCAAACTTGGTAGTGCTACAACACCTAGACGAGGGCAGAAGGTGGACGTGGGAAAGGGGATGATATTGAATCCCTTGAAACCAATGTTCCACAACCAGCCGATCCTAGCTGGGCGGGTTAGCTTGTCCAGTGTGAACTCAGGGCACGAGGCTTTGCCTCCTCCAGTACAACATGTGGGAGAGGACGACGAGACCCCACCGCGGATTGGAAGCTGCAAGGGTTGGGTGCTGCTATGGCCGAAGAATCTTATTCGTCTAGAGCCGGCCGAGAGCACACCAATAACCACACATCACCAAGCATGTGCAGAAACCACCACCCCGCCTATGCAATTACCAGCTCATGTAGTGCCGGGTGAGAGCGGCGAACGACGTGATGAAGGGGGTGCAATAGTACTGGCTGATGTGATCGGTCCTGTAGAACAGAGAATGGATGATGAGACGGAGGTCGACCCTATGGGTTTCCTCAATACAAACACGTATGACTGTGACATAGATATGATGAGTCAACCATATGACGAATCAGGCTATCATCATGCTAATGAGGATATGGATGATATGCCCGGGCAGGAAGGTCGTTGGAAGGATTGCAAAAAGTCTGTCTTCATGAATTCCTCACAGGACACGCCTGAAGATGCCGCCTCAACATAGGCTCAACTAGCCGGGGGTCGTACAGTGCTTAGCCTGGGAATCCTGGGGAAGGGGTTAAGGAAGGGTCTGGAAGGTGTGCCCAAGAAAAAGGAGAGGAAGAGATCGAGGAAGATAACTGCCTCCAAACAAGCCAGAGCACATAATAGCTAGATGATGGATTCTGAAGAGTGTGTACCCGTGAAAGGTGCGGCCATGTTCCATCTCACGGGTGAGCCGATGCTACCACTGAAACCGCTGGAGGCACTATCAGGGGATCTCAGGAGACTGCAGGACCATGTGCTATCAACTGAGAAAAGCCTACTAGCCTCAAAGGATCTAGGATATCCGACATATGCGGCTCGTGTGCCTGAGGGGAAGTGCTACGTCGACACACGGCCCGCGGAGGTGTTCTTCCTGCGGTTTGACCAATCTTTGAGATGTTTCTGACAAGGCGGCTCGATTTTACAATCGTCCGCCTTTTTGCGCTACATATGAGCTCCGTCATGAAGAGTGAAGAAGTCCGCAAATCTGTGTGGCGGATCCGTACTACATGCACGAGTCTTTCTTGACTCCCGGTGACTTTGAGCGTGAAACTGCTAGGGACTACCTCCAAAACTTCATGGTACAGAATAAGGACCATGAAATTGTCCTCGTGCCTTATCATCCAAAGTAAGTCAGTTCCGGACAACCCTTTCGTACATTTCAATCATTCCTTCTCGCTCATATGGAGAATAATTTGAGGTGTCTTTTCCCCGCAGCAACGGGCGCGCCATCCTTATCGTTCTTTACCCGCAAGGCTCCCACGCTGTGTATTTTGACCCTTCCAGAGACTACGAGAAAAAGGACTACACCCACATAATGAATATTCTAGATGATGCCCTCCAAGGCTTTAGCATTAGAGGTGGCCACATGCAGATCAGGAAACAAAGGAACAACAAGATGGGTTTCGTGCATAAAACTAACTTCTCTTGCATCCATGTCCCAAAACCAAGCAAGAAGGATGGATTCTACATCATCCATCTCATGATTCAGTCCAACACGGATCACCAAAAGCTTTGCATGACAAGCAGAAATGATGATCATATCCACAAGTGGCTAGAATCTCATGGGGAAGCGGATTATAAACTTAGAGATGACTTCTTTCGCATCCAAAGGGACATTGCGACGATCATCATGAAAGAAGTCGTCGATGAGAAGGGGATGTTCCACCACGGCCCTATATCGCGAGCTGACGTCCGAACTCGCATAGGCATGCAATGTCTAGACCTCATGCCATTCAAGAAGCTAGGGTCCATCCTCGATGATATGGAAGGATGGAACTTCTAGTGATTTATGATTCCAATGATGATGTTATGTGTCGGTTCAACTTGTATACTTTTTGTAGCGATGAAACTTTGTGATGTCCATGGTCCCTGCCGAACTTGCGTAACGCTACTTTGTTAGTTTGCATACGATGACCTGCGTACCTCTAGTTAATTAGTTTGCGTACTTTATGTTGCATATAGTTGCTAACCCTTTCTTTTTCGTGTTGCTCTTGTATATTTTGTTGCATATGATTGTACATCCTCTTCATGAAGATGCATCTCTAACAGGTACCTAGTTTCTTGATGGTGAGATGGCAGTGCTATGTCGTGTACAAAGGGAAGGTTCCGGGGGTGTACAACGAGTGGCATGAGTGTCAGGCACAAGTGAATGGGTTCTCGGGCGTCAGCCATAAAGGCTTCAAAAGCAGACAAGAAGGAGAAGCTAGTTACTTGAGGTTCATGCTAGCGCGAGAGAGGACTCGTAACCGCCACCTCATGTACTGCATAGTTCCGCTCTCACTCGTAGTGATAGCTCTTCTCGCGTATACCTTTGTTTAGATGGATGACATTATAGTTGCAAGTATTCGAGACTTGCATGTATCGCTATTTTCGAGATGATGGCAAGATACCACTTTGTGTTGGATGATGATTATGATGAGACTATTTGTATGTATATGCTATGATTACATTTGTGGTCTCGCAGGCATTTGTATGTGTATCATGATGACATTTGTATGTGCTAAAGATTCTTCTATAAAGCTTGTTCAAATACAAAACAAATATGCAGAAAAAAAACTACTAAAATTAGTAGTGGCGAGTGGAGAAAAGTTAGCAGCAGCGCGGTAGTAGCAGTAGCGTGCACAGGAGAAGCGCGCTATAACTATTAACAGTAGCGAGCTCCCTGTAAGAACACTGTTGCTACACTTGTATATTAGTAGCGCGGGAGCACACGCGCTGCTGCTACGAGTTAGCTATAGCGCCTTATTAGTAGCGCCGGTCCCCGCACTACTGATATACCTAGAACCCGTGCTACTGCTAGGCTTTTCCTTAGTAGTGTTTGTGCATCTAGACTGGATATTATGTTGAGTGTGGGAATGTGTGCTAGATTCCAAGCCGCATCTAAGGAAAGTCACTATGTGGCGGTCAAGTGAATCTTTCGATATGTGGCCCATACCCCAAACTTTGGCCTATGGTACCCCAAATGAGCAAGTTTTGAAATCATGGGTTTTTTGGACTCGAATTGGGCGGGATATGTTGTGGATAGGAAGTCAACTTCTGGAGGGTGTCAATCCTTGGTCACTCTTTGGTAAGTTGGTCGTCGATGAAGCAAAATTGTGTGTCTCTTTCTTCCACCAAGGCCGAGTATGTAGCCGCTGCAAGTTGTTCTGCACAATTTCTATGGATGAGGCAAACTTTAAAGGATATGGTGTCACTTGTGACAAAGTGCCTCTTCTATGTGACAATGAAAGTGCTATCAATATATCTTACAGTCTGGTGCAACATAGCAAGACGAAGCATATTGACATTCGACATCACTTCATTCGGGATCATATCAAGCATGGGGAGATTGAGATTATCTGCATCAACACTCAAGAGCAACTAGTGGACATTTTCACGAAGCCTTTGGATGAAGCAAGATTTTGCGAGTTAAGGAATGAGCTAAATTCATTGATTCGGGCAATGCGGCTTGAATCTAGGCACACCCCACTGCTTTCATCATTTTATCTAGTTCTAGATGTAGGCATGGACATAGGGGGAGTGTTGTTCTCTCAATGAACTCTCCCTTCCCCCATTATGAATAAATCGATCAAGTCTTTCACATCAGCCATTTTTATGGTACTTCTGCTTCAAACATGAGTTTTGGTCATGGGCCCAAGGTTAAAATCTCCGTGGTGTGATATTGGCTTGAACTACGTCGGTATTTCCCCAAAGAGGAAGGGATGATGCAGCACAACTACGGTAGATATTTCCCTCCGTGATGAGATCAACGTTACCAAACCAGTAGGAGAACCACGCAACACCACGTAAATAGCTCTACACAAAGAACAAATACTTGCAACCCAACGTGTTAAAGGGGTTGTCAGTCCCTTTCGGGTAACGGCGCCAAAGATTGGCAAGTAGACGGGAGAAAGTTGTAATAGATGGAATAGATAGATCGTGAATAAAATAAAGTGCAACAAAGTATTTTGTGTTTTTGGATTAATAGATCTAAAAATAAAAGTCGCAAATAAATAAAAAGGCAAATACCAAAATAGGTCTAAAGTATATGATGAGAAAATAGACCCGGGGGCCGTAGATTTCACTAGTGGCTTCTCTCAAGAAAAATAGCATATGATGGGTAAACAAATTACTGTTGGGCAATTGATAGAACTTCAAATAATCATGATGATATCCAGGCAATGATCATTATATAGGCACCAACCCAAGATTAGTAGACCGACTCCTGCCTACATATACTACTATTACTCCACACATCGACCGCTATCCAGCATGCATCTAGTGTATTAAGTTCATGGAAAATGGAGTAATGCAATAAGAACGATGACATGATGTAGACAAAATCTATTTATGTAGAAATAGACCCCATCTTGTTATCCTTAATGGCAATGATACATATGCATCGGTTCCCCTTCTGTCACTGGGATCACGCACCGTAAGATCGAACCCATCACAAAGCACCTCTTCCAATGGCAAGAAACAAATTGATCTAGTTGGCCTAACTAAACCAAAGATTTGAAGAAGAAATACGAGAGATCAAAAGACTCAAATAACTTTCATGGATAAAAACATAGATTTGATCATCAACTCAAAGTTCATCCGATCCCAACAAACACACTGCAAAAAGAGTTACATCAAATAGATCTCCAAGAGACCATTGTATTGAGAATCAAGAGAGAGAGAGAGAGAGAGAGAGAGAGAGAGAGAGAGAGGAAGCCATCTAGCTACTAACTACGGACCAGTAGGTCTACAATGAACTACTCACGCATCATCGGAGAGGCACCAATGAGGATGATGAACCCCTCCATGATGGAGTCTAGATTGGATCTGTGGTTTCTGGAACTTGGGGCGGCTGGAATGGATTTTCATCGACTCCCTTAGGGTTTCTGGAATATTGGGGTATTTATAGAGCAAAGAGGCAGTGCGAGAGGCGGACGAGATGGGCACAACCCACCTGGGTGCGCCTTGGCCCCCAGGAGCGCCCTGGTGGGTTGTGCTCCCCTCGGAGCCCCTCTCGGGTACTTTCTTGGCCCATAGTGTGTCTTTTGGTCTAGAAAAAATCACCAAAAAGTTTCGCTGCGTTTGGACTCCATTTGGTATTGACTTCATGCGAAGTAAAAAACAAGCAAAAAACATCAACTGGTACTGGGCACTATGTCAATAGGTTAGTCCCAAAAAATATATAAAGTTGCTATAAAATGATTGTAAAACATCCAAGAATGATAATATAATAGGATGGAACAATAAAAAATTATAGATACATTGAAGACGTATCAGCATCCCCAAGCTTAATTCCTGCTCGTCCTCGAGTAGGTAAATGATAAAAACAGAATTTTTGACGTGGAATGCTGCCTACATGTTCATCACATATTCTTTCTTTGTATCATGGACATTTAGGATTTTATATGATTCAAATAAATAGTCTACTTTTGACATGAAGATTTCAATACTCAAGCATATCAACAAGCAACCATGTCTTTCAAAATATCAACACTAAAGCAAGTTATCCCTAGCCCATCATGCTCAATCATTGATCCATTCATGAAACACACTCGTATATTAGCTACACCCAATGCTCAAGTACGATCAGAGTGCCCCTTAGTTGGTGCTTTATAAGAGAAGATGGAGACTCAAAAATAAAATAAAAACTGCATAAAGTAAAAGAAAGGCCCTTCGCAGAAGGAAGTAGGGATTTGTAAAGGTGCTAGAGCTCAAAGCAAAAAAGATAGAGATAAAACATTTTGGGTGGCATGCTTTTTCCTTTCAATGAAAACGATCGAGTAGTTCCCAATACTTTCCATGCTAGATATATCATAGGCTGTTCCCAAACAGAAAATAAAGTTTATTCCTTTTTCCACCATACTTTCACATTCCACGACTAATCGAATCCATGGGTGCCATCCATATCAACACTTTCCAAGGAATTTATTATTTGACAACATAAAGTAAATTCATTTTTCATTTCGGGACTAGGCATCCCTAATACCTTTGCTGTACTCTCGTGCAATGACAAGTGAATAAACACTCATCTTAAGAATAACACATCTAGCATGGAAAAAATATCATCCATCCCCTACCGTTTCATGAGCGGTACGAGCACACAAAAGAGAAATTAATTTTGAAAATTAGAGATGGCACATACAAATTTGCTGAGAACAGCATGCAAATACCGCACATCTGTAGGTATAGTGGACTCATGTGGCAAAACTGGTTTAAGGATTTTGGATGCACAAGTAGTGATCATACTTAGTGCAAATTAAGGCTAGCAAAAGATTGGAAAGCATCCAACCAAGAAACAAAAATCTCATAAGCGATCATTAAGCATAACTAACACCGAATAATGCACCACAAGTAGGATGTAATTTCATTGCATAACTATTGACTTTCGTGCTTGCATAGGAAATCACAAACCTTAACACCAATATTCTTACTAAAGCATAATTACTCATCAACATGACTCACATATTATATCAACATATCACAAAAATATTACAAGGAATCAAGTTTATTTTGTCCAATGATCTTCATGATTTTTTTATATCCCTCTTGAATATCTATCACTTTGGGACAAATATCATATGTTGCTTTTGATAGCTCAAACAAATCTAAGTGAAGAACATGAGCATAAAAATTTTCTTCTCTCAAAATAATTTAAGTGAAGCAAGAGAGAATTTCTTAAAAGAATTACTAACTCTCAAATAAATACAAGTGAAGCATGAGAGCATTTCTTCAAAAATAATAAATCACACCGTGCTCAAAAAGATATAAGTGAAGCACTAGAGCAATTCCATAGCTCATAAATATTTAAGTGAAGCATAGAGAGCAATTATAACAAGTCATATCATGATTTTGGCTCTCTCAAATAGGTGTGTCCAGAAAGGATAGATGACTTAAAACAAAAAGCAAAACAAGCAAAGACTCATATCATACAAGACACCCAAGAAAAACTCATGACATGTGACGAATAAAAATATAGCTCCAAGTACAATACCGATGCTCGTTAGAAGAAAGAGGGGATGCCACTCGGGGCATCCCCAAGCTTAGTTGCTCGCTTCTCTTTTAGATAATAGCTTTGGATGCCATGGGAGTCCCCAAGCTTATGATCTTCTTACTCCTTATTCCTACATCCATCATGATCTCACCCAAAACTTGAAAACTTCAATCACACAAAACTCAACAAAACCTTCGTGAGATCGGTTAGTATAACAAAGCAAATCACTACTCTAAGTACTGTTGCAAACGGATTCATATTTTATTTTTGCATTATATCTACTATATTCCAACTTTACTATAGCTTATACCCTCCAATACAAACCATAGATTCATCGAAATAAGCACACAACGCAAAGAAAACAAAATCTGTCAAAAACAGAATGGTCTGTAGTAATCAGGGAACTTCGTATACTTCTGTAACTCCAAAAATTCTGAAAAATAAGGACAACATGGGAAATTTGTATATCAATCTTGTGTAAAAAAATTCAGAGCAAAATCATGTTTCTGTGATTTAGTAAAATTATTTTTCTGGGCGCAAAAGCTTCTGTTTATCAACAAGATCAAATCAACTATCACCCAACATGATCCCAAAGGCTTTGCTTGGCACAAATACTAACTAAAACACAAAAAAAACACAATCATAACAGAGGCATGATTGTGCAAAAAATCAAGAACAGAAATAAAAAGACAAAAATAAATTTTATTATTGGGTTGCCTCCCAACAAGTGCTATCTTTTTACGCCCCTAGCTAGGCATAAGATTTTATCGATGCTCACATGAAAGATAATAATTGAAACACAAAGAGAGCATCGATAAACATGTCAATAACACATTTAAGTCTAACATACTTCTATACATAGGCGTTTTATAAGCAAACAAATTATCAAGAGAAGAAAGATCTAGCATATGCAAATGAGAGGAATAAAACATTGACAATCTCAACATAACGAGAGGCAATTTAGTAACATGAAAATTTCTACAACCATATTTTCCTCTCTCATAATAATTCCATGTGGGATCATAACCAAATTCAACAATATATCCATCACATAAAATATTCTATTCATGATCCAAATGCATGCAAAGTTGACACTCTTCCAAAATAGTGGAATTATCATCAAATAAAGTCATGACCTCTCCAAGCCCACTTTTATCAAAAAATTCACAAGATTGAACACTCTCCAAATACATGGGATTATTTTCACCTAAAGTTGACACTCTTCCGAACCCACTTTCAATACTATTGCAAAAATTATTACCAATAACATATTCATCATGAGGCTCAAATAAAATTTCAAGATCATAAGAATGATTATCACCCCAATCATGATCATTGCAATAAGTAGTGGACATAACATAACAAGCATCCCCAAGCTTGGGGTTTTGCATATCACTAACACCACTGACATTAATAGAAAACATCATTCCAATCATGTTTTTCATTCGAGGAGCTATCATGAATTACTTCATCAATTTGTTCTTCCAACACTTCATCACAATTTTTAGATTCATAAATCTCAAGCAAAACTTCATAAATATAATCTAGTGAACTCAATTTACTAGCAATGGGTTCATCATAATTGGATCTCTTGAAAAGATTAGCAAGTGGATGAGGATCCATATCAATAGATTTTTAGCAAGCGAAGATGCAAGCAAATAAAAGGCACATGGTAACACAAGCAAACAAGAGATCTGTCGAGAAAAAAAGGCGAACAAAAAAGAGGGCGAATAAAACGGAATTTTTTTGTGAAGGAGAGGGATGAAAACGAGAGGCAAATGGCAAATAATGTAAATTGCAAGGAGATGATATTTGTGATTAGGAACCTGGTGAATGTTGATGATGTCTCCCCGGCAACGGCGACAAAAATTCCTTTTGATGTTGGCTTGAAATACGTCGGTATTTCCCCAAAGAGGAAGGGATGATGCCGCACAACAACGGTAGGTATTTCCCTCAATGATGAGACCAAGGTTATCGAACTAGTAGGAGAACCACGCAACACCACATAAACAACTCCTACACACAAAGAACAAATACTTGCAACTTGACGTGTTGAAGGGGTTGTCAGTCCCTTTCGAGTAACGGCGCCAGAAATTGGCAAGTGGATGGGAGAAAGTTGTAATAGATTGAATAGATAGATCACGAATAAGATAAAGTGCAGCAAAGTATTTTTTGTGTTTTTGGATTAACATATCTGAATATGAAAGTTGCAGATAAATAAAAAGGCAAATAGCAAAATAGATCTGAAAGTATATAATGAGAAAATAGACCCGGCGGCCGTAGATTTCACTAGTGGCTTCTCTCAAGAAAAATAGCATACGGTGGGTAAACAAATTACTGTTGGGCAATTGATAGAACTTCAAATAATCATGACGATATCCAGAAAATGATCATTATATAGGCATCACGTCCAAGATTAGTAGACCGACTCCTGCCTGCATCTATTACTATTACTCCACACATAGACCGCTATCCAGCATGCATCTAGTGTATTAAGTTCATGGAAAAATAGAGTAATGCAATAAGAATGATGCCATGATGTAGACAAGATCTATTTATGTAGAAATATACCCCATCTTGTTATCCTTAATGGAAATGATACATAGTTGTCGGTTCCCCTTCTGTCACTGGGATCAAGCACCGTAAGATCGGACCCATCAGAAAGCACCTCTTCCCATGGCAAGAAAAAATCGATCTAGTTGGCCTAACTAAACCAAAGATTCGACGAAGAAATACGAGGCTATAAGTAATCATGCATATAAGAGATCAAAATACTCAAATAACTTTCATGGATAAAAACATAGATCTGATCATAAACTCAAAGTTCATCGGATCCCAACAAACACACCGCAAAAAGAGTTACATCAAATAGATCTCCAAGAGACCATTGTATTGAGAATTAAGAGAGAGAGAGAGAGAGAGGAAGCCATCTAGCTACTAACTACGGACCCGTAGGTCTACAATGAACCAATCACGCATCATCAAAGAGGTACCAATGAGGATGATGAACCCCTCCGTGATGGTGTCTAGATTGGATCTGTGGTTTCTGGAACTTGGGGCGGCTGGAATTGATTTTCGTCGACTCCCCTAGGGTTTCTGGAATATTGGGGTATTTATAAAGCAAAGAGGCGGTGCGGGAGGCGGACAAGGTGGGCACAACCCCCACCTGGGTGCGCCTGGGCCCCCAGGTGTGCCCTGGTCGGTTGTGCTCCCCTTGGAGCCCCCTTTAGGTGCTTTCTTGGCCCATCGTGTGTCTTCTGGTCCCGAAAAAATCACCAACAAGTTTCACTACATTTGAACTCCGTTTCGTATTGATTTCCTGCGAAGTAAAAAACAAGCAAAAAACAACAACTGGCACTGGGCACTATGTCAATAGGTTAGTCCCAAAAAATGATATAAAGTTGCTATAAATGATTGTAAAACATCCAAGAATGATAATATAACAGCATGGAACAATTAAAAATTGTAGATACGTTGGTGACGTATCACGGTGCCATACCATGTGATTCAAACATAGGTGGCTTCGAGTGTATTTATGACGTTTTGTGTGTTTTGAGTCACTCTAAGGTTGCACTCGTTTTGCTTCATCTTTTTAATCTTGGAGTGTCTCTCCCCCTTTGCTGGTGTTTCTCTAGCCTTCTCTTTTATTTTTGCATAAGCCACCCCTTCCTTCCTTGATCCTGCTTGATGTCGTCTATGCGGTACTACCACTAGTAAGCGGTACTACTGCCCAAGCGGTACTACCAGGTCGTGTGTCATGGATTCATACCAGGCCGGTACTACCACTCCTCCATTGGTAGTACCACTTTGTGACTGGGCGCGGGGGTTATGAGTCAGGCAGGGTGAGTTTCCACTCCCCCATACCCATTCATCTCTCTCCTCCTCTCCCTTTCCTCTCACAGGAGACGAGCAAGTGCCGGAGGGCCACCGTCGGGCTGCCGGTTCCAGGCCATCTCCCATGATTCCGACCGGCGGGATCGATCCCCACCTTCTCCTCTTGTCATGGAAGCCGTTATTGCCCCCGTTTCCTCTTCCCTACGATTCTATTTCTTGAATCTAGGTATAGGGCACTATGCGTTACTTTCATCAATTTCTGGCCAAATTGAGGCATGAGTAGGACTTGTGAGACTGCTAGAGTAGGTGGGTTGAAGGTTTAACCACAAAAATTTGAATTTGGCACCTCCTGTAGTACCGGATCTCTCCGCGGCAGTTGTCAGCCCACTGACTTCCGCCTTGAGCGGTACTACCACTCCTCTGTAGTGGTACTACCGCTTGTGGGCAGTACTTCTGCTGGGAGGTGCGGTACTACCGCCTCGAGCTCCCCAATTTCAGTTTTCACCGTTCAACCTTCACTCTTGTGTATCTCCTTTTCTTTGGCTTATGCAATTTGTTTACTCCTGCTTTCCCTTGTGCTTTTATGTGGGGGTTCCAGGTGGTAGTGGCTCCAGGCATCAGGCTCGTCGCAAGAATCCCGCTCGTACTAGTGGTTCCAAGCGCTACCGTTCTGCTGATGTGCCAGAAAATGGCTCTAGTGTGCAGCCAAGACAGAGGTTCAAAGTGAATGCTTCAAAGGGCAAGGGGAACAAGGGTGCTCATGAGATTTCTACCATGGAATTTTGTGTGGCACGTAAGTGCAATCCTTACCGGGTGCCACGGGATCCATCACTTGCCAGTCGTCCATTTTGGAACAAGATGTAGCAGTCTATCTATCATGATGTGTTGAAGGGGAAGAAGAATTCGTATGTGAAAGTCGACTCCATTGATCTCACCCACATGGAGAAGGACTTGGCTTACTTTGGAGCTGCCTTGTAGAGGTGCGAGTAGCTAGATATCAAGAGTATCATCTCATTCAACAAGGACTTTGATGTGGAGCTTGTGGCTCAGTTCATCGCCACAGTGCACTTTGGGCATGATGAGGAGAGGACTCTTATTTGGATGACAAATGGTCGGCGTCTGTCAGCTACATGGGAGAGCTTCATGGAAAGTCTATCTTATGATGATCAGGGTGCCCAAACCCCAATTGGGTTTCGCCCTCACCGAGAGGCTGCTGCTACCCACAAGGAAGCTCTTTGGCCATTCTCTACCAAAAAGGTGTCAGAAACTTTTGGTGTACAAAAGTAGGGGCTCTGCTTTTGACCCCTTTACTTGTGCACGGGCAGTCAGAGCCCCCCGCCACGGCCACGCATAATAGGGCCGGAAAGGGAAGCCAGAGAGAAGCCGAAGCCACAAGGCAAACAGAGCAACGACAAGGACCAAGGCCACAAAGATCAGATGGACGAAGCAGGTTTTCCCCAGCAAGGGCCCTTGCCGGGGCAGCCTCAGCGGCCCCGGCAAGACCCTTGCCGGGGGAGCTCGCCCCCACCAGCCGAGTAAGCCACCTTTGAGCCCACCAACACTAGACGAATACGTTGGGACAGGGCTCGGGAGGCACCTCCGTGGTGGCATGCAGATCTTTGTGAAGACATAGAATAGTCAAGATCAAATGAGGATAGGAAAACAACGATCCTCACCGGAGAAACCCACAAGACCCCCGGCAAGACCCTTGCAGGGGAAGCCAGCGCGCCACGGCAAGACCCTTGCCGGGCCACCCGGCGAGACCCTTGCCGGGCCACCCGGCGAGACCCTCGCCAAGCACACTGGCAGGGCCACTGCCAGGCCCACGCCAACCAAGTCTTCACCGCCGTTCGCATGCAGCTGCCGACCCAGCCAGCTGGGCAGGCACCTGTGCGGCAACATGCAGCTCTTCGTGGAGGCTCCACCACCGCGCCACCTCAGCTGCCTGCCTGCCTACATGGCACTGCATGCATCGCTGGCCAGGGCACGTGTTGAAGCGAGGAGCAGCGACGGACGGGACGGGCCTCGCACCCGTCCTCGATAAAGCGAGAGGACACCTAAGCCATGCATTAAATGCGCCTTGTCCTGTAATACGAGCGATAAGCTCGCAACGCTGTAGCACTTTCCACCTCCTGTGCGCCACTGTGGCAGCCCCTTTCGTCTATAAAAGGAGGCCCATGGCGCACGGAGAAAGGATTCGGCTCTTTCAAACCTGGTAGCACCTAGAGCTAGTTCGAGAGCTCAAGAACACTAATACATCCACCAAAGCAGGATCATAGGGTTTTACGCATCTTTGCAGCCTGAACCTGGGTAAATCCCCCTTGTGTTGTCTACTAGTCCCGCTCTTCTCATGATCCCCGCGCCCCGCAACCGTAGAAGGGATTCCAGTGATCCCATAGGTTTCGTTTCCCAACGACATCTTTGGCGCGCTAGGTAGGGGGTGCAATCGTGAGAATCTGGTCTAGCAGTTGACGTAGCTATTCTTCATCGCCATGGATCCTAAGAAGAAGACGACCACAGAATCGGTTCGTCCAGAACCGGATTGGTACCGGCACGGACCGGTAGCGGGCCAGTCGCGGAGAGAACCCGTGGCGTGGCCCGCGACCATCCACATCGCCCTGATGGTCCAGTCCTGGCGAGCGGTGTCGTTCGCGCGTCAAGCGACGAGCCACCAGTCGTGGGCTCCAGAGGCAGAGTCGGGGCCCCGCAGGCGGCGCGGGGCCCTCCAGGGGGGCCGCGATCCCACCAGGCGGCGGCACAGCAGCCTCCAAGACGCCAACACCAGCGCCCATGGCGCGCTCTTCCCAGGTTGTGCGTGATGAGCAGTGTCACCCTGCCGGTGACCCTCCGCGCCGCCCTGGGAAGAGTCCTGTGTGCCCATCACATGATGAGGAGGGCCAGCATGCGCCCCGAGGTGCCGATGGAGGTGGCGAACGGCCGCGGGGCAGTGACGCAGCTCCTTCTAACGTGGTTAGAAGTCGAGGCGCATTGCGGTCCACCCAGCTTTTGCCGCCGCCCACACCAGTGGAGGCCCTAGCACACGCGCAGCTGCTCCTCGACTCTCCTCCCACTACGGAGAAGCTCGACGAATGGAGGGCCACTGTCCGGAGCCTCATCAGCATCGCCAACAACGACGAGTTGCGGCCGGTGGGACCCATAGGCCGTCGCTCCACCGGGCCACCGCATGCCAGCGGAGACCATGCCGGAGGCGATGCAGCCACGGTGCACCCGCTCCTCCGTCCCGGCCACCCCGAGCGTCGGTTCGATGCGACAACGCTTGAGACGATATCTCCTTCGTGTCGTCCGACCCGCGAACCAACCGCGATCAGCGCCAAGTCCTTTGGGAGCGGGCTCATGAGGACACTCAAACTATGATCGAGCGCTGACGTGACGTGCGCCACCAGTCGGACAGGCGGTCAGGGCCCACTACGGACCACCCAGCACCAGGAGACTACGGTGGCCTACCTTACGAGGTGGGTTGTCCGGCTTTCACCCGTGAGCTGCGGCAGTTCTAGTGGCCCTCCCACCGTACGTTCAAGCCGGACGTTGGCGAGAAGTACAATGGCAAGACTCACCCGTCAGAGTTCCTTAGCATCTACACCATCGCGATGCAAGCTGATGGGGCCCGCGATGATAAGGTGCTTGCCAACTACAACCGTTGGCACTCAAGCCTAATGTTATGTCATGGTTGATGCACTTGCCGGTGGATTCCATCTCTTCTTGGGCGGATCTGTGCCATGAGTTTGTTGGCGCCTTTACCGGAGGTCACCAAGCTCATGGCCAGGCGAGCAATTTACACATCATCCCCCAGAAGGAAGGAGAAAACCTGCGCAAGTACATCCAAAGGTTCAGCCGAGTGCAGTACAACACCCCCGACGTTCATCCTGCCGCCGTGATCAGTGCGTTCCATCAGAACATGCGCAATCGCAAGATGCGTGAAGAGCTGGCGATGAACAATGTTAAGGACGTGGCCGAGCTCTATGTTCTGGCCGATCGATGCGCTCGTGCTGAGGAGGGAAGGAAGTACCCCGGCGAAGGTGCCGACGCGGAAACCGACTCCACGGATGATACCGCCACCCCTGCGAAGAAGGGCCGGCGTCGTAACAGGAAGCGCAGGAGCAAGACCGTGCTTGCCGTCGAGGGATCCGACGATACCGGCGCCACCAAGAAACCCAAGGCAAGTGACCCCGGCAAGGAGGTTGCTGGGTGTGCCGCTTGCCGGGCCTTGGCGGCTGCAGATAAGCCAGGGGGCTCCGACAAGTAGTATTGCAAGATTCACCGCACCAAGGGCCATGACCTCCAAAACTGCCGGCAGGTAGAGCTGCTCGCCGAGAAGCAGAAAGCTGAGTATGAGCGACGGGACAAGGATAAAGGCCCAGATGGTGCCGAGGGATCCGACAAGAAACATGGCGGCCTCCTTGGCCGCCGCGGCAAGGATAATCAGCAAGAGAGGCCCGCTCCGGGCCACGACAAGAAGCAGGAAGACAATGATCATGATGAGGATGACGAGTCCGGCGACCATGAGTTTCAGAAAGCCACAGAGGCCATGTGCGTCGATGGTGGTGCCTCGCTGCATACATCCCACCGCCAACTCAAGCAGTGGGCGCGTGAGATCACGACGGTGGAGCCGTCGTTCGATGCACGGAAGCCGCTGAAATGGTCCAGCACGCCCATCATCTTCGACACCGAGGACCACCCTAACCGCACCACTGCGGTTGGGTGCTTGCCATTGTTGGTTTCACCAACAATCCGCAACCTCAAGGTGACGAAGATGTTGGTCGACGGTGGGGCTAGCCTGAACTTGATCTCGCCTGTCATGGTCAGAAGGCTGCAGATCCCTGACGGAGACCTCGAGGAGACAGGCACGTTCCAAGGGGTTAACCCGGGGAGGAGCCAGCCGAAGGGAAAGATCAAGCTTCTCGTGACATTCGGAGGGGAGCTGAACCACAGGACGGAGAGGATTGTTTTTGATGTAGCCGAGATCCCCTTGCCTTACAACGGGATCCTCGGCTGCTCGGCGCTAGCCAAGTTCATGGCGGCTTCACACTACGCCTACAACATGCTGAAGATGCCCGGGCCGATGAACATCATCACCGTCCCCTCTGACAAGAAAGATGCGCTGATTTGCGCCGACCAACTCTATCGGGAAGCAGTCGCAGCGGCTGCCGCTAAGGCACCTGCTCCTGCCGACGGAGCCCCAGGGGAGAAGAAGACCAGCGAGACCCCTCGCACCCATTCCGGCAAGCGCACCTCTTCGAGGTGTTGTGCTTCCGTTGAGAACGTGCCAGAGAGCCCCGCCGGCAAGAACAAGAAGTCTCGAGCTACACCACCTGAGACCAAAAAGGTGCCCGTCAAGGAGGATGGCACGGGGGGAGCGTTCACGATAAGCTCCACCCTTGACGGCCAATAGGAAAGCGAGCTCGTCACCTTCCTGCGGGCGAATGTCGATGTGTTTGCATGGCAAGCCTCCAACATCCCCGGCGTTCCCAGGGAGGTGATTGAGCAGCACCTTGCTGTCTGTCCCCTTGTGCGGCCCGTCAAGCAGAAGGTCAGGAAACAAGCTCTGGAGAGGCAGGAGTGCATCACAGAGGAAATCAGAAAGCTAGAGGCGGCAGGCTTGGTGAGAGGAGTACTCCATCCGACGTGGTTGGCCAATCCGGTAGTGGTGCGCAAGGCAAATGGGAAGTGGAGGCTGTGTATTGATTACACAGACATCAATAAGGCCTGTCCAAAGGATCCTTTCCCATTACCGTGCATTGACCATATTGTTGACTCCACAGCTGGGTGTGGCCTCTTATCGTTCCTTGACGCCTACTCAGGATACCACCAGATCTTCATGACAAAGGAAGACGAGGAAAAGACAGCATTCATCACCCCATGTGGTACGTATTGCTTTTTATGGATGCCTTTCGGGTTGAAGAGTGCTGGCTCAACCTTTGCGAGAGTGGTCCAGATTGGTTTTGAGCCCCAGCTACATAGAAATATGGAAACTTATATGGATGACATAGTGGTCAAAACCAAGGACAAAGCGACCCTTGTGCAAGATCTGGAGGAAACATTTACAAACCTTTGCAAGATCAACCTCAAATTGAACCCCGAGAAGTGTGTCTTCGGCGTCCCGTCCGGCAAGCTTCTTGGGTTCTTTGTGTCCCAGCACGGGATTGAAGCAAACCCAGATAAGATCAAGGCCATCGAGCAGATTGAGGCACCCAAATGGATCAAGGACGTGCATCGGCTCACTGGCTGCCCTGCTGCCATGAGCCGGTTCATCTCCAATTCCGCGGAGCGTGCCCTTCCTTTTTTCAAGATCTTGAAGAAGGCAGGGCCAGTGGAGTGGACCCCAGAGGCCGAAGCAGCGCTGCAGGATTTGAAGAGATACCTCTCCTCTACCCTAGTGTTGGTCGCGCCCAAACCACAAGAATCGCTACTGCTTTATCTAGCGGCAACAAATCAAGTGGTTAGCGCCGCACTAGTGGCGCAAAGAGAGGTCGACGAGGAGACAGCAGCAGCGGCAGAGTCAACGGTTGGCGGCCAGAACCTTCCCCGGCAGGGCTCGGTCCTAGAAAGATCGAGTCCCCGGCAGGGCTAGGTCCTGGCAAGACTGGCGCCGGCACGACAGGACCCACGCAACCGGGTGAAGAGGCACAGAAGAAGAAAATGGTGTAGCACCCAGTGTACTTTGTCAGCTCCCTCTTGCAGGGGGCTAGGTCAAGGTACTCAGGTGTGCAAAAGCTGCTCTTCGGCCTCCTTATGGCTTCGAGGAAGCTGCACCATTACTTCCAAATGCACGAGATCACGGTGGTCACCCGCCTCCCATTGTAACGGATACTGCACAACCCAGATGCGATGGGGAGGGTCGTGGAATGGGCCCTGGAGCTGTCGAGTTTCAGTTTGAAGTTTGAAAGTACCTCAATGATTCAGAGCAGAGTCTTGGCGGAGTTTGTTGCGGAATGGACCTCGACGCCCGACGAAGAGGTACAGGAGACCGCTCTCCCCAGCAAGAAAACGAGCCACAACTGGATCATGTACTTTTATGGTGCCTTCTCGCTGCAAGGCGCCGGTGCTGGTGTGCTGCTTGTCGCACCCACCGGAGAGCACCTCAAGTATGTCATCCAGATGCACTTCCCCCGGGAGATGTCAACCAACAACACCGCCGAGTACGAGGGTTTGCTTGCCGGTCTCAGGATCGCGGCAGACCTCGGAGTTAAGAAGCTCATCGTCAGGGGCGACTCACAGCTCGTCGTCAGGCAGATCAACAAAGATTATCAAAGCCCGTTGATGGAAGCTTACGTAGATGAGGTGAGGAAACTGGAGGAGCGCTTTGACGGTATACAAGCGGAGCATGTCCCTCGGGCGGAGAACGACATCGCCGACTACCTGTCAAAGCGCGCTGCCCTCAAGCTACCTGTGGAACCAGGTACTTTTGTGCTTCAGTTAACCCAACCATCCGTTGAGCCATCGACCGGGCAGAACAAGCGGAGGAAGCTAGGCCCCGACAAGTACTTCCCCACCGAGCTCCCCGGAGCCGCCGGCGAAGATGTTGCCGTGGATGCCGATCCTGCCGCAGGGCAACCGACTCCGGCAGGACCTCAGGTCATGGCCATGGAGGTGGCCGCTCCCGTGGCAGAAGAGATGCCTTTGGTCCTTGTCGTCGAGCCACAGGCTCCGGCATGGGCGCAGCACACCGTCCGATTCCTTCAAAAAGGAGAGCTTCCTGAGGAGCAGGAAGAGGCAGAAAGAGTAGCCCGCCGGTCTGCTCTGTACCAATTCGTTGATAACGTATTGTACAGAAGAAGACCGAATGGGGTGAAATTGATGTGCATCTCCCGGGAGGAAGGACTAAAGCTGTTGGCAGAGATACATGGAGGCATATGTGGCTCCCACATAGGGTCGAGGGCCCTTGCCGGCAAGGCTTTCCGGCAAGGTTTCTTCTGGCCCACCGCCCTCCAGGATGCGACGGCACTAGTAACCAAGTGTGAAGCGTGCCAGTTCCATTCGAAGAAGCTCCATCAACCAGCTCAAGCCCTTCAAACTATCCCTCTCTCCTGGCCCTTCTCGGCTGGGGGCTCGACATATTGGGCCCCTTCCCCCGTGCGGTCGGGGGCTTTGAGTACTTGTACGTCGCAATCGACAAGTTCACAAAGTGGCTGGAAGTGGAAGCAGTGAGGAAGGTGACAGCGCAGTCAGCCATCAAGTTCTTCAAGGGACTAGTGTGCCATTTTGGGGTGCCTAATAGGATCATCACCGACAACAGCACACAGTTCACGAGCCACGCCTTCATGCAATACATCGAAGATCTCGGCAGCAGGGTCTGTTTTGCTTCCGTGGCACATCCACCGAGCAACAGCCAAGCGGAGAGAGCAAATGCTGAAGTCCTGTGAGGCTTAAGGATGAAGACTTTTGACAGGCTGCGCAAAAGCGGGAGGCGCTGGATTGATGAGTTACCAACGGTTCTTTGGTCAATCAGAACGACGCCAAATCGAGCCACCGGCCAGACACCCTTTGCCCTGGTTTACGGGGCAGAAGCAGTTCTCCCCATGGAACTCATATACGGGTCACCTGAGTGCTCACTTATGATGAGCTTGAGCAAGAGTAGTTGCGGCAAGATGACGCGAGGCTCCTTGAGGAAGATCGTCTCCGGGCGGCTGTGAGAGCAGCACGCTACCAGCAAGCCTCGCGCCGCTACCATAGCTGCAAGGTTCATGCCCAGAGCTTTGAGGAAGGCGACCTTGTTCTTCGGCACGTTTAGTCGTCCAAGAATTCCAACAAGTTGACGCTGAAGTGGGAAGGCCCTTATCGGGTAACACGAGTCACTAGGCCCGACGCAGTCCGGCTAGAGACTAAAGATGCCATTCCAGTGAGCAACTCCTGGAACATTGAGCATCTTCGCAAGTTTTACCCATAAGGCGCGGCTGCCGGGCCTCCCGGCAAGCCACCCTTTTGTACAAGCCTTGCCGGCAAGGCATGTAACCCTTTGTACAAAGCCAGGCGTAGACCCTGAGCATAAATAAACAAAGCGCTGGCGCCCTAAGTTATAGCATGCATGCTAGGTTGAGTCTCTTCCTTGGTTAGGGTTGATAGTGCTTAGCGGCGGCTAACCCCTAGCTTAGAGGTCAAGTGCGCGTCTCTCTATTCTTCTCTGTCTTCTTTGGTTTGCAGGGCACATAAGTACTCTTGCCGAACTATTTTGGAAGAAAGGGAACGGACTGGCGTCCGGACCCCGGCAAGCCAAAGTTGCCGGGGGGGCTGCAAGAATAAAGATCCATCCACGGCAAGCCAAAGTTGCCGGGGGGCTGCAGATCCAGATAAGTTCTCTATCCTATATCATGCATTTCATTATGAACTGGGATACGTGAAACCCCGTTCTATCTCTAAGCTGCCGTGCTTCCCCTTTTCGGCGCCCAATTATTATCCCCTGGGTCCGAATCTGGTCATAGCCGCGGCAGCAAAGAAGAAGAATGGGGAGCCTAAGCCCACCTCATCCCTGCCTCCGCCAAGAGCGTGAGGAAGGTCGAGCGAAGTGGGGAGACGGCAAGGCCTGTTGCTGGGTGAAAAACCTTTATCTTAAAAAATAACAAGGATTCACTCCTTGTCATGGGTTCCACCCGCGAACGAAAATCCCGGCAAACATCCCTTTTTCATTAAAAAAACATCCCGTACAGGAACAGTTCATACAAAATGAAAAACATGAACAAGGGGATTACAAGTTCTAAAGTTAACAAAGGCCCGAGGGCTTACAAGACTAAAAAGATATAAGGTGCCTCAGGAAATGGAACAAGAAAGCAGAAGGGCAAAAGGGGCGCCTAGGCGAGCTACGAGTGGCAGAAGACACCAAGAGAACATCTCGGTGGCTGTCCAAGGGCTAGATGGTGATGGCGGCGCCGGAGGCAGAGCTCGAAGACGAGGCGGCAGGACGTCAATACGCGACGAAGGCGTCGGTGCCCGTGTACTCCGACTTGACGGCCTTGCCGCCCGGCCTCTTCCTCTTCCACAGCCTCCCAATGCCAGCCGCCCTAGGAGACGACCTCGAGAAGTTCAAGGAGCCGGCGACGCGGATGATGGGGTCGCCGGTGCCGCTCGGAGCGGCGCCTGACACCTAGTTGGACCCGTCATCCTGCCGCCCGCTGCCCTCGTCATCGCTGCCGTTGTCTTCCTCGCCACTCTCGCTTGAGGAGGAATCTTCATCGTCGGAGGAGCTCTCCACGCAGCACCTCACGCGAGTCCCGAAGTGCCCGAAGATCTTGACGGAGAGGAGGCCACCCTCCATGAGTTTGAAATGGAGAGTGAGCCCATCTGTTAAGCTGTGGAGGTGAGCGAAGGTCTTCCACCCTTGGTGAAGATACATGACGTGGGGGCGGGGAACTCGACGTCGGCCCATGTGCCGCTGTTCCCACAACCCCTCATGTGCAGCCGCAACGCCTGCGGCGGATCCAGCTCCATCTCCCGCGCAAATGGAGTCGGGAGGCGAAGGCGACGGCGCGGTGGCTGGCGCAGCCTGACAAAGAATTCGCAGGGGTTGTCCCTGGTGTGGCCCTCCATCGGAGAGGGGCTGCTGGCGGGGGCGAGACCGATCTTTCACCCTGTTCTCCTCTCCCTCGAGCACCACGACGACCTCGACCTCGCCCCTCCCCCTTCCTCTAGTGGCCGGCTCCGCCACTATGAGCTCTTGGGGAGGGGCGATGCGCTGTCTGGCCGAAACCCTCGCTGCCACCGATGATGCGTCGCCACGCCCCCTCGCCATGGCAGAAGAGAAGAAGGAAGCAGGAATGGAGAGAGGCAGATGGCGAAGGGTTGAGAGGCACCGTTCCTCCCGCTCCCCTCTTTATAAAGGGATGGGGGCGAGGCTCGGCCGCCCCCTCTCGGCCAATCTGGCTCGTTGAAGTGACAGCAAGCGGGGCAGTTGACCGCCATCCCCGCTCCATTGAAGGCGCGTGGGAATCGACCCGCATGTGCGCAACTACCCACGTCCCGTGTGCCTGTCATTCGCGCTTCGTTATGCATGCAGCAAACATGGCGCAAGGGGCGGGCGCAGTGGGACGCGTGGAACGACGGTTCCCAAGCGAGGGCAGTAAATGGGAGGCGGCCCTGCGGTCTCGAAGAGACACGCAAGCCGCCTCTTTACTGTCCACCACAAGGTGACGCCAGCATGCTTCCGTCATGCGCGCGCGCACGACCCCCACGTCGCGCGTTCAACGCGGGTCGTGGGGAAGCGCAGCAGACGGAACAGTGCCCGCGGTAAAAATCCGCCCCAACTGCCCGCGCACCGTTTTGGGCCTGGCCCAACAACATACTGCGCTTATGTGTGGCCCAGGCCCGGGGGCTCTTGTCGGTGTACAAAAGTAGGGGCTCTGCTTTTGACCCCTTTACTTGTGCACGGGCAGTCAGAGCCTCCCGCCACGGCCACGCATAACATGGCAGGAAAGGGAAGCTCGACAGAAGCCGAAGGCACAAGACAAACAAAGCAACGACAAGGACCAAGGCCACAAAGATCAGAGGGACGAAGCAGGTTTCCTCGGCATGGACCCTTGCTCGGGGCAGCCTCAGCAACCCCGGCAAGACCCTTGCCGGGGGAGCTCGCCCCCACCAGCCGAGCGAGCGACCTTTGAACCCACCGACGGTAGACAAACACGTCAGGACAGGGCTCGGGAGGCACCTCCGTGGTGGCATGCAGATCTTTGTGAAGACATAGAATGCTCAAGATCAAATGAGGATAGGAAGGCAACCATCCTCACCGAAGAAACCCACGAGACCCCCGGCAAGATCCTTGCCGGGGAAGCCAGCGCGCCACGGCAAGACCCTTGCCGGGCCACCCGACAAGACCCTCGCCAAGCGCACCGGCAGGGCCACTGCCAGGCCCGAGCCAGCCAAGTCTTCGCCGCCGTTCGCATGCAGCTGCCGACCCAGCCAGCTGGGCAGGCACCCGCTTGGCAACATACAGCTCTTCGAGGAGGCTCCACCACCGCGCCACCTCAGCTGCCTGCCTGCCTACATGGCACCGCATGCGTCGCTGGCCAGGGCGCGTGTCGAAGCAAGGAGGAGCGGCGACGGACGGGATGGGCCTCGCCCCCGTCCCCGATAAAGCGATAGGACACCTAAGCCTTGCATTAAATGCGCCTTGTCATGTAATACCAGCGATAAGCTCGCAACGCTGTAGCACTTTCCACCTCCTGTGTGCCACTGTGGCAGCCCCTTTTGTCTATAAAAGGAGGCCCATGGCACACGGAGAAAGGATTCGGCTCTTTCGAACCTCGCAGCACCTAGAGCTAGTCCGAGAGCTCAAGAACACTAATACATCCACCAAAGCAGGATCATAGGGTTTTACGCATCTTTGCGGCCCGAACCTGGGTAAATCCCCCTTGTGTTGTCTACTAGTCCCGCTCTTCTCACGATCTCCGCGCCCCGCAACCGTAGAAGCGATTCCAGTGATCCCATAGGTGTCGTTTCCCACCGACAGAAACTAGGCACATCTCCTATGAGCTCGGGCCCTTTCTTGATATCACGCATCGGATCTTCAGCAACACTTTGTTCCCTCGTGTTGGTAACCAGGATATGATGCACTCCTATCTGGTGGACTTACTTCTCTTCTTCCAAAAGCAATAGGGCACTCAGGGGGTGCTGGACGTTTCTCTTGTTATGTGGTCAGAACTTCATTCTGCGGTCATGGAGCGTAAGCGCATCATCTATGGCCCCTTTCTTGATGCAGCTCATTAAGGAGACCCGGGCTTCGCCGTTTTCGAATGAGGAGCTTATCACTAGGGGCTTAGTCTACCATGATGTTATTCAGCTGAGGCTAAAGGAGAAGTGGGGTACTTCTACTCCTCCAGAGAGTGACACTGGCAGGTCTGATGATGATGATGAGACGAACTATGAGCCACTGTCTGAGGATCCCTCTTGGGGAAGAAGCTCAAGGATAAGATGAAGAAGTTGTTCTGCTTCCAGACAAAGGGATGGTACAAGGCTCACGTGGAAGCCAAGAAGGCTTGCAGTCGTGACAAGGCTATCATGAGGCAGGTTGGTCTCGATGTTACTAGTGGCTCCGAGGACAGGATCACTAATGAGGATGCTTGGAACAGACAACATTGCCCGTGGACTGATTCTGATGAGGGATCTAGAGGTCCACCACCTACCGCAGAGGAGTCTAAGGAGGAGGAGCATGATTGGTGATGTCATGGAGTTCTGCTACCACCTTCATTCTTAGGTGTACTTTCTAGCCTTCCGGTGTCTCGATGCCAAAGGGGGAGAGAGTCTAGGGATTTGCTGCATCATCTTATTTGTCTTATTTGGTGTTGCTTTCCTTGTTCGAACTCTTTCATTTGGTCTGTGTCTAACTTATGTGTTTGAGACCATTTGGTGTGAGACATATGTGCTACCCTATCTTTATATGCTATGTCGAGTACTTCGTTAGTATGTGAGATGTATTATGTTTATGCCCTTATCCTTATGCTCACATGCTAGTCCTTGCATCCTAACTCCTACTTTGTTTATGCAAGAGTATTGTTTGTCTATAAAATATAGTGGGAGTGTCTGTCGATGTCAAAATCGGCAGATCTTGGGTAGGGGGGCCCAAGCTGTATGTCTGAGGATCGATGGTAACAATGATTAAAAGGACACAGTGTTTACCCAGGTTCGGCCCTCTTAATGAAGGTAAAACCCTACTCCTGCTTGAGTATATTCAACGAGTATAGGGGTTACAAGAGTTGATCTACCTCGAGATCGTAATGGCTAAACCCTAGCTTGTCTAGCCTATCAATATTCTAATCTTGCCTTCGGTCTAAACCCTATGTTTATATAGATACCTTAGGGGCATAGGGTTATACAAAGTCGGTTTAACAGAAAGGAAACAGTATATCCAGACACCTAAACTTGCCATCCACGTATACAGGAGTCCTAACCGGACACGAGTGGCGGTCATCTTTCTTGCATCTTGATGGCCCATTAGTCTGGCCCATATCCAATAGACCAGATGCCCGAGGACGCCTTAGTCCAGGACTCCCTCAGTAGCCCCTGAACCAGTCTTCAATGACGACGTGTTCGGCGCGCAGATTATCTTCGACATTGTGAGGCGGGTTCCCTGAACAATATACATCAACTTTCCTCCATAAAAGAACTGTATTCGGCTTTGCATAATTAACACAACCCTTAGCCGCGAAGGCAGGATATATAAAAAATAGAAACAATATCTTTACTGACAACTTTTTCTGGTGAAGCGTCAGACTTGACCCTTTAGCGTTTTGAACCATTTTCACACCCCGTGTTCCGTGTTTCAAGGCCAAGCCCCCTTGGTCCATTTTGTCAAAACAGAGATCGTGCCCACTTGTTATAGGATTACTCATCAATAAGATTTGGGTAATCCAACCATTTATGGCGCATGCTTTCATTGGGAACAGGCGAGTTTCAAGGCATAAGTGGGGGGACGGTTGGCATTTTTCCTATCTATAGGAGGGCAATGGATTTCTTGTCTCTTCCCCACGCCTTTCGATCTCCTCAGCCTTCCAATCTCACAAACCCTCGGCGCCCGAAAAGTTTTCGTCTTCCTCACCACCACCACGTCCTCTGACCATGGCCGGATCCGATTCCAAGGGCAAGTGGGTGGCCTCCTCCATCACGGAGAAGGAGATAAAGGATCTTGCGGGATACCTGGCCACGACCATCGCGCACAGGCTTCCCACCAAAGGTCAAATCATCCCTACTCTGGAGCTCGGCGAAATGGTCATTTTCCTCCCTCATTTCCTTAGAGGTCTAGGTTTTCCACTCCATCCCTTCGTCTGGGGACTCATGTTTTATTACGGGCTAGATTTCCATGATCTAGCCCCAAACTCTTTCCTCCACATCTCGACGTTTATCGTCATGTGTGAGGCTTTACTCCGCATCCCCCTACACTTCGGCCTATGGCTGAAGATCTTCAATGTGAAGCCGAAGGTGGTCGACGGGCAGCACGCAGACTGCGGCGAGGCCATGATGAGCAAGCTGCCCAACGCCACATGGCCCAAGGGGGCCTTTGTCCAGACCGTCAAGGTCTGGCAACAAGAATGGTTCTACATCACGGAGCCGCGCCGCAGCAACAGGGCGGCCATTCCGGAGTTCAGATCCGGAGCCCCCATGAGGCTCACATCATGGAACGCCAAGGGCCTCGACTGGGGGTCCTAGACGGAGGTGCAGGCATTACAAACGCGCATCACCAACGTGTTGGGCAAGAACGTCGGTCTCACCAATGTGGTGCAGATCATGTTCTTCCGCCACATTCTCCCCTGCCAGCGCCGGACTTCCCCCATGTGGGAGTTCAATCCGGAGGAGCCACGGACCCTGCATCACTTCCTCGGCATGATGCACGCCGGAATATGGAAGCTGCTTTTCAAGGCCCAGAAGAGCTGGCCCATGGGGACCAAAGACGTCGGTCTTGACGCCGAGAATCCGGCCACTCTGATAAGTGTTGACTTTTCGAAGATATATCAAGTCTATATATTCCATCAATACGAATCTTATCAGCCCACCTCTTTACAGGGCTGGACAAACAAGGCGAAGCGGATCAAGTGTCTGGCTCCGTTACCCGAAGACCCAGTCACCCCTCAGCTGGAGGAGATGCTGGTCCCGGCGCCCTACCAAGTGCCGGAGAAGAAAGGCAAGAAGAAGGGCAAGGATCCCAAGGGTGGGCCCTGCTGCAAAGGTCCTCCGGACGCTGTGTTCGGAGAGACCGAGGTCGTGTCCTCTCACGAGGAAGACGAGGACGAAGAGGAGGAGGAGGAGGAAGTGGAGAGCGACCCCCCTTGCATCACAAGGAGGAAGAAGAAGATGGCCTCTGAGAATTCAGAGGGGGCGACACCGAAGAAGAAGAAGACCACCTTCTCGGTCAGTTCGGACTCGGAGTCCGAACACAGCTCAAGGAGAGGCCCCAGGGTTAAGTCCCTGGCGGAATCATAAGCATCGAAAACCTTACATGTTCAGCTTCCGCTTACCCGCCTCTGTATAAATTGTATCTTTGCTTCTATTTCAGCCCTCGGCGTGATATCCCGAACCCCTCATCTTCGTCAGGGAATTCTCTGGTGCCTGAAGAGGCGGAGAGCGATGGACCATCACGATCCCTCTCCCCCGTGCCATGGAGGACACCGAGGTGTCGTCCCAAAGGACCTCTCCTGGCCGAGGAGGGGCGGACTAGGCCGTCCAGAAGGCGCCCGAGGTTAATACCTCGGATGCCGCAGACCGGGGCACGGCGACCCCCATGACCACCGAGGGTGGGGGGCCAATAGTTCGGTCCCTCACCGAACACTGTCTCAGAGACCAATGTGGCTCCGGGTTTGGACCAACACCCCTCTTCAACGAAGCGGGGAGGAGCAGTAGCTCCATCGGCGGCCTCTGTTGATCTGGAGGCCGCTCCTATTCTAGAGGAAGCGCTGCAACGCGCTTCCATTGTGGAAGAGCACCGCACCCTGATGGGTGCGGTTATGAAAAAGGTTCAGTCTGTGAAAAGTGGACTGAACGACGCCTTCAACAGCCTACTGACGGGCTTTGAGGTATGTGATGTAATTCTCTAACAAATTCTTTTGTATGAAAGGTTAAACCCATGTATGGATAGCAGCCCCCGAGACTCTATCCGGATTAGAACAATCTGGACAGAGAATCCCACTTTAAATTATTAACATACCGTGTTGCTACATGAGACATGCGTCCATGTTGGCAGCTACCGCTGGAGCCATAGAGGTTTCCGAGCTCAATCGGAAGCTTCGACTAGCCGATGAGGAGCTCGACCGCATCAACAAGCGGTTTGACGAAACGCAAGGTATGCGGGAATATTACATACCCAAAGTGATATGTGTGCTAATTCTTTAAATTTACTGAGTTTTATGACTATACTCATAGTTGGCGCAGCCGAGGTCGAGTCCCTCAAGAGTGCTCTCGCCTAAGCCAATAAAGAGGCGGAGGTGAGCAGGGCGACCACTGACAAAGCAGCGAAGGAGTTGGAGGTGGAGCGAACTGCCCGCCAACAACACAAGGCGCGGGTGGGCGAGGTCGAACAAGAGCTCAAGGACACCATTAAAAAGTGCGAGTCCTTGGAGCAGAAGAGTTTGGAGCAAGCCTCCGAACTCACCAAAGCTCTCGAAAGCATGATGGAGGCCCGGGTTGAAGCCCAGGGTGCTTGCCAGGAGATCCAGGAGGCGAGGCAGATAGCGGCTGGTAAGGCCTTTCTTCTGCAGAGTAAATTTACAAGTAAGAGATACATCTTGTTGACCCAAGTTTGGAGTTCTCCAGGCGCGTTTGTGGATCTGCCGAGGACTGTTGCCGACGCCGCAGAGTTCTTCCAAGCCGAAGAGGGGAGCTCGACGGAGAAGTTGTTCTGGTCGCAGTACCTTGCGCCAGAGCATCCGACACCCCTCAGCGATCAGCTGAAGCAGCTGACCGAACTGCATAGGGTAGCCGGACTGGCCATGAAGGATGTAATAGTCCGTCTTTGGCCATTCGAGCCCATACCCAGTAGCTACTTAGGACTCGTGAAGCGGCTGGTCGATGCGCGTCCTTGGGTCGACGCTCTCAAGCGGTCGGCCTGCATAGAAGGTGCCCGGATGGCCTTTTCCGGAGTCAAAGTGCAATGGGCAAAGATGAAGGCCACCAAGATTGCCACCGCAGGGCCGCCTGAAGGCAAGGACCACCAGAGGCCGGAGAAGTACTTCCGCAAGGTCCTCGAGGGAGCCCGCATTGTAGAGGGTCAGTGCTCGAAGGATATCATATTTGAGTAGTGGAGTCCGGTTTGTAAGAACCATGTAATGAACTCATAACGTTAAATATTTATGCTTGCGCTTTATGATTTTGTTAGTTTATCCTCCTGTTTGGCCATTTATTTTATAAGTCTGAAAGTTTACCAGTCGTTGGCTTCTGCCCCCATGTAAATATTACAGGGGTGTTCGGGAACGCATATCCGCACTTTGTCCAACATCTTGGTCCTATATAGGAGGCATCTTGCGAGATGAACAAGGCAATCCGACTTTGCGGCTTTATTACTTTCACTTAGACAAATTGGTGGGGCTAAGTACTAGCCCCTGTTGCATGAACAGAAATCTAGATTACGGTACCTTTGCAACACGGCTGGTCAAAGCCAGCCCCTCGTATAACACGACATAAATCGCGAACAATTTGTAGTATAATACTAAGTCACCGGATCGCTGACCCGCTCTCACATATCATGACAGTCAGTTTTCGACTTTCTCTACTGAGGTACTTAACAGGACGAACCAGAAATACAATCGTAGTAGTTCTCCCTTTACTACCTTAGCCGAACTTGCGGAATGTAAGGTGGCAAACACAGGAGCCGAGCAAACCCAACTATAGACCAAAGACATGATTCGGAGCCGATGCATATAGTGCAATATCCGGGACGCCGAAGAGTTCCCTATAGGTGTTCGGACTTTGAGAATTTGCGGGGCCAAATACAGCCCCTGGTATGAAGGCCGTGCCGAAGTGCATATGTCAGTCGAAAGCAAGGAGGGAATATGGATGACGAGATAATATAAGAACCCAAAAAAGGGGTGGTGATCATCTGCTTCCTTTATATCCTTATCAATACGCCAAGGCATGTTTCGACAGACAATGCAATTAATATTAAGGTCATGCTACATGCCTAAAAAAATTACATAAGGGAAAGTCTAGCACAGGGCCTAAAAGTAATGGTTTGAAGACTCCAGTGATACTCTGCCGCACGTCTGCGCCATTTCTCCTTAGTAAAAAATCCTTTGATAGGAGTATTTGATGGTTGTCCATAAAGATGGGAAATGCTAGCCTTGAAAGGATCCCTGATGCAACCATACAGCAAATAGGGCTCTTAATGAACCTGTAGTGAAACAAGATGTATGCAGTCCAAATAGGGTCAAGCCGTACTATGGACATTTTCTGCAGTGTGCCTCCGGCGCTACCCAAGGTATTTTGAGTGTGTAGTTATGTACGCGCAGTACGTAAGCCGCAACCTTACGAGGCAGTCGGCGGAGGCCGAACTGCTAATCAAGGTCCGGACCCGTCAAGTTATCGCAGTGATGCACGGACCGGACTCGTTTAGAGATGTTGTTGGCTTTAATGTCCAACAAATTATTGGCTTGATAAGGCCGCCAGACCTCGGCTGCAAGGGCTATGGTGTGTTCTTCAATATGGAGGGAGCACTCCATATTTCCATTGACTGTAATAACGCCGCGAGGTCCGGGCATCTTAAGCTTCAAATAAGCATAGTGCGGGATTGCATTAAAGCGGGCGAAAGTAGTTCGTCTGAGCAGTGTGTGATAACCACTGCTAAAATGGATGATGTCGAATATTAGTTCCTCACTACGGAAGTTGTCTGGGGAGCCAAATACTACCTCCAGTATTAGTGAGCCCGTACAACGGGCCTCCACGCCGGGCATCACACCTTTAAAGGTAGTGTTACTAGGCTTGATTCTTGATTGGTCAATGCCCATCTTGCGGACAGTGTCTTGATAAATCAAGTTGAGACTGCTGGCCCCGTCCATAAGGACTCTAGTGAGATGGTATTCATCGATAACTGGATCGAGTACTAGGGCGGCTGAACCACCATGATGGATACTGGTTGGGTGATCCCTACGATCAAAAGTGGTCAGACAGGCTGACCATGGGTTGAACTTTGGGGCGACAGGCTCTACGGCATAGATGTCCCTTAGTGTGCGCTTGCGCTCCCTTTTGGGAATGTGAGTGACATAGATCATGTTCACTGTTTTCACCTTGGGGGGAAACTGCTTCTGGCCCCCGGTGTTCGGCTGACGAGCCTCATCATCATTCTCACTTGGAGGTCCTTTTCCCTTGTGTTCGGTATTTATCTTACCAGCCTGTTTGAAAACCCAACAGTTCCTATTGGTGTGGTTAGCAGGCTTATCGGGTGTGCCATGAATCTGACAGGGCCTCTCAAGGGTTTTGTCCAAACTGGATGAACCGTCCTTGTTGCCTTTGAAAGGTTTCTTTCACTGACCGAATTTAGAACCACTGAATCTGGCATTGACTACCGTATTATCTGCATCATCATTGTTGCTCTGACGTTTTTTGTGAGGAGTGGTTTACCATTGCCATCCCAGGCCTCAGAAGTGTCGGGGTCGCCCGAGCTGTTGCTTCTACGAGCCAACCAGCTATCTTCACCCGCGCAAAAATGGGTCATAAGTGCAGTTAAGGCTGCAATGGTTTTCGGCTTCTCCTGCCAGAGGTGTCGGGCGAGCCATTCGTCTCGGACGCTGTGTTTGAAGGCCGCTAAGGCTTCGGCATCCAGACAGTCCACAATTTGGTTCTTTTTAATTAGGAACTGATTCCAAACCTTGCGAGCCGCGCCTGGTTGCTCGATTATGTGACTCAAGGCATCTGCATCCGGTGGTCGGACATAAGTGCCTTGAAAGTTGGCCCGAAAAGCATCTTCCAAATCTTCCCAAGTTCCAATGGAGTTCTCTCAGAGGCTGTTCAGCAAGTGTTGTGCTGGTCCTTTCAGCTTTAGAGGAAGATATTTAATGGCATGGAGGTCATCTCCACGAGCCATATGAATGTGGAGAAGAAAATCTTCAATCCAGACGGTCGGATCTGTCGTTCCATCATACTGCTCAATGTTCACGGGTTTAAACCCTTCCAGAAACTGGTGTTGCATTACCTCATCAGTAAAGCACATAGGGTGTGCGGCGACCCTGTATCGTGCGATATCGCGGTGGAGATCGGATGACATCTGAGTTCGGTGCTGATCCCGAATATTGTAGTGTTCATCACGCCGGACTTCGTAGCCATTATCTCATGTCGGGGCACGGCCACTTGATCCATAGATCGATTTGGTCTAGCCAGCTTTATTGGCCAGGTCCCGTTGCAAGTCATATGTGTAGCCCGCAGCTGTTGTCTCCTTACCTCTTCGGCGAGGGGGTGCAGGATGGTGTTCGGCTTGATATGCCGCTTTATCCCGTCCATGTGGTGGTCGGTCTGGTTGGTCTATCTGATTGTATTTTGACAGTAATGGCTCAAGGGCTTCGTCATCGAATTGTGGCAGCAGTTTGTGCTTGGGGTAACTTTTGGTAGGTCACTTGTGGCCGTACTCCTCGGCGGCCAGGACCTTGGTCCGCCTTTCATTGAGCGTATCCTATTCAGCTTTGAGCTGCTGTTGTTTCTTTTTCAGGCTCCTAGTTGTGGCGATGAGCTGTCGCTTGAAGCGTTCTTGCTTAAGGGGTTCCTTTGGGATGATAAAATCTTCATCATCGAGGCTAACATCCTCTTCGGAGACTGACATATAATTACTGTCTTTCGAATCTTCGTGACCCTCCTCTCTCTCATCATGTTCGGACATGGGCTCGACGGGGTGTTCAAGATCTTTGATATTATCCAGAGTCTCATTATCTCTGGTGTCGGTATTACTATCCTTTGCCCGACGTGATCGTGAGCGGTGCCGTTGACGTTTGTGCTTTGGTGGTTCATCGACGGGCCTGTCCTCATCGGGATTCTGATTATCCTTGTTGTCCTTTTTATCTAGAGTGTCCACCATGTATACGTCATAGGTTGAAGTGGCCGTCCAACGCCCTATGATGGGTGGGCCTTGGCCTGATTTGGCGTCGGCATTGTTGTCCATATCATCGATGTCTTCGGATGCATAGTCCAGCATGTTGGTTAAATCCTCAACAGTGGCTATTAAGTGGGTGGTGGGCGGGTCATAAAATTCCCCGCTTCCAGCCCCCAGCCCATGCTGGGTGCAGTTCGGAGGCAAGGCTTCCGCAATGGCGAGAGATCGCATTAAGCCTAGTGCTTCATCTAAGGGTGAAAGCTGGGTGAGAGTCTGCGGATCTGTAGGGCTAATTTCGGTGACAGACACCTGATCGGACCCGATTGACATAGACCTTGGTAGTTCGGAGTTGTCATCCAGAGGCGGGTCAAAAACCGCATCCGGGTCCCTGGTTGAATGTTCCATGGTAGAAAAGAGTCTGGCGGGGATGATCCTCCCCTCTTCGGACGATACAACCCGCTTTGGATCTAAGGCCGAGGCGGGTGTGAGTGTCGACCCCCGAACGGGATCTAAGAGCGGATCCGAAAAGTTTCCTTCATGGGGGCAAGGGGCGGCAACCGAGGCCATGAACCCCTCAAAGATTAGATCTCCTCGGATATCGGTGATGTAATTTAGGTTTCCAAACCTGATCTGGTGGCCGGGGGCGTAACTATCGACCTGCTCGAGGCGGTCGGCCGAGTTGGCACGAAGCACGAAGCCGCCAAACACAAACACCTATCCGGGGAGAAAGGTTTCCCTGGACGTAGCATCATCGTTGACGAGGAGGCGCGCCATCGATCCTTCTGTCGACGATACAACCGAGCTCTCAATGAAAGCACCAATGTCGGTATCAAAACCGAAAGATCTCGGGTAGGGGGCCCAAGCTGTATGTCTGAGGATCGATGGTAATAATTATTAAAAGGACACATTGTTTACCTAGGTTCGGACCCTCTTAATGGAGGTAAAACCCTACTCCTGCTTGATTATATTCGACGAGTATAGGGGTTACAAGAGTTGATCTACCTCGAGATCGTAATGGCTAAACCCTAGCTTGGCTAGCCCATGAATATTCTGATCCCGCCTTCGGTGTAAACCCTCTGGTTTATATAGATACCGGAGGGGCTTAGGGTTGTACAAAGTCAGTTTAACAGAAAGGAAGCAGTATATCCAGACACCTAAACTTGCCATCCACGTATACGGGAGTCCTAATCAGACACGAGTGGTGGTCATCTTTCTTGCATGTTGACGACCCATTAGTCTGGCCCATATCCAATAGACCGGAGCTCGATGACCCCTTAGTCCAGGACTCCCTCAGTGTTGATCCTAGTGTGTGTGCTTTGCATTCAATAAGCACATCTAATTAGTGCACACATCTAGGGGGGTCTGTCTGTATTTTGTAGAGAGTGGGTTTGCTTATTATCTAGATATATTCGTTGTGCAAATCCCGTGTTGTCATCAATCGACCAAAAAGGGGAGATTGTTAGGGAATATGTCTCCCTTAGTGATTTTGGTGATTGATGACAATATGTTTGAGGACTAATCGTGTGCATTGAGCATTTCAGATATTCCATCATAAGGCACAAGACGATTACTGTCCCTCGAAGCCTACCACAGAAGATGGTTTATTTTCCTTCGGTGGGTTTGAGTCATAGGATAAACCGTACTATCAAGAGAGGGTTCGCGTCGGAAAGGTTTGGGTCGAATCATCACGTACACACTCTCTCTGCACCCATGTCTCTATTCCGCTTCCTTGGAATAGTCCATCTGTTTTGCTGTAGAGGTGGTGGAGAGCTGCAAGCGGTAGTACCGCAGGCGGAAGCGGTAGTACCGCTTATTAGCGGCAATGCCGCTGCTAGTTCCGCTTGTACTACCGCTCCCTGATGTGGTCTCGACTTTTCGTGTCGGGTTCTATGGTAGTTGATATGCCTCCGTCGTATCTATAATTTTTGATTGTTTCATGCCAATATTATAAAACTTTCACATATTTTTGGCAACTTTTTATATGATTTATTGGACTAACCTATTGATCCAGTGCCAGTGCCAGTTTTTGTTTGTTGCATGTTTTTTGTTTCGCAGGAAATCCATATCAAAAGAAGTCCAAACGCGATAAATATGGAGAATTATTTTGGAATATTTTTGATTTTTGGGAGGTGGAATCAATGCAAACGGGGGCCCACGGTGACCACAACCCACCAGGGCGCGTCAGGCACCCCCTGGCGTGCCCAGGTATCTTGTGCCCTCCTCAAAGCTCGGTTGAGACCCTGCTTCTGGTGCAAGAAATATCATTTATGGGAAAGAAAATTGTGTAAAAATTTCAGCGCAATCGGAGTTACGGATCTCCGGGAATTTAAGAAATGGTGAACGGCCAAATCTGGGAACGCGAAACAGAAGATAACAGAGAGGGAGATCCAACTCGGAGGGGCTCCCACCCCTCCGCCGCCATGGAGGCCATGGACCAGAGGGAGAACTCTCCTCCCAACTAGCGGGGAGGCCAAGGAATAAGAAGAAGGAGGGGGGCTCTCTCCCCCTCTCTCCCAGTGGCGCCGGAGTGCCGTCGGGGCTAGGATCATGACGACGATCTACATCAACAATCTTGCTACCGTCAACACCAAATCTCTCCCCCTCTATGCAGTGGTGTAACACCTCTTCTCCCAACTATAACCTCTACTTAAACATGGTGCTCAACTCCGTATATTATTTCCAATGATATTTGGCTATCCTATGATGTTTGAGTAGATCCGTTTTGTCCTGTTTGTTAATCATGATCTTGGTTGGTATGATTGTATATTTTATTTATGGTGATGTCCTATGGTTCCCTCTGTCTCGCGCGAACATGAGGGGGCCCCACTTTAGGGTGTTGTAATATGTTCATGGTTTGCTTATTGTCGGTGTTGCGAGGGTGACAGTAGCGTAAACGTGGATAAGTGGGTTTTGGCGGATGGGAGTAAAGAGGACTTGATACTTAATGCTATGGTTGGGTTTCACGACCTTAATGATCTTTAGTAGTTGAGGATTCTTTCTAGGGGTCCAATCATAAGTGCATATGACCCAAGTAAAGAAAGTATGTTAGCTCATGCCACTCCCTCATATAGAATTATAAGAATGATTACCAGTACTTGTTATCAATGGTCTAGGGACAAATGACTTTCTTATTGACAAAAGCTATCCACTTTTATTATCTTGCAGTTTATTCGTAGTTTTATTCTCGCAAAGTACTCGCAGTTTTATCTCTTGCAAAATAGTTTCATACTTGTTCTAGGTAAAGCAAACGTCATGTGTGCGTAGAGTTGTATCGGCGGTCGATAAAACTTGAAGGAATATTTGCTCTACCTTTAGCTCCTTGTTGGGTTTGACACTCTTATTTATCGAAGAAGGCTACAAACGATCCCCTATACTTGTGGGTTATCAAGACCTTTTTCTGGCACCATTGCTGGGGAGCAATAGCGTGGGGTGAATATTCTCATGTGTGCTTGTGGAGATGTAGTTCCTCTCTCATAATAATTGAAAGTAGGAGCAGCAAGCACATGCATATTACATTCATCAAATATCATGCACAACGGTAAAAGGCAACCCATCAATATAATCCTTAATAAGAACAAACTTCTCCGATATAGTGAAGTTTGGAGAATTCAAAAAGATAATAGGAGTATCATGTGTGGGTGCAATAGCAACAATTTCATGTTTAACATAAGGAACAATAGCAAGTTCATCATAAGCATAATTCATATTGGCATCTTGTCCACAAGCATAGTAAGCATCATCAAAAAGGGATATTTCAAATGAATTAACAGGATCATAGCAATTATCATAGCATTCATCCTTTGGTAAGAACGAAGGGACGTTAAACAATGTATGAGTTGAAGAGTTACTCTCATTAGAAGGTGGGCACGGGTGATCAATCCGCTCTTCCTCCTTTTGTTCTTCGCTCTCCTCATCATCTTTTTCATCCAATGAGATCACAATTTCATCAATTCCTTCTTCTTAGACTCCTGCAAAATATTAGTCTCTTCTTGGACAGCGGAGACTTTCTCAAATAAATGCACCAATATCGGATTTGTATTTATAATTATCATAACAATAATTAAGGATAGCAAAATTTTCAGGTCTATAAGCTGAATCATCAAAATCTTCAAACTTTTCAAAGAAAGATTCAATTCCATAAGCACCCTTAAAAGCAACAAATTATTCTATTCATTCCACATCATAGTAATCATATATACCATTAGCATAAGAAGGCATGGTTTCATTATCATTAAATTTGCATGAAATGGGAAGATGTGGAGTGTTCATCCTAGAGAAACAAGTGTAATCATATCTCAAGCATAGCTCTCGAGAATACCAATGCAACATATGAATTTGATCCCATAAAAAATTCCCTTTGTGAGTCAAGCGATAATCCCTAAAGTATTCATGTTGATCCAATGTTACTCCCGTTATATAGTTGAATGGGGTTTTCTCAGGATTATCAAAGTAGTGCATAATATCTTTCACATCGCGATCATCGTGGGTTTTAGGAGGTTCGCCATCTCCATGAGTAGCAAGTACAACTACTTTTTTTGGTGTTTCATGTTTCATATCCATAACTAAAGATAGAGAACAACTTAGAACAGGAAATAGAAACTACTTAGTGATAAAGCAAACAAGCACACATGAGAATATTCACCCTACGCTATTGCTCCCCAGCAACGGCGCCAGAAAAAGGTCTTGATAACCCACAAGTGTAGGGGATTGTTCGTAGCCATCTTCAATAAATAAGAGTGTCGAACACAACGAGGAGCTAAAGGCAGAACAAATATTCCCTCAAGTTCTATCGACTACCTAGAACAAGTATGAAAGTATTTTGCAAGAATAAAAATATCAGTACTTTGCGAGAATAAAACTAGGAATAAATTGAGAGGTAATAAAAGTGGATAGATTTTGTCAATAAGAAAGTCATTTGTCCCTAGGAAATTGATAACATGTACCGGTAATCATTCTTGTAATTCTATATGAGGGAGAGGCATGAGCTAACATACTTTCTGTATTTGGATCATATGCACTTATGATTGGAACTCTAGCAAGCATCCGCAGCTACAAAAGATCATTAAGGTCGTGAAACCAACCATAGCATTAAGTATCAAGTCCTCTTTATCCCATACGCAACAACCCACCCACTCGGGTTTAAGCTTCTGTCACTCTCGCAACCCACCATAAGCGAATCATGAACGTATTGCAAACCCATACAGCAGGGCCCCTCATGTTTGCACTAGACGGAGGGCACCGTAGGACAACACCATAAATAAAATATACAATCATACCAACCAAGATTATGATTAATCCATAGGACAAAACAGATATACTCAAACATCGTAGGATAGCCAAATATCATTGGGAAATAATATATGGAGTTGAGCACCATGTTTAAGTAGACATTACAGGGGGAGAAGGGGTGTTACACCGCTGCATAGAGGGGGAGAGAGTTTGTGTTGACGGTACCAAGATTGTTGATGTAGACCGCCGTCACGATCCTTGCCCCGGCGGCCCTCCAGTGCCACCAGGAGAGAGGGGGAGAGAGCCCCACTCCTTCTTATTATTCCTTGGCCTCCCCCTAGATGGGAGGAGAGTTCTCCTTCTAGTCCATGGCCTCCATGGCGGCGGAGCGGCAGGAGCCCCTCCGAGGTTGGATCTCCCTCTCTGTTCTCTTCTGTTTCACGCTCCCAAGATTTGGCCCTTCACGGTTTCTTAAATTCCTGGAAATCCATAACTCCGAATGCGCTGAAATTTTTACACTATTTTTTTTCCATAAATTATCTTTCTTGTGCCAGAAGTAGAGCTCCAACCGACGTACGAGGTGGGCATAACACACCTGGGCACACCTGGGCCCCCAGGCACGCCCTGGTGGGTTGTGGTCACTGTGGGCCCCCTCTTCTGATGATTCCAACTCCCAAAAATCATAAATATTCCAAAATAATTCTCCGTAGAATTTTATTGCATTTGGACTTCGTTTGATATGGATTTTTTTGCAAAAAAACATGCAACAAACAGGAACAGGCACTGGGCACTGTATCAATAGATTAGTCCAATAAATCATATAAAAGTTGCCAAAAATATGTGAAAGTTGTATAATATTTGCATGAAACAATCAAAAATTATAGATACGACGGAGACGTATCAGCTCCCGCCCCTCCGCCACCATGGAGGCCATGGACCAGAGGGAGAACGCTCCTCTCAACTAGGGGGAGGCCAACGAAGAATAAGAAGAAGGAGGGGGACTCTCTCCCCCTCTTTCCCGGTGGCACTGGAGTGCCATCGGGGCTAGGATCGTGACGGCAATCTACATCAACAATCTTGCTACCATCATCACCAACTCTCTCCCCCTCTATACAGCGATATACCACCTCTTCTCCCATTGTAATCTCTACTTAAACATGGTGCTCAACTCCATATATTATTTCCCGATGATATTTGGCTATCCTATGATGTTTGAGTAGATCCGTTTTGTCCTGTGGGTTAATCATGATCTTGGTTGGTATGATTGTGTATTTTATTTATGGTGCTGTCCTACGATGCCCTCCATCTCGTGCAAATGTGAGGGGGCCCCACTGTAGGATGTTGCAATATGTTCATGGTTTGCTTATTGTCGGTGTTGCGGGGATGATAGCAGCCTAAATGCGGATAAGTGGGTTATGGCATATGGGAGTAAAGAGGACTTGATACTTAATTCTATGGTTGGGTTTCACGACCTTAATGATCTTTAGTAGTTGCGGATGCTTGCTAGGGGTCCAATCATAAGTGCATATGATCCAAGTAGATAAAGTATGTTAGCTCATGCCTCTCCCTCATATAGAATTACAAGAATGATTACCGGTACTTGTTATCGATTGCCTAGGGACAAATGACTTTCTTATTGACAAAAGCTATCCACTTTTATTATCTTGAAATTTATTCGTAGTTTTATTCTTGGAAAGTACTCGCAATTTTATTCTTGCAAAATAGTTTCAAAATTGTTCTAGGTAAAGCAAACATCAAGTGTGCGTAGAGTTGTACCGGCGTGTCGATAAAACTTGACGGAATATTTGCTCTACCTTTAGCTCCTCGTTGGGTTCGACACTCTTATTTATCGAAGAAGGCTACAGAAGATCCCCTACACTTGTGGGTTATTAATAGTACCTCTAGTTCTCTACCATGCAACCTCGTTGGACCCTGCAAGATGAGTGGTAGTGATAGCAACGGTAGAGGCGATAGTACCTCCTTTCGGCGGTAATATCGCCCCTACCACCACTGGTACCACTGCTCGGCGCTCTGTTCTCCCCTCTTACCTCTATTTTCCTCAGCATCTATAGGAAGCGGTAGTACCACTCCTGGAGCGGTAGTACTGCTCCTAGAGCAGTAGTACCGCTTGTGTGCAGGCTGAGAAGAGCATAACGGTTGGATTTCTTCCCCACTATAAAAGGGGGTCTTCTTCCTCACGAACCTCTACCTCTTCCTCCCCCAAAACTCCATTGTTTCTATGAAGCTCATTTTCACCCGATCTCTCTTCCTAGCCAATCAAACTTGTTGATTTTCAAGGGATTGGTTGAGAAGGTCCCAATCTACTCTTCCACCAAGAGAAATTTGATTTCCCCCACTAATCCCTTGAGAATCTTATTACTCTTGGGTGTTTGAGCACCCTAGATGGTTGAGGTCACCTCGGATCCACATTCCATTATGGTGAAGCTTCGTGGTGTTGTTGGGAGCCTCCAATTAAGTTGTGGAGATTGCCCCAACCTTGTTTGTAAAGGTTCGGTTGCTGCCTTCATGGGAACCACTAGTGGAATCATAGCTTCTCGCATTGTGTGAGGGCCTGAGGAGAATACAGTGGTCCTAGTGGCTTCTTGGAGAGCATTGTGCTTCCACACCGCTCCAACGGAGACGTATTTCCACTGAAACGGAAGGAACCTCGGCAACACATCCTCGTCTCCACCGGCTCCACTTGTGGTCATCTCTTACCTTTACTTTGTGCGGAGCTATTATTGTGTTGTATCATTTTCTTGCACCTGTTGTTGTTGTTGTTGTTGTTAGCATCGTATAGGTTGCTCGCCTAGTTGCACATCTAGACAACCTACTTGTTGCTAAACCTAATTTGTTAAGAAAAGTTAAAAAATGGTAGTTGCCTATTCACCCCCTGAAAAATTGTGGATGTCACCTCGAGGGGGATGAAGAGGCGCTTTAAAATAATTACGGTTTAGGCTTGAACAAATGAGGAATAAAACTAGCGTTTAATTTGTCAAGCACAAAACCTAAATCAACTAGGCTCACCTATGTGCACCAACAACTTATGCTAAGCAAGATAAACAACTAAATGATAGCAAGATATATAACATGTCATACTATGGTATCACAAAGTAAAGTGTATAAGTAAAGGGCTCGAGTAAGAGATAACTGAGGCACGCAGAGACGACGATGTATCCCGAAGTTCACACCCTTGCGGATGCTAATCTCCGTTTGGAGCAGTGTGGAGGCACAATGCTCCCCAAGAAGCCACTAGGGGCACCGTAATCTCCTTACGCCCTCGCACAATGCAAAATGCCATGATTCCACTAAGGGACCCTTGAGGGCGGTCATCGAACCAGTACAAATAGCAACCCTTGGGGGCAGTCACCGAACCCGTACACTTTGGCAACCCTTGGGGGCGGTCACTGGAACCCGTACAACTTTGCTCGGGGCGATCTCCACAACCTAATTGGAGACCTCGACGCTTACCCGAAGCTTTACAACACAATGATTGAGCTCCGAAGCACCACCAACCATCTAGGGCGCCCAAGCACCCAAGAGGAACAAGCTCTTGGGTACCAAGCACCCTGCAACTTCTTGAGCTTGCGTTGGTTTTTCCTTGAATAGGAAAGGGTGAAGCAACAAAGTAGAGATGAGTATTTCCCTCAGTTTGAGAACCAAGGTATCAATCCAGTAGGAGATAATGCACAAATCACCAAGACCTGCACAAACAATCAAACAAACTTGCACCCAACGCGATAAAGGGGTTGTCAATCCCTTCACGGTTACATGCAAAAGTGAGATTTGATAGAGATAGATAAACGATAAAGTAAATATTTTTTGGTATTTTTTGTTTATAGATCGGAAAGTAAAAGATTGCAAGATAGTAAATTGGAAACTTATATTGTAGATCGGAAACTAATATGATGGAAAATAGACCCAGGGGCCATAGGTTTCACTAGAGGCTTCTCTCAAGATAGCAAATAACACGGTGGGTGAACAAATTACTGCCGAGCAATTAGTAGAAAAGCGCAAATTTATGATGAATATCTAAGGCAATGATCATGAATATAGGCATCACGTCTGTGTCAAGTAGACTAGAACAATTCTGCATCTACTACTATTACTCCACACATCGACCGCTATCCAGCATGCATCTAGAGTATTAAGTTCATAAAGAATGGACTAACGCATTAAGTAATATGACATGATTTAGAGGAATTAACTCAATCAATATGATGAAAACCCCATCTTTTTATCCTCGATCGTAACAATACAATATGTGCCTTACTGCCCCTGCTGTCACTGGGAAAGGACACTGCAAGATTGAACCCAAAGCTAAGCACTTCTCCCATTGCAAGAAAAACCAATCTAGTTGGCCAAACCAAACTGATAGTTCGAAGAGAATTACAAAGATATCAAATCATGCATATAAGAATTCAGAGAAGATTCAAATAATATTCGTACGTAAGCTGATCATAAATCCACAATTCATTGGATCTCGGCAAACACACCGCAAAAAAGTATTACATCGAATAGATCTCCAAGAACATCGAGGAGAACATGTTATTGAGAATCAAAGAGAGAGAAGAATCCATCTAGCTACTAGCTATGGACCCATAGGTCTGTGGTAAACTACTCACGCTTCATCAGAAGGGAAATAGAGTTGATGTAGAAGCCCTCCATGATAGAATCCCCCTCCAGAAGGCCGCCAGAAAAGGCCCTAGATGGGATCTCGCGGGTACAGAAGGTTGCTGCAGCGTAAAGTGTTTTCATGGATGCCCCTGGTGGTTTAGGCATATATGGGAATATATAGGCAAAAGAATTAGGTCAGGAGGGTCATGGGGGCCCATAAGGATGGGGGCACGCCCTCCGTCCTTGTGGCCGCCTCGTGGTTCCTCTGACTTCATCTCGAAGTCTCCTGGTTGTCTTCTTGTCCAAGAAAAAAATTGTGAAGGTTTCATTCCGTTTGGACTCCGTTTGGTATTCCTTTTCTGTGAAACTCAAAAACAGGGGGGAAAACAGGAACCAACATTGGGCTCTAGGTTAATAGGTTAGTCCCAAAATAATATAAAATAACATATTAATGCATATGAAACATCCAAAACAGATAATATAATAGCATGGAACAATCAAAAATTATAGATACGTTGGAGACGTATCAAGCATCCCCAAGCTTAATTCCTGCTCGTCCTCGAGTAGGTAAAGGATAAAAACAAAAATTTTGATGTGGAATGCTACCTAACATATTTATCCATGTAATTTTATTTATTGTGGCATGAATGTCCAGATCCATAAGATTCAAAACAAAAGTTTAATATTGACATAAAAACAATAATACTTCAAGCATACTAACAAGGCAATTATGCTTTCTCAAAATAACATGGCCAAAGAAAGCTTATCCCTACAAAATCATATAGTCTGGCTATGCTCCACCTTCATCACACGAAATATTTAAATCATGCACAACCCCGATGACAAGCCAAGCAATTGTTTCATACTTTTGATGTTCTCAAACTTTTTCAACTTTCACACAATACATGAGCGTGAGCCATGGACATAGCACTATAGGTGGAATAGAATATGGTGGTTGTGGAGAAGACAAAAAGAGGGAGATAGTCTCACATCAACTAGGCATATCAACGGGCTATAGAGATGCCCATCAACAGCTATCAATGTGAGTGAGTAGGGATTGCCATGCAATGGATGCACTAGAGCTATAAGTTTATGAAAGCTCAAAAAGAAAACTAAATGGGTGTGCATCCAACTCGCTTACTCACGAAGACCTAGGGCAATTTGAGGAAGCCCATCATTGGAATATACAAGCCAAGTTCTATAATGAAAAATTCCCACTAGCATATGAAAGTGACATCATAAGAGACTCTCTATCATGAAGATCATGGTGCTACTTTGAAGCACAAGTGTGGAAAAAGGATAGTAACGTTGCCCCTTTTCTCTTTTTCTCACATTTTTTATTTGGGCCTTTCTCATTCTTTTGGCCTCTATTTTTTCATCCGGAGTCTCATCCTGACTTGTGGGGGGATCATAGTCTCCATCATCCTTTCCTCACTAGGACAGTGCTCTAATAATGAAGATCATCACACTTTTATTTACTTACAACTCAAGAATTACAACTCGGTACTTAGAAAAAAAATATGACTCTATATGAATGCCTCCTGCGGTGTACCGGGATGTGCAATGAATCAAGAGTGACATGTATGAAAGAATTATGAAAGGTGGCTTTGCCACAAATACGATGTCAACTACATGATCATGCAAAGCAATATGACAATGATGAAGTGTGTCATAATAAACAGAACGGTGGAAAGTTGCATGGCAATATATCTCGGAATGGCTATGGAAATGCCATAATAGGTAGGTATGGTGGTTGTTTTGAGGAAGGTATATGGTGGGTGTATGGCACCGGTGAAAATTGCGCTGTACTAGAGAGGCTAGCAATGGTGGAAGGGCGAGAGTGCGTATAATCCATGGACTCAACATTAATCATAAAGAACTCACATAATTATTGCAAAAATCTATTAGTTATCAAAACAAAGTACTACGCGCATGCTCCTAGGGGGTAGATTGGTAGGAAAAGACCATCGCTCATCCCTGACCACCACTCATAAGGAAGACAACAACAAAATCATGCTCCGACTTCATCACATAACAGTTCACCATACGTGCATGCTACGAGAATCATAAACTTTTAACACAAGTATTTCTCAAATTCACAATTACTCACTAGCATAACTCTAATATCACCATCTTCATATCTCAAAACAATCATAAGGAATCAAACTTCTCATAGTATTCAATGCACTTTATATGAAAGTTTTTATTATATCCCTCTTGGATGCCTATTATATTAGAACAAATTTATAACCAAAGCAAATTACCATGCTGTTTAAATACTCTCAAAATAATATAAGTGAAGCACGAGATTTCATCAATTTCTATATAAAACCACCGTCGTGCTCTAAAAAGATATAAATGAAGCACTAGAGCAAAATTGCCTATCTCAAAAGATATAAGTGAAGCACATAGAGTATTCTAATAAATCATGATTCATGCGCGTCCCTCTCAAAAGGTGTGTACATCAAGGATGATTGTGGCAAACTAAAACACAAAGACTCGTATCATACAAGACGCTCCAAGCAAAACACATATCATGTGGTGAACAAAAATATAGCCTCAAGTAAAGTTACCGATAGACGAAGACGAAAGAAGGGATGCCTTCCGGGGCATCCCCAAGCTTAGGCTCTTGGTTGTCCTTGAATATTACTTTGGGTGCCTTGGGCGTCCCCAAGCTTAGGCTCTTGCCACTCCTTATTCCATAGTCCATCAAATCCTTACCCAAAACTTGAAAACTTCACAACACAAAACTCAACAGAAAATCTCATAAGCTCCGTTAGTATAAGAAAATAAATCACCACTTTATGGTACTGTTATGAACTCATTATTTATTTATATTGGTGTAATATCTACTGTATTCTAACTTTTCCAGGATTCATACCCCCCGATACTACCCATAGATTCATCAAAATAAGTAAACAACACAAAGAAAACAGAATCTGTCAAAAATAGAACAGTCTGTAGCAATCTGGAAACTTATAATACTTCTGTAACTCCAAAAATTATGAAAAAATAGGAAAGCCTGGAAAATTTGTGTACCAATCCAGTGCAAAAAGAATGAGATCAAAATCATGCTTCTGTAAATTATGAAAATTATTTTCCTAGGCGCAAAAGTTTCTGTTTCTCAGCAAGATCAAAACAACTATCACCGTAAGCTATCACAAAGGTCTTACTTGGCACAAACACTAATTAAAACAAAAAACCACATCTAAACAGAGGCTAGATGAATTATTCAACGCAAAACAGGAACAAAAGGTAAAGACAAAAATAAAATTGGGTTGCCTCCCAACAAGCGCTATTGTTTAACGCCCTTAGCTAGGCATAAAACACGAATAGATCTAGGTATTGTCATCTTTGGTATGCAATCCATAAGTGGCTCTCATAATAGATTCATATGGCAATTTAATTTTCTTTCTAGGAAAGTGTTCCATGCCCTTCCTTAACGGAAGTTCAAATCTAATGTTTCCTTCTTTCATATCAATAATTGCACCAATCGTTCTAAGGAAAGGTTTACCAAGAATAATAGGACATGTAGGATTGCAATCTATATCAAGAACAATGAAATATACGGGCACATAATTACTATTTTCAACAATAAGAACATCAATAATCCTTCCCAGGTTTCTTATAGTGGAATCCACAAGATGCAAATTTAAAGAACAATCATCTAATTCACGGAAACCTAATACATTACTCAAAGTTTTTGGAATCGTGGAAACGCTAGCACCCAAATCACACAAAGCATGGAACTCATAATCTTTAGTATTAATTTTAATAGTAGGTTCCCACTCATCATAAAGTTTTCTAGGGATAGAAACTTCCAAATCAAGCTTTTCTTCAAAAGATTGCATCATAGCATCAACAATATGTTTAGTAAAAGCTTTGTTTTGATTAGAAGCATGAGTAGAATTCAACATGGATTGGAATAAGGAAATACAATCCATTAAAGAACAATTATCATAATTAAATTCCTTGAAATTCAAAAGAGTGGGTTCATTGCTACTTAAAGTTTTGACCTCTCCAATCCCACTTTTATCAATTTTTGCATCAAGATCTAAAAACTCTGAATCATTGGGACGCCTTTTAACTAAAGTTGACTCATCTCCAGCCCCATATTTATCAAGATTTACATTGGAAAACAAAGATTCAATAGGAGTCACATCAATCACTTTAAGATCTTCATCATTATTTTCACGGAAACTAGAAGAACACGCTTTTACAAACAAATCTTGTTTAGCACGCATCTTAGCGGTTCTTTCTTTGCACTTATCAATGGAAATTCTCATGGATTTGAGAGACTCATTAATATCATGCTTGGGTGGAATAGATCTAAGTTTCAAAGAATCAACATCAAGAGAAATTCTATCCATGTTCCTAGCTAAATCATCAATCTTGAGAATTTTTTCTTCAATCAAAGCATTGAAATTCTTTTGCAAACTCATAAATTCCTTAACACTATTCTCAAAATCAGAGGACATATTATTATAATTTCCATAAGAATTGTTGTAGGAATTATCATAATTATTAGAGGAATTACTAGGAAATGGCCTAGGATTAAAATTACCTCAATACGCGTTATTACCAAAATTGTTCTTACCAAAAAAATTCACATCCATAGATTCATTATTATTCTCAATCAAAGTAGACAAAGGTATATCATTAGGATCAATAGAAGCACTCTTTCTAGCAAATAATTCCATAAGTTCATCCATCTTTCCACTCAAAACATTAATGTCTTCAATTGCATGCACTTTTTTACTAGTGGAAGATCTTTCGGTGTGCTGAGAATAGTTAACCATAATATTATCTAGGTGTTTAGTAGCTTCGCCTAAAGTAATTTCCATAAAAGTGCCTCCCGCGGCCGAATCTAAAATATTCGTAGAAGCAAAATTCAATCTGGCATAATTTTTTTGTATAAGCATCCACAAATTCAAACCATGAGTAGGGCAATTTCGTATCATCAATTTCATCCCCTCCCAATACTGTTCAACATGTTCATCATCAAGTTGCTTAAAATTCCTAATATCTTTCCTAAGGGAGATGATCTTAGCGGGAGGAAAATACTTGGAAATAAAAGCATCTTTACACTTGTTCCATGAATCAATACTATTTTTAGGCAAAGATGAAAACCAAGTTTTAGCATGATCTCTAAGTGAAAATGAAAATAGCTTCAATTTAATAATATCATTATCCACATCTTTCTTCCTTTGCATATCACACAAATCAACGAAATTGTTTATATGGGATGCGGCATCTTCCCTTGGAAGGCCGGCAAATTGATCTTTCATAACAAGATTCAACAAAGCGGCATTAATTTCACAAAATTCCGCACTAGTGGCGGGAGCAATCGGAGTACTAATAAAATCATTGTTATTAGTGTTGGAAAAATCACACAATTTGGTATTCTCTTGAGGCATCGTGAATGGAGAATAATGTAATGCAATATATGAGAGTTTTATGATGGGTACTTGGTATGTCTTGACTTGGCGTAGATTTTCCCGGCAACGACGCCAGAAATTATTCCTACTACTTCTTGAGCTTGCGTTGGTTTTTTCCTTGAAGAGGAAAGGATGATGCAGCAAAGTACAGATAAGTATTTCCCTCGGTTTGAGAACCAAGGTATCAATCTAGTAGGAGACAACACACAAATCACCAAGACCTGCACAAACAATCAAACAAACTTGCACCCAACGCTATAAAGGGGTTGTCAATCCCTTCATGGTTACTTGCAAAAGTGAGATCTGATAGAGATAGACAAACGATAAAATAAATATTTTTGGTTTATAGATCGGAAAGTAAAAGATTGCAAGATAGTAAATCAAAAACTTATATTGTAGATCGGAAACTAATATGATGGAAAATTGACCCGGGGGCCATAGGCTTCACTAGAGGCTTCTCTCAAGATAGCAAATAATACGGTGGGTAAACAAATTACTGTCGAGCAATTGATAGAAAAGCGCAAAGTTATGACGATATCTAAGACAATGATCATGAATATAGGCATCACGTCTGTGTCAAGTAGACCGAAACGATTTTGCCTCGCATCTAGAGTATTAAGTTCATAAAGAACAGAGTAACGCATTAAGTAAGATGACATGATGTAGAGGAATTAACTCAAGCAATATGATGAAAAGCCCATCTTTTCATCCTCGATGGCAACAATACAATGCGTGCCTTGCTGCCCCTACTGTCACTAGGAAAGGACACCGCAAGATTGAACCCAAAGCTAAGCATTTCTCCCATTGCAAGAAAAACTAATCTAGTTGGCCAAACTAAACCGATAGTTCGAAGAGAATTACAAAGATATCAAATCATGCATATAAGAATTCAGAGAAGATTCAAATAATATTCATAGATAAGCTGATCATAAATCCACAATTCATCGGATCTCGACAAACACGCCGCAAAAAAAGTATTACATCGAATAGATCTGCAAGAACATTGTCGGTGTCAAAACCGACAGATCTCGGGTAGGGGGTCCCGAACTGTGCGTCAAGGCGGATGGTAACAGGAGACAAGGGACACGATGTTTTACCCAGGTTTGGGCCCTCTTGATGGAGGTAAAACCCTACATCCTGCTTTATTAATATTGATGATGTGTGTTACAAGAGTGGATCTACCACGAGATCAAGGAGGCTAAACCCTAGAAGCTAGCCTATGGTATGATTGTTGTTCGTCCTATGGACTAAAGCCATCCAGTTTATATAGACATCGGAGAGGGCTAGGGTTACAAAGAGTCGGTTACAATGGTAGTAAATCTACATATCCGTATCGCCAAGCTTGCCTTCCACGCCAAGGAAAGTCCCATCCGGACGAAGTCTTCAATCTTGTATCTTCATAGTCTTGGAGTCCGGCCGATGATGATAGTTCGGCTATCCGAACACCCCCTAGTCCGGAACTCCCTCAGTAGCCCCTGAACCAGGCTTCAATGACGATGAGTCCAGCGCGCATGTTGTCTTCGGCATTGCAAGGCGGGTTCTTCCTTCGAATAATTTATAGAAGATTGTGAACACCAGGATAGTGTCCGGCTCTGCAAAAATAAATTCCACGTACCACCGTAGAGAGAATAATATTACACAAGTTCAATCTGCTGACGTATTTAGTGGCGTGACGTCATGCCATTACCAAGCCTTTACTCAAGTTGTTTTTATTGTTCCACCTCCATGCGTTTAGCGAGGCGGTTTCCTTGGCACGTCTTGTCGAAGCAGAGATCGTGTTCCCCTTATTCCGGGATTCCCATCAATACGGACGTGGGTAACCCAACCACGCCATTGATTGTGACGCTTGGGAGATAAGCGAGTTTTACCAGGCCGGTGGGGACACATGTTCTTGTCCGCCCATATAAGGGGATAAAGATCCAACCCTTTTACCTGCGCCTTCTTCCTCCTTGGCTTATCCATCTCCGCGAACTCGAGCTCCAGCGCCCAAGTCCGCACTTCTCAGCTCAACCTTCTCCAACTATGTCCGGAGCGGGAGGCAAGTGGATGGCCTCCTCCGTCACGGAGGTGCAGATCCAGAAGCTGCGCGACACCGGATATTTGTCCAGCGACATCGCGCACCGGCTCCCTGATGAGGGAGAGCTCATCCCCACCCCCAGGCCCCATGAGAGGGTAGTATTTCTTCCCCATTTCCTCCGCGGACTGGGCTTCCCACTTCATCCCTTTGTCTGGGGGCTCATGTTCTACTACGGCCTAGATTTCCATGATCTGGCCCCTAATTTCATCCTCAACATCTCGGCGTTTATCATCGTGTGCGAGGCCTTCCTCTGCATCCAGCCCCACTTCGGCTTGTGGCTCAAGACCTTCAGTGTCAAGCCGAAGGTTGTGAAGGGCAGCCAATTGGAGTGCGGAGGCGCCATGGTGGGCAGGATGTCCCACGTTACGTGGCTGGAGGGTACTTTCGTGGAAACCATCAAGGGGTGGCAATCGGGGTGGTTCTACATCACCGAGCCATGTGACCCTGATTGGGCAGCGGCCCCCGAATTTAGATCCGGCATCCCTACACGGCTCACCTCCTAGAAAGAGCGTGGCCGGATCTGGGGGGATTCGGAGGAGCTGACCGGACTCCAAGCCTGTATCCAGAAGCTGGTGGACAAGAAGCTCAAGCTTGTAAACGTAGTCCAGGTCATGCTCATCCGCCGGATTCTCCCGTGCCAACGACGGGGCTTCAACATGTGGGAGTTTGATCCGGCGCAGCACCAGACCCTGAGCGGGCTCTTCGACACTACGTACGAAGATGTCTGGAAGGTGTTGTTCAAGGGCGCCGAAGCTCCCGCATCCGCTACCGAAGATCGCGGATTCTGCTAGCAGCGTCCAGCTGACGAGGTAAGTGATTTCACCACTTGTTTTCCATAGTTTGACTCTATGCGGGATCTAAACTCCCTTTACCTTTGACAGGAATGGCTGGCAAAGGCCGAACGGACTATCTGTCCGGCCCCATTGCCAGAGGACCCAGCGGACGCCTGCCTAATGGGGCTGCTGGCTCCGGCACCCCACGTGGTGCCGGAGAAGAAGGCCAAGAAGAAGGCCACGGGGACTCGGAAGAGTTCCCGTTTTCAGGTGCTATCGGATGATGAATCCGAGGCCAACTCCTCCCACCAAGGCGAGGAGGAGAAGAAGAAAGCCTCTCCCCCAGCGGGGGGAGGGAAGAAAAGGAAGGCCTCCCCAACAAGGGAGGCCGAAGGGTCCAAGAAGGGAAAAACTCTTCCCCCGGACTGCTCCGCCAACGACAGTGATGATGACGAGGACTGGCCTCCAAGGGCCAAGCCCCTAGCGAGATCGTAAGTATCCGGACTCCCGAATAACTTCAAGGTTTTTATTTTTCGCCACATAATGTCTTTCTAATGCCGCATACAACCCTGCAGTCCGCCTAAGGATGATCTTCCCGCCTCGTCGAGCGGGTCCTTAGGTGCGTTGGATATGGATTCTCCTCCGATGGCCTCCACCCCCCGTGATGCGGACGATGCCGAGGTGGGATCCCAGGAAGGGACCCACCAGGAGGAGAGGGCCCCGGAGGTGTCGCAGGACAACCTCCCGGACTTTGCACCGGACTCAGCCCCGGAACCCACAGTGGCTCCGGAGTCCGGCGGGCGACCCCTTCGCAAGAAGGGCAAGACCGTGATGCCGGCTACCTCCGTCCAACCGGAGGTACCAGATAACTTGCTGGAGGCGCTCAACGGAGCCTCCATCAAAGAGGAACACCACATTGTTATGAGTGCGGTGATTCAGAAGGTGCAACTCGCCAAGAGCGGGCTAACCGAAGCCTGCAGCAGCCTTCTAATAGGCTTTGAGGTAAGAATTTCAATATGTATAAAATGGTACCGCATAGACAGTAGCCCCTGATGCTCGGTTCGGTGTTCGGAAAGAAAAGCCGGACTGAGGATCTAAAAAGATATATGCAGGAGTTAAAAAATATGTCAATATGTGATTGCAGGCTGTGCTGCTGACCTCTGCCGCACTGACTGCGGAGGTCAATACTTTGAAGGAAAACCTCGAGCGGTCCGAGAACAAGCTCGGCCGTCCCAAGAAGCAGCTCGAGGACAAGGAAGGTGAGTAACACCTGAGTAAAATTGTACCTTATAGAAAAGGATTTTGGTTGCAAAAAGAATGACAAGGATAACGTGGGTATTGCAGGGGCCACTAACAAGGTGGCGACCCTGAAAGAGGTGGTGGCCGCGGCCGAACGAAATGCGGCCGCAGAGCGCACCGAGCGAGAGAAACAGGAGGCGCGGGTGGCGGAGGTACAGCAAGAGCTCCAGGATCTCGTGAAAAAATATGAGAGCCTGGAGCATGACTCGAAGACTCGAGAGTCTGAGCTTGCAACGGCTCTTGAGAGTGCCAAAGCCGCTAAGGCCGAAGCCTACAAGGCCCTCCAGGAGATTGAGGCGGTGAAGAAAATAGCAGTGGGTAAGGCATTTTTCATGCAAAGTAAGCATGTGAGTGTTACTTACCTGTTGCTTACCCGAATTCGGAGCTCTCCAGGAGCGTTCGCAGATCTTCCTTGCAGCGTGTCCGATGCTGCCGCATTCTACCGGGCCGAGGAGGGGAGCTCGGCAGAGAAGGTCTTCTGGTCTCAGTATGCTGAGGCCGGACATCCGGTGCCCCTTAGCGACCAGCTGAAGCAGCTGGTCGAGCTCCACAAGGCGGCCGAACAGGCCATGAAGGGCCTCATAGTTCGGCTGTGGCCTAAGGAGGCCATGCCTGGGAGCTACTTCGGCCTGGTGCGGCGGCTGGTGGATGCGTGCCCATGGGTTGAAGTCATCAAGCACTCCGCCTGTATTGAGGGTGCCCGTCGGGCCCTTGCCCGCGCGAAGGTGCATTGGGGCAAGATGGATGCCCAGAAGCTTGTGACTGACCCGCCACCAGAGGGCAAGGAGCATCGCACGCCCGAGATGTATTATAAGAGTGTGTTGAAGGGTGCCCGCACTATTGCGGGGGAGTGCTCCAAAGATGTAATTTTTGAGTAGACTCGCATTTTGTTATCCTGTGCGCTGAAAACTTAGTTCATATGCGCTAAGCAACGCTTGTTAATTTAAAATATTACCTTCTGTGCGGCTGTTTATCAAATCTGAGAGATGGCAAGTCGTCGGCTTCAACCCCCATGCTACAAGTGCTGGGGTGTTCGGGATAAACTTGAGCACTCTTGTTCCCATTTTTGGGTCCATCTAGGGAGGTGCTCAACACAGTGAACAAGGCAACCGGACTTATAATGCTTGAACACTCTCACTTAGCCATAGAATTCTATAATTTTAAATTTCGGCGAAGCCCCTAGTCTTCGGAAGGCCGAATTTGGGGCGCTATCCACGCCTGGGCCGGACATGATCCGGCTCCTCGCTCTAAGAGGCATAAGCCTTTAAGGACTCGCAAAAACCTCTCGAACAGCGACCGGCTCTCGCCTCATCATGACGGTCACTTTTAGCTTTCTCCACTGAGGCGTTAACCCAGCTCAACTGGGACGCAATCGCAGTGGTTCTCCCAGTGCTACCTTAGCCGATACAACGGAACGTAAGGTACCAAAACATGGGAGCCGGGCAAACCCAACTATTGGCCCAAGACATGATTCGGAGCCGATGCATATAATGCTATAAGTTCGGGGTGCCGTACTTGTGAAAGTGTTCGGACTTGTCACACCATGATGCGGGAACCATAAGCCCCTGGTGTGTTTTAACCGTACCAAAGTGTACGGATGCGACATGTCGTAAATGAACATATGTATGAAAAAGAAATGCAATTATAAGCAAAAAGGTGCTGCTATGAATGCAGAACGATACAAATAGTGCAATAAGCAAGGGATGGGACTATTAAACATGTCCCCCTCCAGGGGTAGGCTGCGGACTGGTGTACAAAAATGCTCGTAATGGAGACCACCTGTATATTCGTTGTAGCCTTTGATCCTTCCCTGGCTGTTGCATCGTGAGTTCGGCCGGCCTGCTGCCAGACAGGGCCTCTGACGAACGGAGTCCTGTAGGTAAAAAATAAAAGGTGAAAAGAAAAAAAGAACGACACACTTGAGAGCCCCTGGTGTGGTTGAGCCGCAGTCTGGGCTTATTGTGGTCGTGCCCCTCTCCTCATGCCCATGGTATCTTCAGAGCGTAATGGTGTACGCGAAGGACCTGTTTGGATGTTTTGCAGGGGTTGGGGTTGGGGCCGCACTGCTACGCGTGCTCGGAACGTGCCAGGTGGTCTTGTTGTAGGTTACTCCGGGCGCGCTTAGCTATGTCCGGCCGCTTAACGGCCGGACTCGAGAATTGCCTTAAGAGGCTGCATTGTACTTCTGCTGCGAGAGCCGCTGTATGTTCCTCCGTTCGGAGAGAACGTTCAATGTTTCCATTGACCGTGATGACTCCTATAGGGCCTGGCATCTTGAGCTTGAGGCATGCGTAGTGCGGCACCGCGTTGAACTTTGTAAACGCGGTACGTCCGAGCAAGGCATGATAGCCGCTGCGGAACGGGACTATGTCAAAGATTAACTCCTCGCTTCGGAAGTTATCCGGGGATCCGAAGACTACTTCCAGTGTAACTGATCCTGTACAATTGGCTTCTACACCTGGTATGACGCCTTTAAAGGTCGTCTATGCCCATTTTGCGCACTGTATCCTGATAGAGCAGGTTCAGGCTGCTGCCGCCGTCCATCAGGACTCTGGTGAGGTGAAATCCATCGACGATTGGGTCTAAGACCAATGCGGCGAATCCGCCGTGGTGGATGCTGGTGGGGTGGTCCCTTCGGTCAAAAGTGATCGGGCAGGAGGACCATGGATTGAACTTCGGGGCGACTGGCTCCATCGCGTATACATCACTGAGTGCACGCTTCCGCTCCCTTTTGGGTATGTGCGTTGCGTATATCATGTTCACCGTCCGCACCTGTGGGGGGAAACCCTTCTGCCCTCTATTGTTCGGCGGTCGGGTCTCTTCCTCGTCATCGCTATGCAGCCCCTTGTCATTGATTTCGACAATTAACTTGACTGCCTGCTTGAATTCCCAACAGTACCTATTGGTGTGGTTAGCTGGCTTTTCGGGGGTGCCGTGTATCTGGCACAAGCGGTCGAGTATTCGGTCCAAATTGAACGGACCCGGAGCAGTTCTTTTGAATGGCTTTTTCCGCTGACCGGGTTTGGAGCCTTTGAATCCGGCATTAACTGCCGTATCCTCACTATTGTGCCGTTGATGGGGCGTTTGCTTTTGTTACGACGCGACCTGCCATTCCGGTCCTTGAAATCCGGACTACCAGAATTTTTGCTGAGGTTGTTGCTGTGTGCTAGCCAGCTGTCCTCACCCGCGCAAAAGCGGGTCATGAGTGATGTAAGGGCTGCCATGGATTTTGGCTTTTCCTGTCCCAGGTGCCAGGCAAGCCACTCGTCGCGGATGTTATGCTTGAAGGCTGCGAGGGCCTCCACATCCGGACAATCGACGATTTGGTTTTTCTTGGTTAAGAACCGTGTCCAGAATTGTCTGGCCGATTCGTCTGGCTGCTGAATTATGTGGCTTAGGTCATCAGCGTCTGGTGGTCGCACATACGTGCCTTGGAAGTTATCGAGGAATGCGGCTTCCAGGTCTTCCCAACTCCCAATTGACTCTGCTGGCAAGCTGTTAAGCCAATGCCGGGCTGGTCCTTTAAGCTTGAGGGGGAGATATTTGATGGCGTGAAGGTCATCACCGCGGGCCATGTGGATGTGAAGAAGATAGTCTTCGATCCAAACTGCGGGGTTTGTTGTGCCATCGTAAGATTCGATATTCACGGGTTTAAACCCTTCGGGGATTTGATGATCCATTACTTCATCTGTGAAGCATAGTGGGTGTGCGGTGCCTCTGTACTAGGCGATATCACGACGGAGCTCAAAAGAGCTTTGTCTATTTTGTTCGGCCCGGCCGGACTTTCTGTGTCCGGTGCGACGGTTGTCGTCACGTACTGTGGGGCGCGCACACAATCCATAGATCGATCTTGATTGTCTTGCCTTATCCTCCAGTATATCTCGCAAGTCCGGAGCGTTCCCCTGTGGTCTTGTGCTTTTCGAGCGGTGCCAGGGTACGGGTCTAGTGAAGGGCCTAGAGGCCTCTCTGTCGCGACCACGGGGTGGTCGGTCAGCCGTATTGTCTCTTGGTGATGCGGGCTCATACGCTTCCTCCTCTAATCGGGGGAGCATCTTGCGTTTAGGGTAGCTTTTGGAGGGGCGTTCGAGCTCATGCTCTTCAGCCGCGAGGACTTCAGTCCATCTGTCGGCTAGCAGATCTTGATCAGCTCTAAGCTGTTGCTGCTTTTTCTTGAGGCTGTTTGCCGTGGCCATAAGCCTGCGTTTAAAACGCTCTTGTTCGACGGGATCCACAGGCACGGCGAATTCATCGTCGTCGAGGCTTGCTTCGTCTCCGGAGGGAGGCATATAATCCTCTACCTCTTCTTCTGCCGCTCTCTCATGAGGGCTGGCGTCTCCATCCTCCTGCGCTGGGTCTTGCTAGATTGGGTTGTCTTCGGAACTGTCCGGTGTATTATAATCTCCGGTGCCGGAATCTTCATTCTTGCTGCGGCGGGATTTAGAGCGGCGCCGCTGACGTCGGCGCTTGGGCTGTTTCTTGGAGGGGTCATCCTCCTCTGTTCCTTCGCCATTCCCATCCTTTGGGATATCCACCATGTATATGTCATATGATGAGGTGGCTTTCCAGTGCCCGGTCGGCGCTGGTTCTTGGTCGTCTCCGGCATCGTCGTCCATACCGTCGATGTCTTCGGAGTCATAATCTAGCATGTCGGTTAAATCGTAGACAGTGGCTACCAAGTGGGTGGTGGGTGGGCTTTGAATTTCTTCGTCGTCCGCATCCCAACCGTCCTGACCGTAGTCCGGCCAGGGCTCTCCTGATAACGAGAGATGTTTTAGCGAACTCAAGATGTCGCCAAAAGGTGAGAGTAGAAAGATGTCCGCTGCGGTGAACTCCATGACCGGCGCCCAATCGGATTCGATCGGAGGGGGCGCGGGAGGTTCAAAGTCCGGCAAGGAGTCTGGCACCTCGGAGTAACGAGCTTTATGAGGGACAAGATCAGTGTTCGGCTCTATCGCCGTAGAGGTTGCAGCTCCCGAGGCGACGTCTAGCCATCCGTCCTCGATCTATGCAGCCGGCTCCGAATTGAAGATCGGAGTGGGTTCGAGTGCGGCCTCCAGGGTACTGTCCGGCTGCAGAGCTAAATCATGCTCGCTGTGACAGTGCAGCGCGCTCGGTTGTGGCTCGACTCCATCGAGGATCAAGTCCCCGCGGATGTTAGCCGTGAAGTTCAAACTTCCAAATCTGACCTGACGGCCAGAGGCGTAGCTTTCGATCTGCTCCATATGGCCAAGCGAATTGGCCCGCAGTGCAAAGCCGCCGAATACGAAGATCTGTCCGGGGAGAAAGGTCTCACCCTGGACTACGTCGTTGATGATGGTCGAAGAAGCCATCGAGCCTATCAGTGACGACACAGAGGAACTCTCAATGAAAGCACCAATGTCGGTGTCAAAACCGGCGGATCTCGGGTAGGGGGTCCCGAACTGTGCGTCTAGGCGGATGGTAACAGGAGACAAGGGACACGATGTTTTACCCAGGTTCGGGCCCTCTTGATGGAGGTAAAACCCTACGTCCTGCTTGATTAATATTGATGATGTGTGTTACAAGAGTGGATCTACCACGAGAACAAGGAGGCTAAACCCTAGAAGCTAGCCTATGGTATGATTGTTGTTCGTCCTATGGACTAAAGCCATCCAGTTTATATAGACACGGAGAGGGCTAGGGTTACACAGAGTCGGTTACAATGGTAGGAAATCTACATATCCGTATCGCCAAGCTTGCCTTCCACGCCAAGGAAAGTCCCATCCGGACACGGGACGAAGTCTTCAATCTTGTATCTTCATAGTCTTGGAGTCCGGCCGATGATGATAGTTCGGCTATCCGGACACCCCCTAGTCCGGAACTCCCTCAAACATCAAGGAGAACATGGTATTGAGAATCAAAGAGAGAGAAGAAGCCATCTAACTATTAGCTAAGGACCCGTAGGTCCGCGGTAAGCTACCCACGCTTCATTGGAAGGGCAATAGAGTTGATGTATGTGACACCCTGGATTTTGATTTGCTTTTCTCTGGCTATGTGGTTCCAAAACTTGGGAAGATCATGGCTTCCTAGGTTTTATAGTGGCTTGTCATCCTCATTACCATCCCCAACTCATGTCATTTCTATCCTAGCCCAAACCCCAATATTCTTTTATTGGGAATATTCCTTTTTCATTAAAGGAATTATCCTATTTGCCTTAGGTTGTGAAGCAACCTATATTTCTGTCACTCCGAAAATTCCCAAATAATTCTCATAAATTGTTTGGGTCCCATCTTTCTCAAAGATGGCAAAACTTTTCATTGCCATTATCAAAGATAATCCTCCAATAATTCTTTTCCTATTCTTCCCTAAATGGCACATTGCAAAGCAAGTGCTATTTATCTTTGCCCAATTGACCCCAAACTCTTTGGACATCTTTTCCTGTCCATATAATTGCCCCATGCCAAAATTCAACTCAATTTGCTTAGTAAATATTCCTGAGCAATTTTTCAAAGTTCCTGTCTGAGGGAAGACATTGTGAAGGAAGTACTAGCTAGGCCTATCGAAATGATTTGAAATTTTGCAAGGTCCTTCATATGATCTAATCATCACTGTCCACCAAATTTGAGCTCATGTAACTCATTTATGTGAACCCACCTCCAAATCTTTGTTTCTGGTCAGATTTTCAGTTTGTGAAGGAACTATATTTTATATTGCTTCATTTAAGCTGACAATTTCCCAAGGCATTCTCCTGTCCATATCAACTCCCTCCACCAAGTTTTGGCTCAATCCATAACTCCATTTTCCTTGTGGAATTTTTCCAAAATTTTGTCCAAAGAGATGCATTGTGAAGCAAGTGCTATTTTGGTTCATCCAAATGGCATGAAACTTTTTTGGCATCCTCATACTCTTAAATCATTGGGCCATGACCATTTTCATCTCATTTCATGCACTTATTAGAGTGCAACTTCAAAATCCCCAAATCTGGCCAAGTCGGCACTTTCTACAGCAACCACCCTCTAAACTCCTCCTCTTAAGCTGATACCCTCTAAACTCCTCCTCTTAAGCTGATTTTTGGTGATCAGCATCACGTTAGTGTGTGATCATCACTAGAGAAATCAGTTCCTTCGTTGCCAAGTTTGTGTCCCCTCTGTGCAGCACAAGCAGTTTGCTGCCACAATATTTTGGCTCCTCCTGCTTTTCTCTTCTTTGCCCCTGAACCGACTTGTTGCTTCGATTAGACTTAATGCACTAAGGTAAATGCACTGGACATGGTCGGTTCGGCCAGAACGTGCCGCTTGCTCCAGCTCACGTGGTGACCATGGGGTGCATCAGCCAAAACTCGTGCTCTGGCACGTTGTCGCCCCAGTTCCCATCGTTTCCCTCTACGTCTTGACCTCAATCCTTGTCCTGGAGGTAGCCCGTGCTCGTCTGATCCTCCCTGTGTTGCTTCCCCACATTATCTCGCTGTGGTTTAGTCGCATCGAGCTCGCCCGTGACACGTCCGTCCCCTGCATCTCCATTGGCATGGAGCTAGAGCTCCCTCGAGCTCTCCCGAAGCCCTCCCGCGCCTATATAAGGACCCTGAGGCTCAGCTCACAGCTCCCTCCCCCGCCTATTTTGGCCACCGGAATCGCCCCAATCTCGTCGTTTCTTCCTCGGACCGTCGTGACCTCGCCGGAGTTGGTCTCGGTTCCGTCCTCCATGGCCCTCTTCTCTCCGTCCCACCACCTCCATCGTATTCTCCTTGCTCCAGCGCACCTCCCCCGCCCCTTCTTTTGCCCCTGAGTGCCCCGTAGCCACGGCCCCCAAGTCCGGCCGCCGCCTCCACCGTCGGCCACCTCCTCTACTCCTCCATCCCGAGCGCCCCGCGCCTCCCTGACCACACCATGAGCTCCCCCACATCTCCGCGAGCCGCTCCACGTCCTCATTCGTCGCCGGAGCTGCCTGTTTCGCTGGGACCACCACCGCCCGAGCCGACTCTGCTCCTCTCTGTCGCCATCCATCGCCGTCGCTCCTAGCTGCCCCGTCTCTCCCTCTTTGTGGGAATTGGTGTGGGAGGCCGATTCTCGCCCGCCAGTGGCCTCTTCTTGGCCAGGCGTGGCCGGAGCCGGCCAGGCCGCAGTTGTCCTCCCTCCCCTGCTCCCCCTCTGTCTCGCAGGGGAGAACAGGAGCAAGAGGAGGAAGACGACATGCGCCCGTGCCCCCTGCCGCTGGGCCCTGTCAGCGCCCCTGCCGTACCCAGCGCCAGTGACGGGCCAAGCCCACCCGGCAGCAGCTGGCGTGACGCCACTGCTGCCCAACCAGCACCGTGGGCTCGCAGGCCGAACGCTCGCATCATTGGGCCCGAGTGGACTAAGTGAAGCCCAGGCGAGGCGACCAAGCGAGGCGACCACTACTTAAGGCGAACCCCACCGACTGGATAGGCATCCAGTGGATCAAGGCGAAAACGGCGGCGGCTACCCTAGTTCCATTCCCCTCTCTGTAATCGCAATTCCCTCTTGTAATTGAGATACTGGACTCGAATTCGTGAGTGAGATCAAGTTAGTTCGAGGAATCCCTACTATGTATCTTACATCTGGTATCAGAGACCAATCCCACCCCCTTCCACTGTCCACTCTGGCCAAGATCATCGAGATGCGGCGGCTGCGCCAAGCACGATCACAGCTCGTCGCCATGGATCCAACCATGGAAGCCTTCCTCGACCGCCTCGACAACACGCTCAAGGCCCAGAACAAGGCCATCGCTGAGATCCAGGCGTCCACAGCCAAGATCGACGAACTCGTCCACTGGCGACCCGATCTGGAGAAGCGCGTCTCCGATCTGGGCGATGCGGTGGCGGCGCTCCAACTAGCGCAGACCAAGGAGATCGAGGGAAATCGAGCGCCCGCATAGAGCTACATCCCGCCAGCGACGATCGGCACCCACCTCGGGGCCGGGACCGGCGCGGACGACGCTCCTCAAGGGCCAAATGGCCACGGCGTCTTCAACTTACCACGGGGCCCCCGGCGGTGTCGTTCCAGACGCCGCCCCCACCCCCGGCATCGCGTCAGTTCAATTCCCTGGCACCATCCCCTTCCTCGTTGTCTCCCTTCGCGCATGCTAGTCAGCTCCTCTCGGGGCTGGGACAAACGCACCCGTCCATCTCGTTTCCTCAATTCACGGGCGACAACCCGAATCTGTGGAAAACATTGTGCGAGCAATACTTCCAGATGTTTGGAATTGTACCATCGTTTTGGGTCCCCATGGCAGCTCTGAATTTTTCGGGGGCAGCCTCTGTTTGGTTACAGTCCATTCAGAAACGACTTGGGGATTATGATTGGGATGCTTTTACCACTCTCCTTTGTACTCGTTTTGGGCGCGATCGGCATCAAACGTTGATCAGGCAGTTTTATACTGTCCGCCAAACGGGTTCAGTCGCGCAATACATAGAGCAATTTGAACTGATCATTAATCATCTCTCTTCATATTCTGACACAATTCATCCCTTCTATTTCTTGACCCGTTTTGTCGAGGGGATACGGAAGGACATACGAGCGGTGGTACTTGTCCAGAGGCCGCCGGACTTGGACACCGCGTGCGCGCTGGCCTTGCTTCAGGAGGAAGTGGCCAACGGCGCCTTCGGCAACCTGCCGCGCCCACCGGACACGGCGCCGTGCACGGGGCACGCCATTGCCCTTGCCTCCTCCCCCGACACGCCCGGTGCCTGCTGCACCTGCAACGGATCATCGGGGCACCGAGGCTGCTCGAGCGGACACGTCAAAGATCAAGGCCCTCAGAGACTACCGCCGCGCACGGGGGTTGTGTTTCAAGTGTGGAGAGCGCTGGGGACAAGATCATGTCTGCCTGACCACAGTCCAGTTGCACATGGTAGAAGAAATGCTTGAACTATTCGGCATTGAAACCAGCAGCGAGGCCGAGGGGGAAGTGCAACAAGTTCACGCAGTTTCGCGCCCAGCTCTTGATGGTGGTGTGTCACCCAAAGCGTTCCAGTTGCTAGCAACCATGCAAGATCAAGAGGTGCTCATTTTGGTGGACAGTGGGAGTTCCACATCTTTCATCAACCAGCATTTGGCCGAACACCTGTCAGGGGCCCGAGCCCTGCACCAACCATGTCGAGTCAAAGTAGCTGATGGGGGTGAACTAGTCTGTTTGGCATCTATCCCCGATTGCCAGTGGTCGTCGCAAGGGCTGGAATTCGTCACGGATATGAAGATTCTGCCGCTCGGAGTGTATGACTCCATTCTGGGGATGGATTGGCTGGAGCAGCACAGCCCGATGACCGTGGATTGGAGGAACAAGCACTTGCGTATCCCAACAGCTCTCGTGCCAGCCAGTTTGTTTGGGCATGAAGCGCAGTCCAACCAGTGCCATATCATCAACAGTGCTCAGCTGCAACAACTGCATCGACAGGGAGCTCTGTTGCATCTCTGTCTGCTCTACCCAATCAACGTGAAGACAAAAAACTCGGTGCCTGGAACCCCTGGTCTGCACCAGTTACTGGCAGAATTTGAGGATGTGTTTGAGGAGCCGCAGGGGATACCTCCCCGTCGGGCTTGTGATCATAAGATTCCTCTCATGCCGGGGGCGCAACCTGTTAACATTAGACCCTATCTTCATAAACCAGAACACAAGCCAGAGATCGAACGACAAGTCCAAGAACTGCTGCAGTCCAGAGTACTTCAGCGCAGCCACAACACCTTCTCTTCTCCTGTCATATTGGTTAAGAAGAAAGATGGCACATGGAGAATGTGCGTTGATTACCGACACCTCAACGCAATGACACACGTCAGCAAGTTTCCTGTTCTGATTATTGAAGAACTGTTGGACGAGTTACACAGTGCAGTGTGGTTCTCCAAGCTGGATTTGCATGCGGGGTACCATCAAATTCGTTTGGCCGAAGGGGAGGAATTTAAAACAGCTTTCCAAACCCACTCAGGTCACTACAAATTCAAAGTACTTTCGTTTGGACTAGCGGGAGGACCTGGTACCTTTAATGGAGCAATTACAGAAACGATGCACCCCCTCTTGAGGCACTGTGTCTTGCTTTTCTTTGATGACATCCTTGTTTTTAGAAAGACTTGGGAGGATCACTTAGCTCACCTCCGACAGGTTCTCGAACTTCTGCGCAGAGACCAATGGAAAGTGAAGGAGTCCAAGTGTGAATTTGGGCAGCGACAATTATCTTATTTGGGACATGTGATCAGCGGTGAAGGAGTGGCCACCGACCCAGGGAAGATTCAAGCAGTGGAAGCATGGCCAACCCCTACAGATGCGAAAGAGGTGCACCGTTTCTTGGGATTGGCAGGTTATTACCGCAGATTTGTGCGCGGATTCGGCATCATAGCTCGCCCCTTGTTTAATCTTTTGAAGAAGGGCGTTCCATTTGTCTTGACAGAGAACACCGACCAAGCTTTTACCCTTCTCAAAAAGCAGCTGGTGTCGGCGCCGGTGTTGGCAATGCCAGACTTTAGTAAACCCTTCACGATCGAGACTGACGCATGTGACAAAGGTATCGGGGCAGTTTTGCAACAGGAGGGGCACCCAATTGCATTCATGAGTAAAGGCTTGAGTCCTCATTATCAAGGCCTGTCAACTTATGAAAAAGAGTACCTGGCTATTGTGGTTGCTGTCGATCAGTGGCGACCCTACCTGCAACACAGCGAGTTTGTCATCTTCACAGACCAGAAAAGTCTTATTCATCTGGAAGAGCGGCGTTTGACAATGCCCTGGCAACAGCGCGTGTTTACCAAGCTGCTGGGATTGCGGTATGTCATTCGGTACAAGAAAGGGTCGGACAACACTGCGGCTGACGCGCTGTCGCGTTCGCGGTCTCCAGAACTGCTATTTGGTATCACTTCATGTCAACCTAGTTGGTTGGATGACGTGCTGGCCAGCTATAACTGCAATCCCCAGGCGCAGAAACTACTTCAGCAACTTGCACTGCGAGAGGACCCCAAGAAACGCTTCGCCCTACAGAATGGCATACTGTACTTTCGAGACCAAATCTGGCTCGGGGGTTCGACGGCTTTACAGCAACGCATAATCTCAGCTTTCCATGACAGCCCCATGGGGGGCCACAACGGGTTTCCAGCCACTTTCAGACGCATTCGTCGTCTGTTTGCGTGGCCTAAGATGAAGGTACACATCTTGCAATACGTCCGATGCTGCCCAGTCTGCCAACAGGCCAAACCTGACAGGTCAGCATCCCCAGGACTGCTTGAGCCACTACCGATACCAAAGCAGCCGTGGGACATGATTACCATGGATTTTATAGACGGCCTACCACAGTCGAGCAAGTTCAATTGTCTCTGGGTGTTTGTCGACAAGAGGACCAAGTTTGCTCACTTCCTGCCGTTGGCGCATCCTTACACAGCCTCGAAGGTGGCGCTACTATACATGTCCAGCATCTACAGCGTTCATGGGTTCCCTGCTTCGATCGTGTCAGATAGAGACCCAGTCTTCACCAGCAATTTCTAGCGTGAGCTTTTCAGGTATGCCGGCACAGATTTGAGGATGAGTTCAGCGAATCACCCGCAAACTGACGGCCAGACGGAGAGGGTGAACCAATGTGTTGAGACTTACCTGCGTTGCTTTGTTCATGCTTGCCCGGGGCGCTGGAGTCACTGGATCTCGTTGGCGCAATTCTGGTACAACTCCTCTTACCACTCGAGCATCGGCATGTCTCCGTTCAAAGCGATGTTCGGGTATGAACCAAGACAGTGGGGACTGGCACCCACATCTGACTGCACTGTTCCGTCCCTCCACGCATGGTTGGACGAGCGAGCGCTGGTCCAGGATCTCCTACAGCAGCACTTGCATCGGGCGCGACATCACATGAAGGCGCAGGCTGACAAACGCTGGTCACCACGCGTCTTCGAGGTGGGTGAACCTGTCTATCTCAAGCTGCAGCCATATATACAAACCTCGGTGGCGATAAGGGTAAACCACAAGCTCTCCTTCAAGTACTACGGACCATTCCCGATCATCGCCAAGATAAATGACGCTGCCTACAAGTTGGAGCTGCCAGCGCACTCGAAGTGCACCCCGTGTTTCAAGTGTCCCAGCTACGCCGCTGCCTTGGCCCGGGTACGCAAATCTCTGATGTTCTTCCCCAACCTACTGACGTTCCAGTGGTACCAGTCGCAGTTCTGTAGCGACGCTGGCGCCGGAAGAACGGGACCCTCGTGGAGCAGGTCCTAATACGATGGTCGAACACATCAGCTTTCGAAGACACTTGGGAGGACAAGGTGGCGTTGCAGGCGCGCTTCCCTGGTGCAGAGGCTTGGGGGCAAGCCTCATCCCAATGAGGAGGGGATGTCAGCGCCCCTGCCGTACCCAGCGCCAGTGACGGGCCAAGCCCACCCGGCAGCAGCTGGCGTGACGCCACTGCTGCCCAACTAGCACCGCGGGCTCGCAGGCCGAACGCCCGCATCATTGGGCCCGAGTGGACTAAGTGAAGCCCAGGCGAGGCGACCACTACTTAAGGCGAACCCCACCGACTGGATATGCATCCAGTGGATCAAGGCGGAAACAGCGGCGGCTACCCTAGTTTCATTCCTCTCTCTGTAATCGCAATTCCCTCTTGTAATCGAGATACTGGACTCGAGTTCGTGAGTGAGATCAAGTTAGTTCGAGGAATCCCTACTCTGTACCTTACATCTGGTATCAGAGCCAGCATCGCCATGCCTTCCTGAGGGGCTTCTCAGGGGGATGGGATGTTAGGGCTGCTGTAGGCTGGTGAGGCTGGCTCGATTTAGTCCCACCTCACTTACGGGAGGAGGCCATGACCAACTTATAAGGGAGAGATTCCTTCCTCCTATCAGTCCGGGATTTTGGGATGGAATGGGCTCTTCGCTGAATGTTGGCCCATGTGCGCATAAACATCCAGAACGTAAGTAGAGTGTGGGCTAGATCAAGTTGGACGCTAACAGGCCCGGCCCGTCAGTGGCCCAGGCGCCCCACTGACCTGGATAAGTGGTGGCGCAGATCCTGGAGTCCGTTTTCTTCTCCTGAAAGCGTACTGAGCGTAGTTCGTTTTCTCCTCCCATAAGCGTATTCTTTTGTTCTTCGGTCGCAAGTGCGTTTTCCTCTCTGGAAGGCGTATTTCCCTGAATCCGTTTCTGTCTTATCCACTCAGGGACTGTTTGGTGAATATTCTTTTTATAGATTGGTCCCTAGTGTTCAAACCCTCACAATTTCTCAACCGTAGCTCCGATCGAGGTGAAACCAACGCTCACATCTTCGTCTCCTCGAGCCCTTTCTGTTGGTGAAATTTTCACTTGGTGGTACCACAGTAAAAATGACCATGTTTTCCTTGCCTTTAATCAGCCCCCTTCGTGAGAGAACCATCCGGCGTTTCGTTTCCGCGGCTTCACCGCACTTCTTCCCGGAGTCTCCATCACCCCCAGGCAAGCCACAACAGCCACTTGCATGATAATCATGCAGTAGCCTTAGTTTTCAACTTGAATATTTAATAAAAGTTTGCCGTTATCGGCCTGCTTTTTTGCTGCTACTATCATTGTTTTGGTTTTACTCGTGGATTCATGTCCACCTTTATGCTATGTTGTGATGCATCGTGATAGCTTGTACTTCTTGCTAGTATTATTGTCACAGGTTATGCCTGATAATAATAGTGCATGCTGGTAGCAATGGTGTTCTTTCGGATGCTTGCTTAGTCTATTATTCGGTACCGTTGCTATGTTTGTTCTGTTGCACCTAGATGGTTATATGCTTACTTGGTAGTGTTCTTGCTATGTTCTTGCATGGTATTTATTCACGATGCTAGTAGTCATGCTATGATCCTGTGTGGTGTTATGATCATCAGTATGCCATGCTCAGTTGGTTATATGCTTTATTGTGGTTATGCTCGATGATTATGTTGCACCTCCATGCTTATGTTGATATCATGTTCATGCATCGTAGTTGCATCATGTTAGTTTATTATGGCTCAGCTTATTGCATTCAAGTTTAACAGGATAATTATGAACTTGAACAACTGTTGGCTGAGTCATGGTGCCCCTGAATCGAGCTGACCAGTGCAACCACATTTGCCTTTATGGGAACGACCTAACTGGGTCTATTGTCATGCCTCTCGCAGGTGCCTCCGGCGAGGGAAGGTTATGCGCGGGCGCTACCTTGGTCGGGTAGGACGACATAAGCCTTGTGTGCCCATTGTTGATGTATGGATCCATATCCCGTTTGGGACCATTTATTTTGCCATGATGGTGGCCATTGATGCCTTTGGTAGGCACAGGGCCACCCGTGACCTAGCCCAAAGGGGAGTTGGTCGGAGTGGCCGGGAGAGTGTCATGGCAGTAGATCGGTTTTGTCGGAACGCCATTGGTTCACACGTATGGGAATGCGAGGTCATGGGTTTCGTGGTGTGGGTACAGTGTGCTAACCTCTATAGAGTGTGTGTTAAATCTATCGATAGTTGCGCCCGCGGATATGGGCCCAATTCGGAGTCAGTCACACTATGAGCCAACAATAATAATAACTTGATTAATAATAACCCCGGTTCGATAATAAGAAAGAGATTGGTTCTGATCGAGAAAGGATCATGAAGGCATCGTGGATACCAAAGTTGGTTGATCTCTATGTGATCGCGAGATGATCACGATGGTATCATGGATACCGATGTTGGTAAGTTTATGCATGTGTCAGCTACGAGGTAACCCAAGCAGAGTAAGTTGGTGCATGATATTGTTAACCTGTTGCATGTAGTTTTATGATGTTCATATGCTCCTGCCATGCTAAAGTTGTATCCTATTCAGTTGTGCATGCCATGTTGTTCTGCTAATATCATGTTCATGATTGATTTAACCTTCTAATGATATGTTGGTGTTTGCCTTGATTGCTTTTGGTTATTGTGAGCTTGCAAGTACATTCAATGTACTGACCTGGCGTGTCATGCCAGTTTGCAGGTCGTGCCTGGATTGCTTGCTTGTTTGGTGTGGTTCCTGTGTTCGCGAGCTAGGATAAACGTTCCAGCCAGAGTCCCTGCGGATTGGAGTCCATCATCGCCGTTTGTTGTTCTGCTGCCAATAGTTGTTCTGCTGCCAATAGTTCTTCCGCTGCCAGTAGAGGTTCCGCTGCCTCGAGTTGTTATGCTACTTGCATACAACAACTGTGGTTGGCGCAGTGTCACTGTGCTGGTGTTATACATTGTAATATCGGAGAGATTGTATTCGTATTCGTGTTATAATAGAGAGCTGGTTTGTTCTAAGCTAAGCAGTGTAGTATTCCAGAAGACTTCATCTCGATCTCTGGGATGGAATACGGGGCATTCCGATTTCTCTGAGCCGGGGTGCCACAATTTATAAGCCCTTTGAGATCGAATCCCCCTCCGGTAGGACACCAAAAAAGGCCCCTAGATGGGATCTCATGGGCACTGAAGGTTGCGGCGGCGGAAAAGTGTTTTCGTGGATGCCCCTGCTGGTTTGGGGGTATTTGGGAATATATAGGCGAAAGAATTAGGTCAGGAGGGTCACATGGGGCCCACAAGGGTGGGGGCGCACCCTACCCCCTGGGCGTGCCCTCCGTCCTTGTGGCCACCTTGTGGTTCCTCCAACTTCATCTCCAAGTCTCTTGGTTGTCTTCTGGTTGAAGAAAAATCATCGCGAAGGTTTCATTCCGTTTGGACTCCGTTTGGTATTCCTTTTCTACGAAACTCAAAAACAGGGAAAAACAGGAACTGGCACTGGGCTCTAGGTTAATAGGTTGGTACCAAAAATATTATAAAATAGCATATTAATGCATATAAAACATCCAAAATAGATAATATAATAGCATGGAACAATAAAAAATTATAGATACTTTGGAGACGTATCACACCCAAGAGTATTAAGCTTCTCAACTTTTCACTTCCACGTATCACCATGGAGAACTCAAACCGATGCAACTAATGCAATCGCAAGGGTACACAGAGTGCCCAAATCCCTCACTCCCAAATCTCACCAAAGCAACGAAAGCTATGGGGAAAATGAGAGGAAGAACAAGAAGTAGAACACCAAGAACTCAAAGATCTAGATCCAATGGGTTCCGCTCAGATAGAGGAGAAAGTGATTGGTGGAAATGTGGATCTAGATATCCTCTCTCTCCCCCCCCCCAAAAAAAAACTAGCAAGAATCCATGGAGGGATTGAGAGATAGCAAGCTCCAAGAGGTTAACAACGGTGGGGGGGGGGAAACTTGCTCAGATTTCTTAGGTTGGAGGAGAAGAAGGGGGTATAAATACCCCAAGAAAAATATGGTCGTTGTACCCCGGGCATACGGACAACCCAGAGAGAAAGCCATTAAACTCCAGGCACCCGGGGGAAAACCCTGAGCACCTGGACGAACAAGGGAAGCACAGCGGCAGGGGGCCGGGCACCCGGGGGTCCCAGCCTCGGGCACCCAGAGGGGGCCAAGAGGAGGAGGCGGAGGAGCCCGGGCACTTGGGGTGATCAGAGGAGGAGAGACAGAGCCCTGGATGACCCCAGGCACCCAACCCAGCAAGACAGGTCATTACGGAGGGGCGCGGGTGACCCGGGCACCCGAGGGTCAAGGACCCCGGGCACCCACACTAGGCAGAGAGATGCGGGAACCAGTAAAATTGAAACGGCTACAACTTTTGCAAACAAATTCCAAATTTGATGAAACCAAGTTTGTGGGAAAGCTAAAGACAAGGATAACACAATCTTGATAGAAATATCAAGAAATAGCAATTGAGAAAATACCCAAAATAAAATGGTGAGAACCCTTTCTCAAATAAGACCGGTAAAAACTCCAACACCAAAAATGCAAAAGAAGATGCAATACAAATAAGCTACTCACTCGAGAGCCCCCCTTGATAGTACGACTATCGATCCTATAATCCGGTCTCCAACTAACACCATGAGACCGATAAAATAGAAACCTATCAAGGACAAACCTTTGCCTTGTGCATAATCCATTTGATCTACATGATGAAGATCTTGACCTACTCAACTTGTGCCACCTTTCTTGATTGCGCTAGCTTTGCCTTGTGCATAATCCATTTGAGCTAGATGATGAAGATCTTGACCTCCTAAACTTGTACCACCTTTTTTGATTGCGCTAGCTTGATGAAGACTAGTAGATTGCTCCCCATACTCCACTATGGGTGAGCCACTCCTTAGCACATCTTCACAAGTACATTGTCACCATAATGGATGGCAAGCATCAAGGACGTGATGTCTTCATGATGCTCCACTTGAACTTGCACACCGCAATCTTGATGACGATCACCACTTGATGTCATCCTCTCCATGGATTGTATGATATCTTCCTCTTGACGCAAGCCCATGGAAACATACCTAACCCCACATAGAACTCCCTTGCAGACCATGGGTTTGTTCACAAAGCGTAATGGACAATGCTTACGATACCATGGGATAACTTGATCCCTCTCGGTACATCTTGCACGCTTCGTGAGTTGATCAAGTTGATTCACTCTTTGACTTATTCTTGATCAACCTCTCACATGACCAATCTTTAGATAATTCCTTGAATAGCACCTTGGTCATCATATACTCTCCTGAAACCAACAAATGGACCTTAAGAAAAGCCTATGGACAAATCCTTCAAATATAACTCAAGGCAACCATTAGTCCATAGAGAGTTTCATCAATTACCAAAACCAAACATGGGGGCACCGCATGTTCTTTCAATCTCCCCCATTTTGGTAACTGATGACAATCACTTCCAAGAGAGTTTATACAAGGAATTATGCATCACCATGCAATGCAACAACCAATAATGCATGCATATGAGATGCAAACGCTTAGGTACAAAAGCAAAGCAAGAAGAAGCAGGTCTCTAAACTTCCTCACAATACTCTCTAAAACTTCTCCCCATTGGTATCGATTAACGAAATGGGCGGAAAAGCATAGAAGGACAATATAAAATGTGTTCGTCCATAAATTGTGTTTTTCTCAAAAAGAGTGGAATGCAATACACATATCCAAACATAAATACTTGGAGGAAGACAAACTATATTGACGATCCAAAGAATGCTAAAGGATGATATGCCACAAAGACATAACAATGAAAGAAACAAGCAATCAAGCAATCAAAAGATACCAATTGAAAAGCAATCAAAAGATACCAATTGTACCAACTAAATCAATGATCCTACAAGCCACGAGAATAAAAGATATTATGATACGAACATAGGAATGTTCTAAAGAAACTAGAGAAGATCCCCATGATTTGTGCATAAATAAGATTTTTTTTTGAATTTGGATACAAAGTGCACAAAATAAGATCATCACTCCCCCAAAATCAATATCATAATTCCTCAGCCCGCCGTGTAGCCGCAACCACTACGTTATGAGCTCGGGCCTCGCTCTCAAGAACATAATATCTTCCCGTGTTATAGACATTAAAGAGAGCAGGTGCAGGCAAAATGTGTCTACCACGGAGTCCTTGTTAAATGCCAAATTATAAGTGAAATTATGGAGATCACTGAGGGAGTCCTGGATTAGGGGGTATCCAGACAGCCGGACTATATACTTTGGCCGGACTTTTAGACCGTGAAGATACAAGACTCAAGACTTCGTCCCGTGTCCGGATGGGACTCTCCTTTGCATGGAAGACAAGCTTGGCGATCCAAATATTAGATTTCCTTCTTTATAACCGACTATGTGTAAACCCTAGCCCCCTCCGGTGTCTATATAAATCGGAGGGTTTAGTCCTTAGAGACACAATCATAATCTTCATAGGCTAGCTTCTAGGCTTTAGCCTTTACGATCTCGTGGTAGATCAACTCTTGTAATACTCATATCATCAAGATCAATCAAGAAGGAAGTAGGGTTTTACCTCCATCAAGAGGGCCCGAACCTGGGTAAAACATCGAGTCCCTTGCCTCCTGTTACCATCAGCCTTAGACGCACAGATCGGGACCCCCTACCCAAGATCCGCCGGTTTTGACACCGACATTGGTGCTTTCATTGAGAGTTCCTCTGTGTCGTCGCTTCAAGGCTTGATGGCTCCTTCAATCATCAACAACAACACGGTCCAGGGTGAGACTTTTCTCCCCGGACAGATCTTCATGTTCGGCGGCTTCGCACTGCGGGCCAATTCGCTTGGCCATCTGGAGCAGATCGACAGCTACGCCCCTGGCCATCAGGTCAGGTTTGGAAACTTGAACTACACAGCCGATATCCGTGGAGACTTGATCTTTGATGGATTCGGGCCTACGCCAGAAGCATCGAACAGTCACGATATGCACGGCTTAGACCTGCTGTCAGACGATACTCGGGATATCGTACCTACAGGAGCCTCAGACTTAAATCCGAGGCAGATTGCATCGTCCGAGGACCGGTGGATGGACCCTTCCCCAGAGGCCGCACACTCATCGACGGTAGAGCCGAACACAGACTTCATCCCCAAGGAACCCTTTGTCTCCGGACCCCTGGACTCGTGTTCGGTTGTAGGTCCCAGACCGCGCGCCCATGAGCCCGCCGATTCTGGCTGGGCTCCGGTAATGGAATTCGCCGCTGCGGATATCTTCCAGTACTCGCCCTTTGGCGACATGCCGAACTCATTAAAGCCTCTCTCTTTGTCAGGAGACTCTTGGCCGAACTATGTTCGGCTCAAGGGGGAAGAAGGCGATGAAGAAATTCGTTGCCCACCCACCACCCACTTCATAGCCACTGTCGACGATGTAACAGACATGCTTGACTTCGACTCTGATGACACCGACGATATGGACGTCGGCGCAGGAGATGATTCAGAACCACCACCAATGGGGTGCCGGACTGCCACCTCATCATACGATATATACATGGTGGATATGCCTAAGGAGGACGATGGCGACAAAACGGAGGATAAAACCCCCGGACAAAAGCCAAAACGACGGGCAGACGCCGCTCCAAGTCCAGCAACAGTAAAAATAGCGATAACAGCGCTAGAAAGATCGACACCCCAGTCACCTCCGAAGGCAACAACAACCATATGGACCCAGCGATGGAGCAGGATGAGCCAGGTCACGCCAAACACAGCCCGGAGCAAACGCCCGATCACAGTGATCCCGAGGGACGAACTCATCAAACTGCCCTGGGACAGGAGCACAGTCCGGACGACGACGCATTCATCATCCCGGAAGCACGTTTGGAACGAGATAACCTCCACAGAAATCTCATGGCCACTATGAGAAGTCTAAAGAAGCAGAAGCAAAGGCTTAAAGCCGCACAGGAAACGCTCAATCGCAGATGGAATAAAGTGCTAGACACTGAAGAAAAATACGGCGACGATCACCACACAAAGAGCTATCCAAAGCGCAAGCTGCTTCCAGAATTCGACGATGAGGCCGTTCCACCGAAGAACAATACGGCCAGTAGGCCGGACCAACCACTTCATAACCGCAATAGAGTAGCTACTGACGCCGCACACGATTTACGTGAACTCCTGGACAAAAAGGCCGGAGTGACCAGGTCCATCTATGGATCTAGAGGACACGTTCCGGTGCGGGATTATGGTCACCAAAACGATCAAACAGACCGAGTACCAGTTCAGAATCAACACCGAGCACAACAACAGCCGACAGCATGCCACAACACGTCCAGATACAGAGGGGCTGCTCACCCTCTGTGCTTCACCGAAGAGGTACTGGACCACGAATTTCCACAGGGTTTTAAACCTATGAACATAGAGGCATATGACGGAACGACAGACCCTGGGGTCTGGATTGAGGATTTTATCCTGCATATCCACATGGCTCGTGGGGACGACCTCCACGCCATCAAATACCTTCCCCTTAAGTTGAAGGGACCAGCTCGACACTGGTTGAAAAGCCTCCCCGAAAATTCAATCGGAAGTTGGGAGGAACTCGAGGATGCTTTCAGGGCCAATTTTCAAGGGACCTATGTCCGGCCTCCGGATGCAGATGATTTAAGTCACATAATTCAACAACCCGGAGAGTCGGCCCGCAAGCTTTGGAACAGATTCCTCACTAAGAAGAATCAAATTGTCGATTGTCCGGATGCCGAAGCCTTAGCGGCCTTCAAGCACAGTATCCGGGACGAGTGGCTCGCCAGACACCTTGGCCAAGAAAAGCCGAGGACAATGGCAGCCTTAACAAATCTTATGACCCTCTTTTGCACGGGTGAAGATAGCTAGTTGGCCCATAGAGGCACCAGCGACCCAAGTACATCCGAAATCAGGGATGGCAACGGGAAGCCACGGCGCGATAAAAACAAACGTCGAAACAAGGAAGAAAGTCCGGACAACACAATGGTCAATGCCGGATTCAGGGGCTCTCGACCCGGCCAACAAAAGAAGCCACTTAAAGGCAGCAAAGAAGGACCATCCGGCCTGAACAAAGTCCTGGACAGACTGTGCCAAATCCATGGCACCCCCGAAAAACCTGTGAACCACACTCACAGAGAATGTTGGGTCTTTAAGCAGGACGACAAATTAAATGCCAAATAGAAGGGAAGGGAAACGCCAAGTGAAGACGAGGATGATCCTCGCCAGCCGAACACTGGGGGACAGAAAAAATTCCCAGCAGAGGTAAAAACAGTAAACATGATCCACGCGACTCGCATACCCACGAAAAGGCGCGAACGCGCGCTCAGAGACGCATACGCTATAGAGCCCGTCGCCCCCAAACTTAACCACTGGTCGGCCTGCCCGATCACCTTCGATCACAGGGACTATCCGACTAGTATGCGGCACGGAGGATCAGCTGCCTTGGTGCTTGACCCAATAATAGACGGATACCATCTCACTCGCGTCCTCATGGACGGCGGCAGTAGTCTTAATCTAATATATCAGGACACTGTCCGTGGGATGGGGATAGACCCATCCAGAATCAGCCAAAGTAACACCACCTTTGAAGGGGTGATACCAGGCGTTGAAGCCCGCTGCAGAGGCTCCCTCGTACTAGAGGTGACATTCGGCTCCCCAGGCAACTTCAGAAGTGAAGAACTACTCTTCACCATCGCCCCCCTCCAAAGTGGTTATCATGCACTGCTCGGAAGAACGGCCTTCGCCCGCTTCAATGCAGTACCGCACTACGCCTACCTTAAACTCAAGATGCCCGGTCCACGTGGCGTCTTCAACGTTAACGGAAATACAGAGTGTTCCTTACGCGCCGAAGAGTATGAGACAGCTCCAGCAGCCGGACTCTAAGCGGCCTCTAATACCAGAACGCATGATTGGTCGTTAAGACCACAGACACGGTTAGACGAGTCCGGCAGCCCAGATAAACCTGATCTGGGCGCCACACATGTAATACCATAGAGGATACCAGGGGCTATAGATATTTAATAAAGCCCAACTCTTGGCTTGACCTTATTAACAGGCCAGTGTCTTACACTTTTACTATCCATTGGTGATAGCCAACTCTTCGCATGCTTACGTCATACTCTTCTACATGAGCTTTCCTTCTTACAGACATCATTCGTGCGACACCCTTCCAGTACACGACACAATAGAGACAAAGGCGCAGATGTGCAGCAGGGCCCCGCTCAAAGGTTTCTCTTTAGATTAAGCCCCTATGTAAACCTTTTTTATTGTCTCTTGTTGCTTACACATCCCATGGGTACTACACCCACAGAGGATATTGTCGTTATTGGCATTTCGCCACGACAGACTAATGCACGTACCTGGAAATACAGGGTTCATAATAAAGGGCATTACTCAGCCCAGTATATGTTATAAAGTCTGAATACCTTCGGGAGTGTTCGGCGTCGTGAATTTGGCCTTATATGCATCAGCTCCGAATCATATCTTTGGTCAAATGTTGGGTTTTCCCGGCTCCTGGGTTTGCTACCTTATGTTCCGTTCTTATTGGCTAAGGCGGCCAAAGGAGAACTACTGTGATTGTGCCCTGGTTATTTTGGATGGGCACCTCAGTAGAGAAAGCCGAAAACTGACTGTCATGATATAGCGAGAGACTGTTCAACCACTCAAAAACTTATCGGAATCTTTAGGATTCCTTTGCATTAACGAAGGACCATTTCCCGGTCATGTACACACGCGCCCGTATTTGGATGCACGCAAAAGTACCATGGGCTACATAGTAGCCCCACCGTCAAACTCCTATGGCTAAGTGAAAGTGTTAAAGCTATATAGTCTGGTTGCCTAGTTCGACGTGCGATCACCTCCTTAATGGACCAAGACATTGGATCAAGTGTGACTACGCATATTTTCGCGAACACCCCCGCATTATATGCGCGGGGGCTAAAGCCAACGACTGCTAACTTTCAGAATTGCATATATACATACAACGGCCGCACAGGAGGCACAATAACACTTTCGGGCGAAAAGTATAAACATAGCCTCCATAATTAAAATTAACATTGTTTTTACAATGAAACAATTTGTCACTCGAAAATGACATTCTTCGAGCACTGAGCCTCTATAAAGCAAGCACCTTCTGCTACCTTCTCCAAGTAGTGCTTGGCCGGATCCTGGCCTCCCGCCGGATTCTGGGTTGCAATGATGGTGGCCTCCATATTTGTCCAATATGCTTTAATGCGGGCAAGAGCCATCCGTGCACCCTCCATGCACGCCGACCTCTTCATGGCATTGATCCGCGATATGGCACCAAGGAATTGTTGCACTAAACCAAAATAATTGTCCGGCTTAGGCCCCTTCGGCCATAGATGGTCTATTACAGACCGCATTGCAAGACCGGACAACCTATGGAGCTCGGCCACAGCAGCCATCCTCTACTCAACTGCAATGGGCGCGTTGGAGCACTGAATTGCGACCAGAACAACTTTTCCACTTCATTATCTTTTTGATCCTCTAAAAACTTGACCGCATCAGTTGTACTCTTCGCCAAATCTGCATACGCGTCTGCAGGGCTCCAGCGTCGATCCAGAGGAGCGTACTTTGGATCTAAAAACTTCATCCGCAATAAATAGGGGTTTCCAGCCGTGATTTCTCCGGCCTGTCGAAGCTCCTCCCGTGCATCCCTACTTTCGGACTGCGTCTCCTTGGCAGCATCAAGTGCCTTCTTCAGGTCAGCCGAATTAGCCTGGTTCTCTTTTTCCAGGAGCTCATACCGGTCGGCGGCATTTTTCAGCTCCACAACCATTTCAGCTATTTTGTCTTCGCTTCGGCGATGAGCAGCTTGTTCGGCTCTCAACTCTTCGGCCGCCTTTAGGGCAGCCGCATTGCTAGCCCGGGCTTGTTCCTTGGCCAGGGCAAGTTCCTCCCTCGGGGCTTCCATGGCAGCAGCTGCGTCTGCAGTCCAAGCATATCACATTAACATTATGTTGCTCTTAATTTTTCCTATAAATAATAAGGGAAGCAGAGCACATACCTTGTGACTCATTAAGCCGCTCGTTCACAAGTGTGATATCGGCATCAATAACTCCAATCTGTCGCCTCAGTTCGGCGACTTCAATGGACCAGTTGGCTGTCGGACCCTTAGCCACCTGTGCATAAACACAGTATGATCATTACTCAACGATGTGATCCTCCGTTTGCTGCGTTGGCCTGGCAACCAGAGTCTCAGGGGCTACTATCCATATGGAGCACACCTAGCGTGTGCGCCACAATCAAAAATTACGTATTTCATTACATACCTCAAAACCTCTGAGCAGGCTCGTAAAAGCTTCATTCAACCCACCTTTGGCGGATAAAATCTTCTCAAGCACCATGCTCATTAATGAGTGGTGATCCTCCGACAGAGCAGCTTGCTCCAGAAGGCCCGTCAGCGTATCCGGCTGACCGCCGAACTATGCCGGACCTTTCTTATCGCCCCCCGTGGGAGCCGAACGCTCCGGGCTCAGGGCGGCCGAAGCACTAGCTTCTGGCCTCGGCAAATTGGGACTTCTCCGTGACGACACCTTAGGGTCGCCCGCCCCATGAGGCGGAGAGGTTGGTGGGGTTTCACTCTCCATCATCTCCGGAAGGAGATCCCCCAAAGACGAACTCTGTCAAGAAGAGTTGCTAGCCGAACTGCAAAGAATGGATCCTGGTTACTCTTCTCAGAGGAGGAAGCACTAGCTTTGTATTTATGATTAACTTACAGCTTGGCTGAGGGCTGGCCCGTTTGCGGGCATGGCACGGTGTAGGCACCCTTCGAGGCAGGGCCCCCTGGGGAAGTTTTCTTCCCTTGTCTGGGAACCTCCGTCTCCAAGTCTTCGGAGGCGACCCTCTTCTTCCCGCGAGGGGAGGAGACCTTAGATTCCCCTCCGCGACTATCCTCCTCTGGGGAGGTAGCAATTCCCCAGGTTTGGATGTGCAATGTGTGAAGTTCTGCTTCTCTATTCTTCCCTTCGTCTTTCCCCGAGGGCACTTTACTTAGCACACGACCAAGCATCTTGGCTATGGCGGGACTAGGCGAGCCTTCTAGAAGTGGCGCCTGACACCTTATTCTCTCCGCCTTGCTGGGCCATTCCTGGCCACGGAGGATTCTCAGAATAATGTTATGATAAATATAAAGGAAGTGTTCGGTTTCTGGGTTACTTACTTGGGTATCTTGGCGGTTGCAGCTCAGGCCCGCATCCTCGGTGGTGTCCAGACACTTTACTTGTGGTTCAAAGAATAACTTACACATCCCTTCGAGCGTCATGCCGAAGAAGTGCAGAATAGTCCGTGGACCTTCCGGATTGAACTCCCACATCCGAAGACCCCGGCGTTTGCACGACAGCATCCGTCGGACTAGCATTACCTGAAATATGCTGACAAGGCTAATGTCCCTCTCAAGAACCTCCCAGATGCGGCTCTGCAATGTTGGTACATCATTAGCAGGCCCCCAATCCCATCCTACATTGGCCCATGATGCCAGTTGAGGTAGAGGGCCCGAACAGAAGTCGGGGGCAGCCACCCACTTTGTGCCTCTGGGAGCCGTGACGTAAAACCACCTCCGCTGCCATAGATCGGACACCTCTGGGAAGGAGCCCTCTGGCCATGGGGCGTCGGCGTTCCTGCTTATTACAGCGCCTCCGCACTCCGCGTGTCACCCCTCAATCATCTTCGGCTTCACATTGGGTCTTGAGCCATAAGCCGAAGTGCGGGGTGACGTGGAGAAAAGCTTCGCACACAATGATGAACGACGAGATGTGAAGGATGGCGTTCGGAGCTAGATCATGAAAATCTAGCCCGTAATAGAACATGAGCCCTTTCACAAAGGGATCAAGGGTGAAGCCTATGCCGCGGAGGAAGTGAGAAACAAAAACAACACTCTCATTGGGCTCAGGAGTAGGGATGACCTGCCCTAGAGCAGGAAGCCTGTGCTTGATGTTGGCGGTCAGATATCTGACCTCCCTAAGCTTCGCGATGTCCTCCTCTGTGACCGAGGAGGCCATCCACCGGCCTTGAAGGTTGGATCCGGACATGATTGAAGATCCGAAGTGCTTGAGCTTGGGCTTCGGGTGTTAGAACTCGAGATGCGAAAAGGCGCAAGCGTGGTAGAAAAGAGGGATAGGCCTCGGCCCCTCTATAAAGGGGGTGAATATCAAGCGTCCTCAGTGTAATCGCTCGGGACTTACCTAAAAACACGGAGTCATGCCAACAGGTGTCATGGGGTTGCGCATGCCCGTATTGATGGAAGATCCCGCGATAAGGGGAATATGATCTCTGCCCTGGCAAGGTGTGCCAATAAAACCGCCTCACAACGCGTATTGAGGCAGGCCAAGATAAACCGGTTCATGTTGGGCGGGCCCATGATGCGGGAGCACGCCGTACAATCGTCAGCAGATCAGATTTATGAAGTGCTATTCTCTCTACGGTGGTGTGCGGAAATTATCTCACAAAGCCGGACACAATCCTCAATCTGCTTTGGAATATTCGGAGATGGAATCCGCCTTGCATTGCCGAAGACAATCTACGTGCCGGACTCATCGTCATTGAAGCCTGGTTCAGGGGCTACTGAGGGAGTCCTGGATTAGGGGGTATCTGGATAGCCGGACTATATACTTTGGCCAGACTGTTAGACCGTGAAGATACAAGACTCAAGACTTCGTCCCGTGTCCGGATGGGAGTCTCCTTTGCGTGGAAGACAAGCTTGGCGATCCGAATATTAGATTTCCTTCTTTATAACTGACTCTGTGTAAACCCTAGCCCCCTCCGGTGTCTATATAAACCGGAGGGTTTAGTCCTTAGAGACACAATCATAATCATCATAGGCTAGCTTCTAGGGTTTAGCCTTTACGATCTCGTGGTAGACCAACTCTTGTAATACTCATATCATCAAGACCAATCAAGCAGGAAGTAGGGTTTTACCTCCATCGAGAGGGCCCGAACCTGGGTAAAATATCGTGTCCCTTGCCTCCTGTTACCATCAGCCTTAGACGCACAGATCGGGACCCCCTACCGAGATCTGCCGGTTTTGACACCGACAATCACCTCTCAGGATCTTATGATGTTTCATAGCATCAAAGTCTAGGTACTGTGTGAGTAAAATAGGATCATAGGGCAAAGGTGAAACACCCAGCCCTCTTGCTAAGCGTGTGGCATAAATTCCACCATAAAAATATCCACTGCCAGCGTTGTGCAGTAACCTACGTGCAACAATCGCTCCAAGATTATAATTGTGGGAGTCCTGAACTAGGGGGTCCTCGGGCGTCCGGTCTATTGACGTGGGCTGGACTGATGGGCCGTCAAGATACAAGACAGAAGATTGTATCTCCTATCCGATGGGGACTCCCATATGCGTGGATGGCAAGTATAGGTATCCGGATATGTTATTCCTTTCTGTAAAACCGACTTTGTACAACCCTAAGCCCCTCCGGTGTCTGTATAAACCAGAGGGTAGATCGGAGGCAGGATCACAACATTGCTAAGCTAGCTAGTTTAGGGTTAGCCGAATCGATCTCGAGGTAGATCAACTCTTGTAACCCCTATACCCTCGAATATAATCAAGCAGGAGGAGGGTTTTACCTCCATTAAGAGGGCCCGAACCTGGGTAAACATTGTGTCCTTTGTCCACAGCCACCATTGATCCTCAGACATACAGCTTGGGCCCCCTACCCATGATCTGCTAGTTTTGACACCGACATTGGTGCTTTCATTGAGAGCTCCGCTGTATCATCGACAGAAGGATCGATGGCTCACCTCTTCATCAATAATGATGTTGCGTCCAAGGAAATTTTTCTCACTGGGTAGGTTTTTGTGTTCGGTGGCTTCCTGCTTCGTGCCAACTCAATCGACCGCCTCGAGCAGGTCGATAGTTATGCCCCCAACCACCAGATCAGGTTTGGAAACCTGAACTACGTTGCTGACATCCGAGGAGACCTAGTCTTCGACGGGTTCGCGGCCTCGACTGCCACTCTGTGTCCCCGCCGAGGAGACTCTTCGGATCCCCTGTTAGATCCCGTCCTGGGGTCGACATCCTCACCCGCCTTGGCCTTAGATCTGGGGCAGGTCTTATTGTCCGCAGACAGGAGCATGAGCCCTGCCGGACTTCTTCCCTTTGTGGAACTCCCGACCAAAGACCTAGATACAATCATAGACTTGGCTCAGGGCAACCATCTCGAACTGCCGAGGTCTGCACTTAGCGGGTCCGATCAGGCGTCCCATATCGAAATCAGCCCAGCAGATCCGCACTTTCCGGTCCCACTTCCGCTCTTAGATGAAGCATTGGGTTTGATGCAGTCTCTCACCATCACGGGGGCCTTACCTCTGAACTATACCCAGCTTGGACTGGGGGCTGAGAGCTGGGAATTTTATGTCCCACCCACCACCCACTTAATAGCCACTGTCGAGGACTTAATCGACTTGCTGGACTATGCGTCCGAAGACATCGACGGCATGGATGACGATGCCGACACCGAACCAAGCCAAGTCCCACCCGTCCAGGGCGTTGGACGACCACCTCAACTTATGATGTGTACATGGTGGACACTCCAGATAAAAAGAACGATGAGGAGAACCCGAGCCCAGATGAGGACAAACCCATCGATAAACCACCAAAGCGCCGACGTCATCGGCGTCGCTCACGATCGCGTTGGTCGAAGGATAGCAATACCAGCATCGGAGATAATGAGACTTCGGACTATGCTGAAATCTCGAATACCCCGTCGAGCCCACGTCTGAACGAGATGAAAGGGAAGAGGGTGAATATAGCCCCGGACAAGCGGATAATGAATATGCGGAGGATAACAACTATATGCTAGAATCCGAAGAGGAGGTTAGCCTTAGAGACGAAGACTTCATCGTCCTAGAGGAACCCCTCGACCAAGAACACTTCAAGCGACAACTCATCGCCACATCCCGGAGCCTGAAGAAGTAGCAGCAGCAGCTCAAGGCCGAACAGGATACACTTAATGAAAGGTGGACTAAGGTCCTGGCCGCTGAGGAATACGGCCATGAGCGACCTGTTAAAAGTTACCCTAAGCGCAAGCTGCTGCCACAATTCGATGATGAGGCCCTTGAGCCAATACTGTCGAAATACAATCATGCAGACCAACCAGACCGACCACAACGTGGACAGGAAAAAGCGACATATCAAGCTAAATACCTAGCCAAAGAGGCAGGGAGATAGCAGCTGAGGGATACACGTACGACTTGCAACGTGACCTAGCCAATAAAGCTGGTCAGACTAGATCAATCTATGGATCTAGGGGTCGTGCCCCGACGCGAGACAATGGCTATGAGGCCCGGCGCGACGAACGTTACTATGTTCGGGATCATGACCGAACTCAGATGTCAGCCGATCTCCGTTGCGACTGTCGGATATCGGGTTCCGGCAAAACTCTTAAGGTTTGAACTCTGGGGTGCGCGTGAAGATCTTCCCCCTACCGATCCATGTCCCAACGTCTCGCTGAGAATCTAAGCTAAACGATGAACAATGCAAGGGACACAAGGTTTATACTGGTTCGGGCCACCGTTGTGGTGTAAAACCCTACTCCAGTGTGTGGTGTGGTGGATTGCCTCAGGGGCTGATGATGAACAGTACAAGGGAAGAACAGCCTCGCGAGAGGTGTTCTTGTCATGGTGGTTTTCTTGAGAGGGGATCTGATCCTCTACTATGGTGGTCGCTATCCCTATATATAGAGGCCCTGGTCCTCTTCCCAAATATTGAGCGGGAAGGGCACCAACAACGGCCATTTTGAAGGGGAACATCTAGTACAAGTTATCCTGACTAAAGTTGGTCTTCGGCTGCCAAAGGCACTGGCGATGATGCCGTCTTGGGCTCCATGGTGACCTCCGTCTTGCCGCTCTGCTGGTCTTGGTCTCGTTGCACCAAAATGGTAACCTTTGCCTGATGCCTCAGTACTCCACGCCTGCATTTGCCCCCTTTGCACCAAAGAGGAAACAAGGACACTGCGCGGTCCGGTTGATCGTCATGGCTTGTGTCACGAGCACCTCGCGAGGTACCCCTGCCTTGATCTCTCCTCCTCCTTGCGAGCCGGCCTGGTGAGGCTGTTCCCAAGGAAACCTTGCATCGTCCACCCCGCGAGGCTTGGCCCCTCGCGAGGGTCTTAAGCTTGAGTTGATGAAGATGGGCTATACTGGGCCACCACTTGAGGCACGCCGCAGGCCGCAGGCAGGCAAGTCTGGGGACCCCCGTTCCCAAAACGCTGACAGTAGCCCCCGGGCCCAAGGCGCGCTCGGACTTGGGTTAGCAGAGAAGCGAAGGGGCAAGTGCGGAGCGCCGCGGGCCCCAATAGCCTACGGCCTTGGTCGCCGCATGGCGGTTTATTGGACGTGGGCGTCTCCGCTTCCCCACGCTGCTTCAACAACTGCCCGATTTGACGAGTCCCTGCACGCACGCAAAAAGAGTCATGATTACCTGCGATCGTGGAGGCCGATGGTTGGCCTCCTCTGGACTATAAGTACGGAGAGGCGTGAGCCCCCGCAGCCTATCTCTTCTTGCTCTGCTCCTTCTTCCTTGCTTCCCTTCTATCTTGATGCCAATGGCGCCAATCCACCGGTTCTCAGCCGAGGAGAAAGGAAAGCCCCCTGAGAGGGGCCCGACCCGCTCCCGCTGAAGAAATGGCCAGTCCCCGACAGTCGTGACGAGCTCGCTTGGCAGGAGACATCGTGGCCTTGGTACGATTGGCCACCCCCTGGGTTTCCGCTGCCTTTGTACGCCCGGGCTGAGAGCCCTAGGGAAGAGGACACCGAGCGGCGCCGCCCGCGCCGCTTGCGACACCGACGAATCACGGCGGTGCGCATCGTCGCACCTGGAGTCCATCCCGCGGAATCCTCTCGTGAGCTCGTGCTTCATGCCGCCATGCCTCCAAGCTCCTGGATTCGCCTTCCTCCTTCCTTTGCCTTCGAGATGCCGCCGAGGGAGCCTCTTGAGCTCTGGCTACAGCACGCCGACTGTGATACCCCTGCGACCAGAGCGGAGGTTGAGGTTGTCGCTCCGGGAAAGCTCTACATGACCCGAGGCTGGGGCGAGATCGCCCGGGTCTTCCGAACAGGGGGCGCCTTTGTGATTCATTTCGAATACGATGGCGCCTCCTTGATGCTCTTCAAGGTCTTCGACGTGGAAGGACGCTGGCTGGAGTGCTACCCCAGGGAAGGCCGCCGGGGCATCGACGTGGCGAGGGCTAGGCCTGCAACCCACTTCCTCAGCAGCTCCTCTGGTAGCAGCGGAGATGCCGGAGGGTCCAGCGACTCTCCCGAGCTTCTCGTGACTCCCCAGCTCGCGCCCCCGAGCTCGCGCCGCGCCCAGAGCAAAGTTGCTGCGCCAGGCCGTCGACGCGGCTGATCTGGATGGGGTTGGCGCCGGCCCCTCATGGCCCACTGTTGATGATGGCGTCGACCGTGGAAGCGCGTGTAGCTGGGGCTCCTTAGGATTAGCACCTTTTGTTCCCTGCGAGGAATCAAGGAAATACCCCGTGGGGGCATGTAAAGTGTCTGCAATGTCTTTTGTTGATATTATCCTTATCGTGAAGTGGTCCAAGATGCTTGTCCTGTCTCGGCTCGGTTCCCCCTTTCTAACCTCGCGACGGCTTGACGCTCTACGCTGATAGGTCCCGGTCCCCAGGCAGGCTTCAACCATTGCTGGTATGCCAGGTCGCGATGCCGTGGTCAAGGCCAGGAGGTGAGTGGCCCGAGGTCCAGTAAGAGCCCCTGAGGCGCGATGCTCAGGAGGTCCCCTTTAGCGCTCAAGCAGCCATCGCTGGGCGAGAAAGGAAGGCAACGTCGCCGTCACAGAGCCACATTAAGTGAGGGTTTGGTGTCGCGTTGATTAGCTGTTCGAGGAGCGTGACTTATCTCGAGAGCTCGGAGTCATTCCTTAGCGAGGTGCCGGACCTGCGTGTTGGCAACTGGGATGTTGCTGGGTCAGGCCTTCGTGAGCTTCTCCTCTCTTCCCCGCACTCTCCTTCATGCTCTATGTCCTCAGGTCCCGGCCCTCGAGCGAGCTCAGCCGCCGCTGGTATGCCAGGTCACGATGCCGTGGACAAGACCAGGGGGTGAGGGCTGGAGAGCCAGTAAGAGCTCCTGAGTCGCGATGCTCAGGAGCCCCCCTTTCAACGCGCGAGTGGACCGCACAGGTAAGAGAGAGAGAGAGAGAGAGAGAGAGAGAGAGAGAGAGCTCGCGACGCCCCCCACGTCATTCCTTAGGTGGATCCTGTAAACCAACATGAGGAAAACAGGGACTGCCATTACGATTGCCGACCAGCCATTGATTGCTCCGGGGGAGTGATGAGGGTACTAAGGGCCTGGTGAGCTAGCGCTTTGCGGGGCTGCCACGGCCAGAGCTCGACCACTCAGATTTGTCGACGTTGCAGGTACGGACCCATGCACAAGCGTCGTGCCAGAGCGAGCGGCTCCAAAGGTAGGTGTCAATCGAGCAGGCGATTATCACGGGCGGGTTAAGCATGAAGAGCAAATCAGCTTAGATAACTGCAGGAAAGATACATACCACTGGGTCAGGCCCAAGCGGCTTGGGGATGATGCAGCCCGAGGGGTGCCCCCACAAGGTAAACTAAAGACATAGCAAAACAGATACATGCCGCGGGGACGGACCCACGCGACCTGGGAATGATGCAGCCCCGAGGGCGCTCCCAGCTAAAATGAAACTTGAAAGATGTCACCTGATATCATTGGAGAGCGAGTGTTGGAGTAGCTGACGATGCACGGTGAAGAAGCCGATCCTCACGAGCCTTCGAAGCCTGATACGTCCATTTTGCATCATGCTTTTATGTCAATATTTATTGCATTATGGGCTGTTATTTCATGTTATGTCACAATACTTATGGCTATTCTCTCTTATTTTACAAGGTTTACATGAAGAGGGAGAATGCCGGCAGCTGGAATTCTGGGATGGAAAAGGAGCAAATATTGAAGGCCTATTCTGCGTAACTCCAAAAGTCCTGAAACTCCACGGAATATCTTAAAATAAATAAAGAAAAATCATCACCAAAGATGAAGGCCAGGGGGCCCACACCCTGCTCATGAGGGTGGGGGCGCCCCCCCCCCTACCTCGTGGTCCCCCTGGTGGCTCTCCGATGCCCATCTTCTCCTATATGAAGTCTTTCGATGAGAAAAAAAATATAAGGCAACCTTTCGGGACGAGACTCCGCCGCCACGAGGCGGAACCTTGGTGGAACCAATCTAGGGCTTCGGCAGAGCTGTTCTGCCGGGGACACTTCCTTCCGGGAGGGGGAAATCATCACCATCGTCATCACCAACACTCCTCTCATCGGGAGAGGGCAATCTCCATCAACATCTTCACAAGCACCATCTCATCTCCAAACCCTAGTTCATCTCTTGTATCCAATTCTTGTCTCCAAGTCCGGGATTGGTGCTAGTAGGTTGCTAGTAGTGTTGATTACTCCTTGTAGTTGATGCTAGTTGGTTTATTTGGTGGAAGATCATATGTTCAGATCCTTTATGCATATTATTACCCCTCTAATTATGAACATGAATATGCTTTGTGAGTAATTATGTTTTTTCCTAAGGACAAGGGAGAAGTCTTGCTATTAGTAGTCATGTGAATTTGGTATTCGTTCGATATTTTGATAAGATGTATGTTGTCTAACCTCTAGTGGTGTTATGTGAACGTCGACTACATAACACTTCACCATTATTTGGGCCTAGATGAAGGCATTGGGAAGTAATAAGTAGATGATGGGTTGCTAGAGTGACAGAAGCTTAAACCCTAGTTTATGCGTTGCTTCGTAAGGGGCTGATTTGGATCCATATGTTTCATGCTATGGTTAGGTTTACCTTAATACTTTTGTTGTAGTTGTGGATGCTTGCAATAGAGGTTAATCATAAGTGGGATGCTTGTCCAAGTAAGGGTAGTACCCAAGCACCGGTCCACCCACATATCAAATTATCAAAGTACCGAACGCGAATCATATGAGCGTGATGAAAACTAGCTTGACGATATTCCCATGTGTCCTCGGGAGCGCTTTTCCTATTATAAGAGTTTGTCTAGGCTTGTCCTTTGCTAACAAAAGGATTGGTCCACCTTTCTGCACTTTATTTACTTTTGTTACTTGTTGCTCGTTACAATTTATCCTGTCACAAAACTATCTGTTACCACGTATTTCAGTACTTGCAGAGAATACCTTGCTGAAAACCGCTTATCATTTCCTTCTGCTCCTCGTTGGGTTCGACACTCTTACTTGTGGGTCATCAAGACTCTTTTCTGGCACCGTTGCCGGGGAGTGAAGCGCCTTTGGTAGGTGGAATTTGGTAAGGAAAATTTTATTTAGTGTGCTGAAATTTTCTGTCACTTGTTACTATGGAAATTAATTGTTTAAGGGGCTTATTCGGGGTATCTTCACCCCGTCCAGTAGAGCAAAGAGTTGCTCCTCAACCCACTGAACCTACTAAACCTATTTAAAATGAAACTCCTTTTGAAATTCCTTCGGGTTTGATGGAAAAACTGCTAGCTAACACTTTTACAGGAGATGGAACAAAGCATCCTGATGAACATCTACGCTATGTGGATGATGTTTGTGGACTATTTAAGCTTGCAGGTATACCCGATGATGTTGTTAAGAAGAAGGCCTTCCCTTGATCTTTGAAGGGAGACGCATTGACATGGTATAGGCTATGTGATGATATGAGATCATGGAACTCTAAAAGATAGAAATTGGAATTTCATCAAAAGTATTACCCTGTGCATCTTGTTCATCGTGATCGCAATTATATATATAGTTTTTGGCCTCGTGAAGGAGAAAGCATTGCTCAAGCTTGGGGGAGGCTTAAATCAATGTTATATTCATGCCCCAATCATGAGCTCGCAAGAGAAGTAATTATGCAAAGTTTTTATGCTCGGCTTTCTGATAACAATCGCACCATGCTCGATACTTCTTGTGCTGGCTCTTTTATGATGAAGCATGTTGAATTTAGATGGAATTTGTTGGATAGAATTAAACGCAGCTCTGAAGATTGGGACCTCGACGAAGGTAAGGAGTCAGGTATGACACCTAAGTTTGATTGTGTTAAATCCTTTATGGATACTGATATTTTCCGTAAGTTTAGCACTAAATATGGACTTGACTCTAAGATAGTAGCTTCTTTCTGTGAATCTTTTGCTACTTATGTTGATCTCCCCAAGGAGAAGTGGTTTAAATATCATCCTCCCATAGATGTAAAAGTAGCTGCACCTATTAAAGTTGAAGAAAAGACTGTCACTTACAATTATCCTATTGTTCCCACTTCTTATGCTGAGAAACCACCTTTCCCTGTTAGAATGAAGGATCATGTTAAAGCTTCAACTGTTGTCCGTAAAAGAAATATTAGGACTTATACACCACCTGAGCAAGTCAAAGAAGAACCCAATATTGCTATTGTTAAAGATCTCTTGTCTGATAATATTGATGGGCATGTTATTCAATTCTCTGGTGAAACTGCTAGAATTGCTAAACCCTGTGATAGAGATAAACATAGACATGTGGTAGGCGTGCCTGTTATTTCTGTTAAAATAGGAGATCACTGTTATCATGGCTTATGTGATATGGGTGCTAGTGCTAGTGTTATACCCATTGACTTATACAAAGAAATTATGCATGAAATTGCACCCGCTGAGTTAGAAGATATTGATGTTACAATTAAACTTGCCAATAGACATACTATATCTCCAATAGGAATTGTTAGAGATGTTGAAGTCTTGTGTGGGAAGACTAAATACCCCGCTGATTTTCTTGTTCTTGGTTCTCCACAAGATAGCTTTTGTCCAATTATATTTGGTAGACCCTTCTTGAATACTGTTAATGCTAAGATAGACTGCAAAAAGAATGTTGTTACTATTGGCTTGGATGATATGGTTCATGAGTTTAATTTCTCTAAATTTAGTAAACAACATCGTGAGGAAGAATTGCCTAGTAAGGATGAAATTATTGGTCTTGCTTCTATTGTCGTACCTCCTAGTGATCCTTTAGAACACTATTTTGCTAGACCATGAAAATGATACGTTCATGAATGAAAGAAGGGAAATAGATGAAGTATTCTTTAAATAGGAACCCATTCTGCAACACAATTTGCCTGTTGAAATCCTAGGGGATCCTCCTCCAGCCAAGGGTGATCCCGTGTTTGAGCTTAAACCATTGCCTTATAATCTTAAATATGCTTATCTTGATGAAAAGAAAATATATCCTGTCATTATTAGTGCTAACCTTTCAGAGCATGAAGAAGAAAGTTTGAAAACTCTGAAAAAGCACCGTGCCGCTATTGGATATACTCTGGATGATCTTAAGGGCATCAGTCCCACTCTATGTCAACATAAAATAAATTTGGAAGCGGATGCTAAACCAGTTTGTGATCCTCAACGACGTTTGAATCGTAAAATGAAAGAAGTGGTAAGAAAGGAAAAACTCAAGCTTCTGGAGGCAGGTATAATTTATCCCGTTGCTGATAGTCAGTGGGTAAGTCATGTCCATTGTGTCCCTAAGAAGGGAGGTATTACTGTTGTCCCTAATGATAAAGATGAATTGATTCCGCAAAGAATTATCATAGGTTATAGGATGGTAATTGATTTCCGCAAATTAAATAAGGCTACTAAGAAAGATCATTACCCCTTACCTTTTATTGATCAAATGCTAGAAAGATTATGCAAACATACACATTATTGCTTTATAGATGGTTATTCTGGTTTCTCTCAAATACCTGTGTCGGCTAAAGATCAATCAAAGACTACTTTTACATGCCCTTTTGGTACTTTTTCTTATAGACGTATGCCTTTCGGTTTATGAAATGCACCTGCTACCTTTCAAAGATGCATGATGGCTATATTCTCTGACTTTTGTGAAAAGATTTGTGAGGTTTTCATGGACGACTTTTCCGTCTATGGTTCCTCTTTTGATGATTGCTTGAGCAATCTTGCTCGAGTTTTGCACAGATGTGAAGAAACTAATCTTGTCTTGAATTGGGAAAAGTGCAACTTTATGGTTAATGAAGGTATTGTCTTGGGGCACAAAGTTTCTGAAAAAGGTATTGAAGTTGATAAAGCCAAGGTTGATGCTATTGAAAATATGCCATGTGCCAAGGACATCAAAGGTATAAGAAGTTTCCTTGGTCACGCCGGATTCTATAGGAGGTTCATTAAGGACTTCTCAAAAATCTCTCAGCCTCTGACTAATTTATTACAAAAAGATGTACCATTTGTCTTTGATGATGATTGCGCAGAAGCATTTGAAATACTTAAGAAAGCATTAGTCTCTGCACCTGTTGTTGAGCCACCTGATTGGAATTTACCCTTTGAAATTATGTGTGATGTTAGTGATTATGCTGTAGGTGCTATTCTAGGGCAAAGAGTCGATAAGAAATTAAATGTTATCCATTATGCTAGTAAGACTCTAGACAATGCTCAAAGGAATTATGCTACTACCGAAAAGGAACTTTTAGCAGTTGTATTTGCTTGTGATAAATTCAGAGCCTGTATCGTTGATTCTAAAGTAACTATTCACACAGATCATGCTACTATAAATATCTTATGGAAAAGAAAGATGCAAAACCTAGACTTATTAGATGGGTTCTCATGCTGCAAGAATTTGATTTGCATATTGTTGATAGAAAAGGAGCTGAGAACCCCGTTCCAGACAACTTATCTAGGTTAGAGAATGTTCTTGATGACCCACTTGTTGGGGAACGTTGCAGAAAATTAAAATTTTTCCTACGGTTTCACCAAGATCAATCTATGAGTTCATCTAGCAACGAGTCATGGGAGAGTGATTGCATCTACATACCACTTCTAGTTCATGTGCGGAAGCGTTCAATGGAACGGGGATGATGGAGTCGTACTCGCCATGATTCAGATCACCGATGACCTAGTGCTGAACGGACAGCACCTCCGCGTTCAACACACGTACGGAGCGGATGACGTCTCCTCCTTCTTGATCCAGCAAGGGGGAAGGAGAGGTTGATGATGATCCAGCAGCACGACGGCGTGATGGTGGATGCAGCAGAACTCCGGCAGGGCTTCGCTAAGCAACTACGGGAGGAGGAGGAGGTGTTGTAGGGAGGAGGGAGGCGCCAGGGCTTATGGGTGTGGCTGCCCCTCCCTCCCCTCTCTTTATATAGGGGCAAGGGAGAGGGGGGGCGCAGCCTTGCCCCTTCCTCCAAGGAAGGGGTGCGGCCAAGAGGGGGGAGGAGTCCATCCTCCCCAAGGCACCTCGGAGGTGCCTTCCCCCTTTAGGACTCTCCCCTCCCCAAGTCTCCTTGGCGCATGGGCCTCTTGGGGCTGGTGCCCTTGGCCCACATAGGCCAAGGCGCACCCCCTACAGCCCATGTGGCCCCCCGGGGCAGGTGGACCCCCCCCGGTGGACCCCCGGACCCCTTTCGGCACTCCCGGTACAATACCGATAAAGTGCAAAACTTTTCCGGCGACCAAAATAAGACTTCCTATATATAAATCTTTACCTCCGGACCATTCCGGAACTCCTCGTGACGTCCGGGATCTCATCCGGGACTCCGAACAACATTCGGTATACTGCATACTCATATTCATACAACCCTAGCATCACCGAACCTTAAGTGTGTAGACCCTACGGGTTCGGGAGACACGTAGACATGACCGAGACGGCTCTCGGGCAATAACCAACAGCGAGATCTGGATACCCATGTTGGCTCCCACATGCTCCTCGATGATCTCATCGGATGAACCACGATGTCGAGGATTCGAACAACCCTGTATACAATTCCCTTTGTCAGACGGTATGTTACTTGCCCGAGACTCGATCGTCGGTATCCCAATACCTCGTTCAGTCTCGTTACCGACAAGTCACTTTACTCGTACCGTAATGCATGATCCCGTGACGAGACACTTGGTCACTTTGAGCTCATTATGATGATGCACTACCGAGTGGGCCCAGTGATACCTCTCCGTAAACCGGAGTGACAAATCCTAGTCTCGATCCGTGTCAACCCAACAGACACTTTCGGAGATACCTGTAGTGCACCTTTATAGTCACCCAGTTACGTTGTGACGTTTGGTACACCCAAAGCACTCCTACGGTATCCGGGAGTTACACTATCTCATGGTCTAAGGAAGAGATACTTGACATTGGAAAAGCTCTAGCAAAACGAACTACACGATCTTGTGCTATGCTTAGGATTGGGTCTTGTCCATCACATCATTCTCCTAATGATGTGATCCCGTTGTCATTGACATCTAATGTCCATAGTCAAGAAACCATGACTCTCTGTCGACCAACGAGCTAGTCAACTAGAGGCTCACTAGGGACATGTTATGGTCTATGTATTCACACGTGTATTACGATTTCCGGATAATACAGTTATAGCATGAATAAAATACAATCATCATGAACAAGGAAATATAATAATAACAATTTTATTATTGCCTCTAGGGCATATTTCCAACAGTCTCCCACTTACACTAGAGTCGATAATCTAGTTACATTGTGATGAATCGAACACCCATAGAGTTCTGGTGTTGATCATGTTTTGCTCGCGAGAGAGGTTTAGTCAATGGATCTGCGACATTCAGATCCGTATGTACTTTGCAAATATATATGTCTCCATCTTGAACATTTTCACGGATAGAGTTGAAACGACACTTGATGTGCCTGGTCTTCTTGTGAAACCTGGGCTCCTTGGCAAGGGCAATAGCTCCAGTGTTGTCACAGAAGAGTTTGATCGGCCCTGACGCATTGGGTATGACTCCTAGGTCGGTGATGAACTCCTTCACCCAAATTGCTTCATGCGCTGCCTCCGAGGCTGCCATGTACTCCGCTTCACATGTAGATCCCGCCACGACGCTCTGCTTGCAGCTGCACCAGCTTACTGCTCCACCATTCAACATATACACGTATCCGGTTTGTGACTTAGAGTCATCCAGATCTGTATCGAAGCTAGCGTCGATGTAACCCTTTACAACGAGCTCTTTGTCACCTCCATAAACGAGAAACATGTCCTTTGTCCTTTTTAGGTACTTCAGGATATTCTTGACCGTTGTCCAGTGTTCCTTGTCGGGATTACTTTGGTACCTTCCTACCAAACTTACCGCAAGGTTTACATCAGGTCTGGTACACAGCATGGCATACATAATAGATCCTATGGCTGAAGCATAGGGGATGACACTCATCTCTTCTTTATCTTTTGCCGTGGTCGGGCATTGAGCCGAGCTCAATCTCACACCTTGCAGTACCGGCAAGAACCCTTTCTTGGACTGATCCATTTTGAACTTCTTCAAAATCTTATCAAGGTATGTGCTTTGTGAAAGACCTATGAGGCGTCTCGATCTATTTCTATAGATCTTGATGCCTAATATATAAGCAGCTTCTCCAAGGTCCTTCATTGAAAAACACTTATTCAAGTAGGCCTTAATGTTGTCCAAGAATTCTATATCATTTCCCATCAAAAGTATGTCATCTACATATAATATGAGAAATGCTACAGAGCTCCCACTCACTTTCTTGTAAACGCAGGCTTCTCCATAAGTCTGCATAAACCCAAACGCTTTGATCATCTCATCAAAGCGAATGTTCCAACTCCGAGATGCTTGCACCAGCCCATAAATGGATCGCTGGAGCTTGCACACTTTGTTAGCGTTCTTAGGATCGACAAAACCTTCCGGCTGCATAATATACAACTCTTCCTTAAGATAACCTTAAGGAATGCCATTTTGACGTCCATCTGCCATATCTCATAATCATAGTATGCGGCAATTGCTAACATGATTCGGACGGACTTAAGCTTTGCTACGGGAGAGAAAGTCTCATCGTAGTCAATCCCTTGAACTTGCCGATAACCCTTAGCGACAAGTCAAGCTTTATAGATGGTGACATTACCATCCGCGTCCGTCTTCTTCTTAAAGATCCATTTGTTTTCTATCGCTCGCCGATCATCGGGCAAGTCAGTCAAAGTCCATACTTTGTTTTCATACATGGATTCTATCTCGGATTTCATGGCTTCAAGCCATTTGTTGGAATCTAGGCCCGCCATTGCTTCTTCATAGTTCGAAGGTTCACCATTGTCTAACAACACGATTTCCAGGACAGGGTTGCTGTACCACTCTGGTGCGGAACGTGTCCTTGTGGACCTACGAAGTTCAGTAGCAACTTGATCCGAAGTACCTTGATCATCGTCATTATTTTCCTCTTCAGTTGGTGTAGGCATCATAGGAACATCTTCCTGAGCTGCACTACTATCCCGCTCAAGAGGTAGTACTTCATCGAGTTCTACTTTCCTCCCACTTACTTCTTTCGAGAGAAACTCTTTTTCCAGAAAGGATCCGTTCTTGGCAACAAAGATCTTGCCTTCGGATCTTAAGTAGAAGGTATACCCAATGGTTTCCTTAGGGTATCCTATGAAGACGCATTTTTCCGACTTGGGTTCGAGCTTTTCAGGTTGAAGTTTCTTGACATAAGCATCGCATCCCCAAACTTTTAGAAACGACAGCTTAGGTTTCTTCCCAAACCATAATTCATACGGTGTCGTCTCAACGGATTTAGACGGTGCCCTATTTAAAGTGAATGTAGCTGTCTCTAGAGCGTGTGCCCAAAATGATAGCGGTAAATCGGTAAGAGACATCATAGACCGTACCATATCCAATAGAGTGCGATTACGACGTTCGGACACACTGTTACGCTGAGGTGTTCTAGGCAGCGTGAGTTGTGAAACGATTCCACATTTCCTTAAGTGTGTACCAAATTCGTGACTTAAGTATTCTCCTCCACGATCTGATCGTAGGAATTTTATCTTTCGGTCACGTTGATTCTCTACCTCATTCTGAAATTCCTTGAACTTTTCAAAGGTCTCAGACTTGTGTTTCATTAAGTAGACATACCCATATCTACTCAACTCATCAGTGAGAGTGAGAACATAACGATATCCTCCGCGAGCCTCAACACTCATCGGACCGCACACATCGGTATGTATGATTTCCAACAAGTTGGTTGCTCGCTCCATTGTTCCGGAGAACGGAGTCTTGGTCATCTTGCCCATGAGGCATGGTTTGCATGTGTCAAATGATTCATAATCGAGAGACTCCAAAAGTCCATCAGCATGGAGCTTCTTCATGCGCTTGACACCAATGTGACCAAGGCGGCAGTGCCACAAGTATGTGGGACTATCGTTATCAACTTTACATCTTTTGGTATTCACGCTATGAATATGTGTAACATTACGCTCGAGATTCATTAAGAATAAACCATTGACCATAGGGGCATGACCATAAAACATATCTCTCATATAAATAGAACAACCATTATTCTCGGATTTAAATGAGTAGCCATCTCGTATCAAACGAGATCCAGATACAATGTTCATGCTCAAACTTGGCACCAAATAACAATTATTAAGGTTTATAACTAATCCCGTAGGTAAATGTAGAGGTAGCGTGCCGACGGCGATCACATCGACCTTGGAACCATTCCCGACGCGCATCATCACCTCGTCCTTCGCCAGTCTCCACTTATTCCGCAGCTCCTGCTGTGAGTTACAAATATGAGCAACGGCACCGGTATCAAATACCCAGGAGTTACTATGAGTACTGGTAAGGTACACATCAATTACATGTATATCAAATATACCTTTAGTGTTGCCGGCCTTCTTATCCGCTAAGTATTTGGGGCAGTTCCGCTTCCAGTGACCCTTCCCCTTGCAATAAAAGCACTCAGTCTTGGGCTTGGGTCCATTCTTTGACTTCTTCCCGGCAACTGACTTACCGGGCGCGGCAACACCTTTGTCGTCCTTCTTGAAGTTCTTCTTACCCTTGCCCTTCTTGAACTTAGTGGTCTTATTGACCGTCAACACTTGATGTTCTTTCTTGATTTCAACCTCTGCTGACTTCAGCATTGAAAATACTTCAGGAATGGTCTTAACCATCCCCTGCATATTATAGTTCATCACAAAGCTCTTGTAGCTAGGTGGGAGTGACTGAAGGATTCTGTCAATGACCGCCTCATCCGGGAGGTTAATGTCCAGCTGGGACAGGCGGTTGTGCAACCCAGACATTTTGAGTATGTGCTCACTGACAGAACTATTTTCCTCCATCTTACAACTATAGAACTTGTCAGAGACTTCATATCTCTCGACCCGGGCATGAGCTTGGAAAACTAGTTTCAGCTCCTCGAACATCTCATATGCTCCGTGTTGCTCAAAACGCTTTTGGAGCCCCGGTTCTAAGCTGTAAAGCATGCCGCACTGAACGAGGGAGTAATCATCAGCACGTGTCTGCCAAATGTTCAAATCGTCTTGTAGTGCTGGGAGAGCAGGTGGGTCACCTAACGGTGCTGTAAGGACATATGCTTTGTTGGCAGCTATGAGGATGATCCTCAGGTTCCGGACCCGGTCCGTATAGTTGCTGCCATCATCTTTCAGCTTGGTTTTCTCTAGGAACGCGTTGAAGTTCATGTTGACATGAGCGTTGGCCATTTGATCTACAAGACATATTTTGCAAAGGTTTTAGACTAAGTTCATGATAATTAAGTTCATCTAATCAAATTATTTAATGAACTCCCACTCAGATTTGACATCCCTCTAGTCATCTAAGTGTTACACGATCCGAGTCGACTAGGCCATGTCCGATCATCACGTGAGACGGACTAGTCATCGTCGGTGAACATTCTCATGTTGATCGTATCTTCCATACGACTCGTGTTCGACCTTTCGGTCTCCGTGTTCCGAGGCCATGTCTGTACATGCTAGGCTCGTCAAGTTAACCCTAAGTGTTTTGCATGTGTAAAACTGTCTTACACCCGTTGTATGTGAACGTAAGGATCTATCACACCCGATCATCACATGGTGCTTCGAAACGACGAACTTTAGCAACGGTGCACAGTTAGGGGAGAACACTTCTTGAAATTGTTGTAAGGGATCATCTTATTTACTACCGTCGTTCTAAGTAAACAAGATGTATAAACATAATAAACATCACATGCAATTATACAGAGTAGTGACATGATATGGCCAATATCATATAGCTCCTTTGATCTTTATCTTCGGGGCTCCATGATCATCTTGTCACCGGCATGACACCATGATCTCCATCATCATGATCTCCATCATCGTGTCTTCATGAAGTTCTCATGCCAACGACTACTTCTACTTCTATGACTAACGCGTTTAGCAATAAAGTAAAGTAGTTTACATGGCGTTCTTCAATGACACGCAGGTCATACAAAAAATAAAGACAACTCCTCTAGCTCCTGCCGGTTGTCATACTCATCGACATGCAAGTCGTGATTCCTATTACAAGAACATCATCTCATACATCACAATATATCATTCATCATTCATCACAACTTCTGGCCATATCACATCACATGACAATTGCTGCAAAAACAAGTTAGACGTCCTCTAATTGTTGTTGCATCTTTTACGTGGCTGCAATTGGGTTCTAGCAAGAACGTTTTTCTTACCTACGAATAACCACAACGTGATTTTGTCAACTTCTATTTACCCTTCATAAGGACCCTTTTCATCGAATCCGCTCCAACTAAAGTGGGAGAGACAGACACCCGCCAGCCACCTTATGCAACTAGTGCATGTTAGTCGGTGGAACCGGTCTCACGTAAGCGTACGTGTAAGGTTGGTCCGGGCCGCTTCATCCCATAATACTGCTGAAGCAAGATAAGACTAGTAGCGGCAAGCAAGTTGACAAGATCTACGCCCACAACAGAATTGTGTTCTACTCGTGCAATAGAGAACTATGCATAGACCTAGCTCATGATGCCACTGTTGGGGAACGTTGCAGAAAATTAAAAAATTTCCTACGGTTTCACCAAGATCCATCTATGAGTTCATCTAGCAACGAGTCATGGGAGAGTGATTGCATCTACATACCACTTGTAGATCGCGTGCGGAAGCGTTCAATGGAACAGGGATGATGGAGTCGTACTCGCCGTGATTCAGATCACCGATGACCTAGTGCTGAACGGACAGCACCTCCGCGTTCAACACACGTACGGAGCGGATGACGTCTCCTCCTTCTTGATCCAGCAAGGGGGAAGGAGAGGTTAATGATGATCCAGCAGCACGACGGCGTGATGGTGGATGCAGCAGAACTCCAGCAGGGCTTCGCTAAGCAACTACGGGAGGAGGAGGAGGTGTTGCAGGGAGGAGGGAGGCGCCAGGGCTTATGGGTGTGGCTGCCCCTCCCTCCCCTCTCTTTATATAGGGGCAAGGGAGAGGGGGGGCGCAGCCTTGCCCCTTCCTCCAAGGAAGGGGTGCGGCCAAGAGGGGGGAGGAGTCCATCCTCCCCAAGGCACCTCGGAGGTGCCTTCCCCCTTTAGGACTCTCCCCTCCCCAAGTCTCCTTGGCGCATGGGCCTCTTGGGGCTAGTGCCCTTGGCCCACATAGGCCAAGGAGCACCCCCTACAGCCCATGTGGCCCCCCGGGGCAGGTGGACCCCCCCGGTGGACCCCAGGACCCCTTTCGGCACTCCCGGTACAATACCGATAAAGTGCAAAACTTTTCCGGCGACCAAAATGTCACAGCCCTAGATTATTGTTTGTAAATAGTTGCATCTTCATCCAGGCATCATATTTAAAATTTCTGAAACTTGAACTGAGGAATTTTGGAAGCCTCAAAAATTTAAATAAAAGAGGGGCAAAGAACCCTGGAAAATGCATTCAATGTTTTCAAAATGTCCTTAAATAATGTTGGTTATATTTTGGCAAGGGTTTTGCACCAAACCAAAAATAATGAACATTTTTGAGGAATATTTTGAGCACTGAATTTAAATCATTACTTTATTGGCATTTGGAACTATATTCAGAACTTGTATAGAATATATTTCCAAATACCCTGAAACATTTTATGTGCTTTTGGAAAAGTCCATTAAGCAGCATAAATATTTTCAGAGGAGTTTTTGGCATTGTTTGAATCATTTTTAAATTCAAAACAGTGGCAAAACAGATTAAATAAAAGAAAACAGAACTAAAATAGAAATAAAAGAGAGAGAGAGAGAAGGAAGTTACCTGGCCTCACCCGTGCAGCCACTTACCTGGCCCAGCTCCATCTGGCCGGCCCAGCCCACCTCCTCCCCCTTGTCCTCTTCCTCCTCTGCCAGGAGGACGAACAGAGGCGAGGCGTGGCGCGCGCCCGAGAGGCCTCGGCCACCTCCTGCTTCCCCCTGGCCACCTCCTGCCTGGTTGCCTCCCTCCTCGACGCCCCGGACGACGCCACGCGCCTCCCCGACCCCCTCTCACTTCTCCCTCGCTCTCTGGGCCTCCCTCCCCTCTCTGCTCCCTTCCCGAGCGGAGCCCGTCGCCGCCGCTCATCGCCTGCGTAGCCACTGCCTCTCCCTCGACCCCTCGCCGTGCCAGCGAGCTCCGTCTCGACGTCCCCGACCTCCTCGACGACCCACGAGGCCCCGGACACGCTGCAACGCCGCCACCGAGGCTTTTCCCCTCCTCGGCCGCCGGAGATCCCCCTCGATGCTCCGCTCGCTCCGGTGCCTCCCCGAGCTAGCCGAGGCCACCGCTGCATCCGCTGTGAGCTCCTGTGCTGTTTCCCCCTCTTCCCTGGCCCGATTTCTTCCTCTAACACCGATGCCGTCGCGGCCGAGAGCTTCTCGCCGCCGGCCATGGCGCAGCCGTGGCCATAGCCGCGCATGCCCACGACGGAGTGCTTCACCGTGCTCATAAACCCCCCAGGAGCCCAACACACCAACCAGCTCCCCCCTCCCGCGCACCGCAACGCCAAACCCGCGGGTGCCCGAACTCCGGCCGCCGCGGAAGTGCTCGTCGCCGTCGACTCAGGCCATCCCAGCTGCTGTCGCTGCTACCACTAGATGCGCAAGAACGCCAGCAAGCCGTAGCAACAAACCGCGCTCAAAATGGAGCCCCGTAGCGTTTTTCCGAAATGCTCCGCCGTCGTTTTGCTCGCCGCCGGCGTAACTCTGACGAGGGTGACGTGGCGCTGATTTAGTCAGCACTAATGACCACACTAAACACCCCCACAGCCACTGACAGTGGGCCCCACCCCTGGTCAAACCCCAGTCAGCGCTGGGTTTGACCGGGATTAGCTCCTGTGTCACTAACGTGTGGCCCCCACACGTTAGGTTTGACCTGGGGCGCCCAGTTGACCCTGCTGACGTCACTGTGACGTGGTGCTGACGCCATAATCATTTCTGGATTTATTATTATTCAGGAAATTTTAGAAAATGCCCTAAACTTCAATAAATCATAGAAAATTAACCGCAACTCCAAATTAAATAATTTATATATGAAAAATTATCAGAAAAATTCAAGGAATCCATCTGTACCATTTCCATGCATGTTAGAATAACTTATAGATGCTGTTTAGCACAAAACAAATAAAGGGCATTTAAATAATCACATATGGAGTTTGAATTTGAATCTTGTATTCAAACCAACTTCATTTAATCTGTTGCTAGTTGCATTAGCCCAAAACACATTCATATTGCCATGTCATAGCATGCATCATATTGTGCATTGCATTGATTGTGTTCTTTTTGTTTGCCGGTATTTGTCCCCTCTCGATAGACGTGATACCGATGATGTGATCGTTGACACTAATGAAGACTCAATGTTATCTTCAGAAGTGCCAGGCAAGCAAAACCCCCTTGTTCATTCCGATACAATCCCACTCTCTCGCTCCTGCTCTCTTTTACTGCATTAGGACAACAACGATTCATCTGTTACTTGCTGCGGTAGCTGAACCCCTTTATCCTTTGCATGACCTGTCATTCCACAGTAAATAGATGAAACCCACTAGCATGAGTAGGAGTTGTTTGAGCCCTGATGTGCCTACTCATTCATGCTTGTTTGTCATGCCTGCTACTGCTTAGAGTTGAGTCAGGTCTGATTCATCGAGGATGAATCAGAGGTGTGAGAATATGTCCGACTGTGTGTGAGCTAAGTGTGTGAACACGATTTGGTAAAAGGTGTCGGTGAGAGGCCATGTAGGAGTACATGGTGGGTTGTCTCATTGCAGCCGTCCTCAGGAACTGAGTTCTGTGTTTGTGATCCATGATTCAGTTACTACCATACATTGGGCCCTGAAATATGACCCCGCTCGACTTCTTATTCACCCTTGTCCTCTGTCCAGGAGTTGCAAGTAGTTTCTGGTGTTTGTAGCTTACTGGAGGCCGTGGACAGCGCTGACCGTAGGGGTGGGCTGTGATGCGGTAGGTACGTGGCACGGTGTACTGGATGCCCGTTTGGTATCTCGGGAACCCTGTTCACATCGTTTGGGGCTGTGAGCGAAACTCCGGCCGGATCTCCTCATGGATGGAACCCGAATAGGCGATAAACCTGGACTAGAGACTTGAGTGTTTAGGTAGGTCGTGGTCTACACCCACGTCGGCTTTCGCTTGAAGTCTGCCGAGCACATGTCGTGTGCAGACGCTAAGTGGTGGAAACATGTATGAAGAAGTACACCCCTGCAGGGTTATCATCATCTATTCGAATAGCCGTGTCCGCGGAAAAGGACTTCTGGGTTGCTTATATCAGTTCATAGACAAGTGAAAGTGGATACTCTAAAATACGCAAGATAAGCGTGAGTGCTATGGATGGCGTTCTCGTAGGGAGACGGGAGCGGATCCATAGTGGTGTATTGATATGGGGAATATGTGGACTCATGTGCGCCACCTCAAAAGAGTCGCTTGCAGTCGTAGTTTAGGATAGCCACCGAGTCAAAGCTGGCTTGCTGCAGTTAAACCCCACCATCCCCTTTGTTGATAAGGATGCATATGTAGTTAGTTCTGATGTAAGTCTTGCTGGGTACATTTGTACTCACGTTTGCCTATTTTATGTTTTTGCAGAGAGACTTCAGTCTCACTAGTAATTCCGCATGGTCTTCGACGTTTAGCTTGATACCTCAGCTACGATCTTGTGCCCTCGGCAGGATCTGATAGATAGTCAGGCTTCTCAGCCTTTTTCATTTATAGATGTCTGTACTCAGACATGATAGCTTCCGCATGTGCTTTGACTTGTATGCTCTGAATGTTGGGTCATGAGACCCATGTTTGTAATATCTCGCTCCTCGGAGCCTATTGAATAAATTACTGCAGTCGTAGAGTCATGTTGTGATGCCATGTTGTATTTGCACATATCGAGCATACTGTGTGTATGTTATTGAAATGCTTGGTATGTGTGGGATCTGACCATCTAGTTGTTTATCTTTAGTAGCCTCTCTTACGGGGAAATGTCTCCTAGTGTTTCCACCGAGCCATGGTAGCTTGCTACTGCTCCGGAACACTTAGGCTGGCCGGCATGTGTCCTTCTTCGTTCCTGTGTCTGTCCCTTTGGGGAAATGTCACGCATTGAGTACCGGAGCCCTGTTAGCCCGCTACAGCCCGGTTTACCGGAGTCCTGCTAGCCCAGTGCTACAGCCCGGACCCACTTGCTGATGACCGACACGTTCGATGCTGGGTCATGGATGCCTGTCCCTGTAAGTCTGTGCCACTTTGGGTTTACGACTAGCCATGTCAGCCCGGGCTCCTTATCATATGGGTGCTAGCGACACTATCCTATACGTGTGCCAAAAGACGCAAACGGTCCCGGGCAAAGGTAAGGCGACCCCCGTGGGAATACCGTGCGTGAGGCCGCAAAGTGATATGAGGTGTTACATGCTAGACCTATGTGGCATCGAGTCGGGGTCCTGACAGCGTTGGTATCAGAGCTTGACTGCCTGTAGGATTACCAAGCCAAACTGGTCGAAGTTGAGTCTAGAAATTCTTTAGTTATATAAGGGAATTGATTGTGGGATGGAACGTAAGGCTCTTTTTACTCCTTATACTTTATGCCCTTCTGATCTGAGTCATCATCTTCTCTTCTACGGGGATTAAGAACTAGGCTTTCTCTTCTTTCTATCAGGATCACGTGTTACTAATCCGTAGACTTATAGATTGTTGGATTAAGCCTCAGTTCAGTTTCTACCTCTGTATGTTAATTGTTGATCTCCAAACCTTGATATTGTGCTTCTGAGTGGTTATGCCACCATTTTTGTGAATGTCTCAAATCTTTTCTGAGCGTTTACAGCCGTTATGCTGTCCGAGTCATCCCAGGTTTCTAAGTAGTCTGATGCATTTGCAAATCCTTTCTTCCCGTTTCAATGTTCCCATGGGCCAGATTAACCACACTAATCAGTGAGTTGAGGTACTCTGTTACCTTGACATATATGTTGGAGATATTATTATGACCCTAGGTGTCTTAGGGGATCATCTAGTAATTTAGCCAAGAATTGTGTTTCCAGTGTGATGATTCTGGCCATCATTCTCGAAAGCATCCCGTGATGCTACTTAGTAATAGGTATTCTATTCCTGGGTTCTTAAACCCGATATTCACCCTACTTACATCATGTTGATAGTGTTGCTAGTTCCTTTAGTATATTAGTAACCTTTGCGATAGTCCTCGAGGTCCGTGGTATATCGTTCTTCCAAATACCATGAACCATTATGGCAGAAGTTTGTTGGATCAAAAGATCACAACAGGCCCTCTATGAGTTCTCCATGCTATATTGTGGCTCTGCCAGTTCTACCTTTCTGCATGGGTTATCCGGAAGAATTATGTTGAACTTTGTTCGGCATACCAACCCATGTATCCACAACTCAGAAAGTTATATGTTCCTTTGAGTTGTCCCTCTTTAGTTGTCTACTGACCTTCGTCTATCAGTTGATAGTCAAGTTGATGTCGTGCATTCGTGTTCACCGATGCTCGTTATTCTTGTGGTCCGTCAAGCCGTTCTAGTTCGGAATGACTAGGAGAAACAAACTCCAGTACCTCTTCCATATCCAGGATTGGGTCAAAGAAGTTGTGCTCCGCAGATCAAATTGCTAATCCAGCTTTTGTTCTGTTCTACCTTGGAGTATTACCCCCTTTATGTCAGAATTGTCATGAGAACTGCACCAACTCCCATGAATTTTGACGTAGTGATACTTCTCACCATCATTAGTCATTCCTCGGCCCTCGTGTTGATGCAACCGGAATACCGACAAATGAATTGTGATGTGTGAAATCAATACTCCCAGCAACCTCGTTGCTTGGTAGTTAAAGGATAATAATTTCATTCTTAGCGTGTTGGTTTTTGAATCATCCTTCTAAGACTGATCGTGCTACCTAGTCCTTATTTCGGTGCACCATTTGATTGATGAGTTAGGATCTTGTCAAGTCCTCACTCATTTGATCGTATCGTCTTGCCCTCAAAAGCGAGATTGTTCTCAAGCTTAGTAACATACCGGTGGTTCGTGATTTTCTGAATGTCTTCTCGGAAGTATCACCAGGTCGTCACCTGACCGTTATGTTGAGCTCGTGATCAAGTTGGTTTCTTATGAACCACCTTCTCTCCAAGAATCGGTGTTAGATATCCCTGAGCTAGTTGGTTAAGCTAGACAACAACTTGGAGAGTTGGAAGATAAAAGCTTGACTAACTTAGTTCGTTCCAAAGGGATATTCTTGTGTAGTGTGTGTTGAAGAAAGATGATATCTTCATCGATTGGTCCCTGTGATCAGTTGTTGGACCTATTGTCTTATCAATCCTTTGATTTGAGTGTGGGCTATCGTCAAATCAAATCAGTACCAACGATGCTCGTAATGTTGTCTTATTCGTGGTTGATCCCTCGAGCATACACCATTACATCTTTGGTCTGACCAATGCTATCACCGTGTTCACTTAACTATGGGATTCCTTTTAAAAGGAAACCTAGATGAATTGTTGTTGAGCCCATTGACAACATCCTTATCTCCTCCATGATTTTGCTGAACATTAAGCTAGTGTTGGAAACTTTTGAAAGCATTTGTTCATGCTAGTTCATGAAGCATATGTTCGGATGTAAGAAGTGACTTCCTCCAGTTCATGTGCATTTGATGCAAGTTCCCGCCATGGATTCGAGAAAGTCAATGTTGTTTCCTTTGGAATCATCCCAAATCAGTCATGCACACGTGCGAAGAATTCTGTGGTTTGAAGACTTGCAACCTTCAATCTATATGTACCCCTAGCACACCAAGCCACTGATTGATTTGTTCAAGGAGAAGGAGTTCCTTCATAAGAGCTAATCCGGACTTATGTAAGGACTTCGATACCCTCGTTGATGGTTCCCCCTCCTGAACTCGGTAGTGTTTTATTATAAGACTACTTTGTGGTCATGCTTGTCTGGAACAACGTGTTCACATGTGTGTAGCAGAACCAGCTCATGTTTTGGAGCTTACTATCGTAGTTCATTCCCCGAGAATCTCGCAACGTCATCTCATCGATTTGTGTTGCAAACTTTCGTTCTTCTTCCTAGACTCGATGAGTCTGAAATATCCTGACACCAACCAGATCTGAATCTCAGGCAGATATGATGGTTGGAACATTTCCCCAAGAACTATAATATTGGTTCCTCGATAACTGGTAAAGTGGATGTCGTGGCTAGCACCACCCAGCCGGAAGACCTGTTATTATAATATCTTGATTGAAGAAGTTGGCCACCTCCCCATAGGGATTTCGTAGGATTTACTCCCTAGTTGCCCCTATGGATTTCTGTGTTCCGAAGTCCGACCTTTTTACTTGATGTTCTAGATATCAAACCATATCTATGAATGGGTTACACTAGCACATCAAGGAGAACATTAGAAACGGAGTGCTAAGTGTCTCTCGGTCGATCATCCAGATTTTGTTTCCTTGGCCTCGCTAAGGTGAAATCTGAGAAAGTGTTATCTTCCTTTGCATCTGCATCATCCATCATCATTCACCATGGTAGTATGATGTGTTGCCAGGATCCTTGACACGGATGCTGGTAAAACCCTGATGAATATGGAAATGCTCAAGTTCTTGAGAGCACGCACAAGCGCTACGTGTTACCATCAGCTCTAACTGGATTCCTCTCAGTTTCCTCGGCAATGCTATGACCTTTTCAAACAGTGAATTCACTCTCTATTGTTGGGTTCTTCCCCAGTTACCAGAATCATTCCCAGCATTTGCATTTTGTTCCCAGCTTGCACCGCCAATGTGCCATTCTACCATGGGTCTCTTCCATTTTCGGTGATAAGAAAATTCATCCATTGCGTTGTCTTCAACAAGGTAATCCACATCATCCAAGTCCGAGTATGCCATTCTGCCGACCCCCTCCAAACGATCGCTTGAGAATTGCCTTAGGCTGGTATAAAGGTTTTCAATGATCTCTGAATCAAAGGTAATTCTTTTTGCCACTTAAGGAAATAATCTACGAATCACCCTCCTCCAGGATGTTTCGTCGTGGTATCATGGCAACTCAACTCCTCGCTACGTGGCCAATCGTTTACCACCTTCTTAAGTGTGGAATTGTTGTCCACCTAGTGAACCTTCGTCATCCGTTTCTTTCCACCCCTCTTGATGTGTATCTCGTGTCTCAACCCGAGAGATGGTTCTATGTCTCATTCCGTGAGTTAATCCTGAGTTGTTCGACCTCCAAGAAGAACGATTCTTTTAGGGTCTTTTCCTTTCCTCTCGTTGTCATGTTAGTTGGAGTTCTCAGAGCAAGACTTCGAGAATATGATGGTGAACAAATCAACGTTCATCTGAAGTGCACCCTGGATCATGAAGATTATACTAGTTGTGTTTCCCCTTCACCTTACCCTACGCTTGAATCTCGGGACGAGATTTTTGTTTAGTGGGGGTGAGTTGTCACAGCCCTAGATTATTGTTTGTAAATAGTTGCATCTTCATCCAGGCATCATATTTAAAATTTCTGAAACTTGAACTGAGGAATTTTGGAAGCCTCAAAATTTTAAATAAAAGAGGGGCAAAGAACCCTGGAAAATGCATTCAATGTTTTCAAAATGTCCTTAAATAATGTTGGTTATATTTTGGCAAGGGTTTTTCACCAAACCAAAAATAATGAACATTTTTGAGGAATATTTTGAGCACTGAATTTAAATCATTACTTTATTGGCATTTGGAACTATATTCATAACTTGTATAGAATATATTTCCAAATACCCTGAAACATTTTATGTGCTTTTGGAAAAGTCCATTAAGCAGCATAAATATTTTCAGAGGAGTTTTTGGCATTGTTTGAATTATTTTTAAATTCAAAACAGTGGCAAAACAGATTAAATAAAAGAAAACAGAACTGAAATAGAAATAAAAGAGAGAGAGAGAAGGAAGTTACCTGGCCTCACCCGTGCAGCCACTTACCTGGCCCAGCTCCATCTGGCCGGCCCAGCCCACCTCCTCCCCCTTGTCCTCTTCCTCCTCTGCCAGGAGGACGAACAGAGGCGAGGCGTGGCGCGCGCCCGAGAGGCCTCGGCCACCTCCTGCTTCCCCCTGGCCACCTCCTGTATGGTTGCCTCCCTCCTCGACGCCCCGGACGACGCCACGCGCCTCCCCGACCCCCTCTCACTTCTCCCTCGCTCTCTGGGCCTCCCTCCCCTCTCTGCTCCCTTCCCGAGCGGAGCCCGTCGCCGCCGCTCATCGCCTGCGTAGCCACTGCCTCTCCCTCGACCCCTCGCCGTGCCAGCGAGCTCCGTCTCGACGTCCCCGACCTCCTCGACGACCCACGAGGCCCCGGACATGCTGCAACGCCGCCATCGAGGCTTTTCCCCTCCTCGGCCGCCGGAGATCCCCCTCGATGCTCCGCTCGCTCCGGTGCCTCCCCGAGCTAGCCGAGGCCCCCGCTGCATCCGCTGTGAGCTCCTGTGCTGTTTCCCCCTCTTCCCTGGCCCGATTTCTTCCTCTAACACCGATGCCCTCGTGGCCGAGAGCTTCTCGCCGCCGGCCATGGCGCAGCCGTGGCCATAGCCGCGCATGCCCATGACGGAGTGCTTCACCGTGCTCATAAAGCCCCCAGGAGCCCAACACACCAACCAGCTCCCCCCTCCCGCGCACCGCAACGCCAAACCCGCGGGTGCCCGAACTCCGGCCGCCACAAAAGTGCTCGTCGCCGTCGACTCAGGCCATCCCAGCTGCTGTCGCTGCTACCACTAGATGCGCAAGAACGCCAGCAAGCCGTAGCAACAAACCGCGCTCAAAATGGAGCCCCGTAGCGTTTTTCCGAAACACTCCGCCGTCGTTTTGGTCGCCGCCGGCGTAACTCCGGCGAGGGTGACGTGGCGCTGATTTAGTCAGCACTAATGACCACACTAAACACCCCCACAGCCACTGACAGTGGGCCCCACCCCTGGTCAAACCCCAGTCAGCGCTGGGTTTGACCGGGATTAGCTCCTGTGTCACTGACGTGTGGCCCCCACACGTCAGGTTTGACCTGGGGCGCCCAGTTGACCCTGCTGACGTCACTGTGACGTGGTGCTGACGCCATAATCATTTCTGGATTTATTATTATTCAGGAAATTTCAGAAAATGCCCTAAACTTCAATAAATCATAGAAAATTAACCGCAACTCCAAATTAAATAATTTATATATGAAAAATTATCAGAAAAATTCAAGGAATCCATCTGTACCATTTCCATGCATGTTAGAATAACTTATAGATGCTGTTTAGCACAAAACAAATAAAGGGCATTTAAATAATCACATATGGAGTTTGAATTTGAATCTTGTATTCAAACCAACTTCATTTAATCTGTTGCTAGTTGCATTAGCCCAAAACACATTCATATTGCCATGTCATAGCATGCATCATATTGTGCATTGCATTGATTGTGTTCTTTTTGTTTGCCGGTATTTGTCCCCTCTCGATAGACGTGATACCGATGATGTGATCGTTGACACTGATGAAGACTCAATGTTATCTTCAGAAGTGCCAGGCAAGCAAAACCCCCTTGTTCATTCCGATACAATCCCACTCTCTCGCTCCTGCTCTCTTTTACTGCATTAGGACAACAACGATTCATCTGTTACTTGCTGCGGTAGCTGAACCCCTTTATCCTTTGCATGACCTATCATTCCACAGTAAATAGATGAAACCCACTAGCATGAGTAGGAGTTGTTTGAGCCCTGATGTGCCTACTCATTCATGCTTGTTTGTCATGCCTGCTACTGCTTAGAGTTGAGTCAGGTCTGATTCATCGAGGATGAATCAGAGGTGTGAGAATATGTCCGACTGTGTGTGAGCTAAGTGTGTGAACACGATTTGGTAAAAGGTGTCGGTGAGAGGCCATGTAGGAGTACATGGTGGGTTGTCTCATTGCAGCCGTCCTCAGGAACTGAGTTCTGTGTTTGTGATCCATGATTCAGTTACTACCATACATTGGGCCCTGAAATCTGACCCCGCTCGACTTCTTATTCACCCTTGTCCTCTGTCCAGGAGTTGCAAGTAGTTTCTGGTGTTTGTAGCTTACTGGAGGCCGTGGACAGCGCTGACCGTAGGGGTGGGCTGTGATGCGGTAGGTACGTGGCACGGTGTACCGGATGCCCGTTTGGTATCTCGGGAACCCTGTTCACATCGTTTGGGGCTGTGAGCGAAACTCCGGTCGGATCTCCTCATGGATGGAACCCGAATAGGCGATAAACCTGGACTAGAGACTTGAGTGTTTAGGTAGGTCGTGGTCTACACCCACGTCGGCTTTCGCTTGAAGTCTGCCGAGCACATGTCGTGTGCAGACGCTAAGTGGTGGAAACATGTATGAAGAAGTACACCCCTGCAGGGTTATCATCATCTATTCGAATAGCCGTGTCCGCGGAAAAGGACTTCTGGGTTGCTTATATCAGTTCATAGACAAGTGAAAGTGGATACTCTAAAATACGCAAGATAAGCGTGAGTGCTATGGATGGCGTTCTCGTAGGGAGACGGGAGCGGATCCATAGTGGTGTATTGATATGGGGAATATGTCGACTCGTGTGCGCCACCTCAAAAGAGTCGCTTGCAGTCGTAGTTTAGGATAGCCACCGAGTCAAAGCTGGCTTGCTGCAGTTAAACCCCACCATCCCCTTTGTTGATAAGGATGCATATGTAGTTAGTTCTGATGTAAGTCTTGCTGGGTACATTTGTACTCACGTTTGCCTATTTTATGTTTTTGCAGAGAGACTTCAGTCTCACTAGTAATTCCGCATGGTCTTCGACGTTTAGCTTGATACCTCAGCTACGATCTTGTGCCCTCGGCAGGATCTGATAGATAGTCAGGCTTCTCAGCCTTTTTCATTTATAGATGTCTGTACTCAGACATGATAGCTTCCGCATGTGCTTTGACTTGTATGCTCTGAATGTTGGGTCATGAGACCCATGTTTGTAATATCTCGCTCCTCGGAGCCTATTGAATAAATTACTGCAGTCGTAGAGTCATGTTGTGATGCCATGTTGTATTTGCACATATCGAGCATACTGTGTGTATGTTATTGAAATGCTTGGTATGTGTGGGATCTGACCATCTAGTTGTTTATCTTTAGTAGCCTCTCTTACGGGGAAATGTCTCCTAGTGTTTCCACCGAGCCATGGTAGCTTGCTACTGCTCCGGAACACTTAGGCTGGCCGGCATGTGTCCTTCTTCGTTCCTGTGTCTGTCCCTTTGGGGAAATGTCACGCATTGAGTACCGGAGCCCTGTTAGCCCGCTACAGCCCGGTTTACCGGAGTCCTGCTAGCCCAGTGCTACAGCCCGGACCCACTTGCTGATGACCGACACGTTCGATGCTGGGTCATGGATGCCTGTCCCTGTAAGTCTGTGCCACTTTGGGTTTACGACTAGCCATGTCAGCCCGGGCTCCTTATCATATGGGTGCTAGCGACACTATCCTATACGTGTGCCAAAAGACGCAAACGGTCCCGGGCAAAGGTAAGGCGACCCCCGTGGGAATACCGTGCGTGAGGCCGCAAAGTGATATGAGGTGTTACATGCTAGACCTATGTGGCATCGAGTCGGGGTCCTGACACAAAATAAGACTTCCTATATATAAATCTTTACCTCCGGACCATTCCGGAACTCCTCGTGACGTCCGGGATCTCATCCGGGACTCCGAACAACATTCGGTATACTGCATACTCATATTCATACAACCCTAGCATCACCGAACCTTAAGTGTGTAGACCCTACGGGTTCAGGAGACACGTAGACATGACCGAGACGGCTCTCAGGCAATAACCAACAGCGGGATCTGGATACCCATGTTGGCTCCCACATGTTCCTCGATGATCTCATCGGATGAACCACGATGTCGAGGATTCGAACAACCCCGTATACGATTCCCTTTGTCAGACGGTATGTTACTTGCCCGAGACTCGATCGTCGGTATCCCAATACCTCGTTCAGTCTCGTTACCAACAAGTCACTTTACTCGTAGTGTAATGCATGATCCCGTGACCAGACACTTGGTCACTTTGAGCTCATTATGATGATGCACTACCGAGTGGGCCCAGTGATACCTCTCCGTAAACCGGAGTGACAAATCCCAGTCTCGATCCGTGTCAACCCAACAGACACTTTCGGAGATACCTGTAGTGCACCTTTATAGTCACCCAGTTACGTTGTGATGTTTGGTACACCCAAAGCACTCCTACGGTATTGGGGAGTTACACGATCTCATGGTCTAAGGAAGAGATACTTGACATTGGAAAAGCTCTAGCAAAACGAACTACACGATCTTGTGCTATGCTTAGGATTGGGTCTTGTCCATCACATCATTCTCCTAATGATGTGATCCCGTTGTCATTGACATCTAATGTCCATAGTCAGGAAACCATGACTATCTGTCGACCAATGAGCTAGTCAACTAGAGGCTCACTAGGGACATGTTATGGTCTATGTATTCACACGTGTATTACGATTTCCGGATAATACAGTTATAGCATGAATAAAATACAATCATCATGAACAAGGAAATATAATAATAACACTTTTATTATTGCCTCTAGGGCATATTTCCAACACCACTACCTATTGATGATAGCTTTCCTGATGAACAATTGAATGTCATAAGTACTTCTCGTAGCACTCCATGGTATGCTGATTATGCTAATTGTATTGTTGCTAAATTTATACCCCCTAGCTTCACATACCAACAAAAGAAAAAGTTTTTCTATGACTTGCGACATTACTTTTGGGATGACCCACATCTTTATTAAGAAGGAGTAGATGGTGTTGTTAGACATTGTGTACCTGAGCATGAACAGGAACAGATCCTACGCAAGTGTCACTCCGAAGCTTATGGAGGACACCACACTGGAGACAGAACTGCGCATAAGGTATTGCAATCCGGTTTTTATTGGCCTACTCTCTTCAAGGATGCCTGTAAGTTTGTTTTGTCTTGCGATGAATGTCAAAGAATTGGTAATATTAGTAGACATCAAGAAATGCCTTTGAATTATTCACTTGTTATTGAACCATTTGATGTTTGGGGCTTTGATTATATGGGACCTTTTCCTGCCTCTAATGGATATGCACATATTTTAGTTGATGTTGATTACGTTACTAAGTGGGTAGAAGCTATTCCAACTAGTAGTGCTGATCATAACACTTCTATTAAAATGCTTAAGGAAGTTATTTTCCCGAGGTTTGGAGTCCCTAGATATTTAATGACTAATGGTGGTTCACACTTTATTCATGGTGCTTTCCGTAAGATGCTTGCTAAATATGACGTTAATCATAGAATTGCATCTCCATATCACCCGAAGTCTAGTGGTCAGGTAGAATTGAGCAATAGAGAGCTCAAATTAATTTTGCAAAAGACTATCAATAGGTCTAGGAAGAATTGGTCCAAGAAACTGAATGACGCATTGTGGGCCTATAGAACTGCATACAAAAATCCTATGGGTATGTCTCCGTATAAAATGGTTTATGGAAAAGCTTGTCACTTACCTCTCGAACTAGAACATAAGGCATATTGGGCTATTAAAGAGCTCAACTATGATTTCAAACTTGCCGGTGAGAAGAGGTTATTTGATATTAGCTCACTTGATGAATGGAGAACCCAAGCTTACGAAAATGCCAAGTTGTTTAAAGAAAAAGTTAAAAGATGGCATGACAAAAGGATACAAAAGCGTGAGTTTAATGTAGGTGATTATGTATTGCTATACAACTCTCGTTTAAGATTTTTTGCAGGAAAACTTCTCTCTAAATGGGAAGGTCCCTACGTTATCGAGGAGGTCTATCGTTCTGGTGCCATAAAAATCAACAACTTCGCAGGCACAAATCCGAAGGTGGTAAATGGTCAAAGGATCAAACACTATATCTCAGGTAATCCAATAAATGTTGAAACCAATGTTATTGAAATCGTAACCCCAGAGGAATACATAAGGGACACTTTCTGGAATGTTCCAGACTCCGAAAAGGAATAGGTATGTGGTACGGTAAGTAAACCGACTCCAAAACAATTTTTAAGGCAATATTTCTCCGTTTTGGAATATTTAGAAAAATAGAAAAATAGAAAAATAAGTAGCAGTCTGGAGAGGACACGAGGCCTCCACGAGGGTGGAGGGCGCACCCTACCCCCCTGGGCGCGCCCCCCTACCTCGTGAGCACCTTGTGTGCCCTCCGGACTTCGTTTCCTTGCACGATACGTATTTTGGTCAGAAAAATTCATTATATATACTCCCAAAGGTTTTGACTCTCGTATCACGCAAATATCCTCTGTTTTCATTTCAAGCTGTTGCTGTTGCAGATTAGAGCAAGATGTCTTCTCAAGAGTCAGTCGGGGAGAGCCGGGTATCCAACCCGGCAACGGAACCAAGGGCAAACAGCGATGCTGACAACTTTGGGCCAGCAATGGAGGAAGAGATGGAGGCTGACCTGATGAGGGTAGATGCCATGGAAGATCAAGAAGTCACCTCTCTCCTCCAAGCTGGGTTCACTATGGGGGAACTGTAGAGCTCAGCTATTCCAAAATCGGTTATCCCTTCCAATGTTAAATTTCTTTCCTATGAAAATATGAGGAGGAGTGTCTCTTGTTCTCCTGCAGCTATGCAACACCCTTGGGTGCAAGGAGCTTTAGCGGTTACAGGAAAGCTTCGCAAGGAAATAATGGACCTCAAGCAGCAAGTCAATAAGCTCGAGGAGGAGAACCGTATTCTGAGGGGAATCATCACCAAGAATATTACGCCAGCAACAAAGAAGGAGAAATAATCAAATGGGTATGGGCACTCCCCTTGGCAACTGCCAAGCTTGGGGGAGGTGCCCTGGTATCGTATCACCATCACAACTCCTATCTTTACTGTTTTTCTTAGTTCGATCCTTTTAGTAGTATCTTGATTTAGTAGAATAAAGTCATGGCATGATCTAGTTTTGAGTTTTGCTTTATGATCCTTCTTTGTAATCGAGTCTGTGAGCTATATAATAAATATTAGTGTTGAGTCAAGGGCTTGAGTATTTTGCCATGATCTTGGGTGATTAGAAGAAAAAGAATAAGAGAATCAAAGAGTTCATATTGATCTTATTGAAACTAATGACTTCACATAGAAAGAGTATGATGATTAAAAGTTGTTGGGAGTTGGCAAATATAGCTTTGGTCGTCGTTGCAATTAATAGGAAGTAATAAGGAAAGAGAGGTTTCACATATAGATATATTATCATTGACATCTTTTATGATTGGGAGCACTCATTAAAATATGACATGCTAAAGAGTTGAGGTTGGACAAGGAAGACAACATAATGAGATATGTTTTCTTACATCTGAGATAAAGTATGTTGTCATGGGTCCTCTACCATGTTGAGCTTGCCTTTCCCCCTCATGCTAGCCAAATTCTTAGCACCAAGTAGAAATACTACTTGTGCTTCTAAATACCCTTAAACCAGTTTTGCCATGAGAGTCCACCATATCTACCTATGGATTGAGTAAGATCCTTCAAGTAAGTTGTCATTGGTGCAAGCAATAAAAATTGCTCTCTAGATATGCATGACTTATTAGTGCGGAGAAAATAAACTTTGTACGAACTTGTTGTGGACGCAATAAAAGCGACGGACTGCATGATAAAGGTCCACATACAAGGGGCAATATAAAGTGACGTTCTTTTGCATTAAGATTTTGTGCATCAACCCTAAACGCGCATGACAACCTCTGCTTCCCTCTGCGAAGGGCCTATCTTTTATTATTATCCTCTACCTTATGCAAGAGTCACGGTGATCTTCACCTTTCCTTTTTCATTTTATCCTTTGGCAAGCTCAGCGTGTTGGAAAGAACATGATATATATATCTAATTGGATGTGGGGGAGCATGAATTATTACTGTTGACATTACCCTTGAGGTAAAAGGTTGTGGGGCAAAACTATAAGCCCCTATCTTTCTCTGTGTCCGATTAAAACTCCGTAACCACAAGTATTGCGTGAGTGTTAGCAATTATGGAGGACTAAGTGATAGTTGAGTATGTGGACTTGCTTTTAAGCTCTTACATAGACTCTTTCCGATGTTATGATAAATTGTTGCTTCAATGACTGAGGGTATAAATTGTTGGTGCTCAATAAGGTTTCTGATTCATACTTTGGCTTTGTGAAAAGATCATTACTTGAACATTAGTAACCATATGACAAAATCTATATATGTTGTTGTTATGAAATAATCATGATGCCTTCATGTCCGTATTTTATTTTTTTTATCGACGCCTCTACATCTAAACATGAGGACATACTTATTGTTATCGGCTTTTTGCTTGAGGACAAGCGAGGTCTAAGCTTAGGGGAGTTGATACGTCCATTTTGCAGCATGCTTTTATGTCAATATTTATTGCATTATGGGTTGTTATTTCACGTTATGTCACAATACTTATGGCTATTCTCTCTTATTTTACAAGGTTTACATGAAGAGGGAGAATGCCGGTAGCTGGAATTCTGGGCTGGAAAAGGAGCAAATATTGAAGGCCTATTCTGCGTAACTCCAAAAGTCCTGAAACTCCACGGAATATCTTAAAATAAATAAAGAAAAATCATCGCCAAAGATGAAGGCCAGGGGGCCCACACCCTGCTCATGAGGGTGGGGCGCCCCCCTGGGCGCGCTCCCCTACCTCGTGGGCCCCCTGGTGGCTCTCCGACGCCCATCTTCTCCTATATGAAGTCTTTCGATGAGAAAAAAATAGAAGGCAACCTTTCGGGACAAGACTCCGCTGCCATGAGGCGGAACCTTGGCGGAACCAATCTAGGGCTCCGACAGAGCTGTTCTGCCGGGGACACTTCCCTCCGGGAGGGGGAAATCATCACCATCGTCATCACCAACGCTCCTCTCATCGAGAGAGAGCAATCTCCATCAACATCTTCACCATCACCATCTCATCTCCAAACCCTAGTTCATCTCTTGTATCCAATTCTTGTCTCCAAGTCCGGGATTGGTGCTAGTAGTGTTGATTACTCCTTGTAGTTGATGCTAGTTGGTTTATTTGGTGGAAGATCATATGTTCAGATCCTATATGCATATTATTACCCCTCTGATTATGAACATAAATATGCTTTGTGAGTAATTACGTTTGTTCCTGAGGACAAGGGAGAAGTCTTGCTATTAGTAGTCATGTGAATTTGGTATTCGTTTGATATTTTGATAAGATGTATGTTGTCTAACCTCTAGTGGTGTTATGTGAACGTCGACTACATAACACTTCACCATTATTTGGGCCTAAAGGAAGGCATTGGGAAGTAATAAGTAGATGATGGGTTGCTAGAGTGACAGAAGCTTAAACCCTAGTTTATGCGTTCCTTCATAAGGGGCTGATTTGGATCCATATGTTTCATGCTATGGTTAGGTTTACCTTAATACTTTTGTGGTAGTTGTGGATGCTTGCAATAGAGGTTAATCATAAGTGGGATGCTTGTCCAAGTAAGGGCAGTACCCAAGCACCGGTCCACCCACATATCAAATTATCAAAGTACCGAACGCGAATCATATGAGCGTGATGAAAACTAGCTTGACGATATTCCCATGTGTCCTTGGGAGCACTTTTCCTATTATAAGAGTTTGTCCAGGCTTGTCCTTCGCTACAAAAAGGATTGGGCCACCTTGCTGCACTTTATTTACTTTTGTTACTTGTTGCTCGTTACAATTTATCCTATCACAAAACTATCTGTTACCACTTATTTCAGTACTTGCAGAGAATACCTTGCTGAAAACCGCTTATCATTTCCTTCTGCTCCTCGTTGGGTTCGACACTCTTACTTATCGAAAGGACTAGGATAGATTCCCTATACTTGTGGGTCATCAGAGCCCTGAGCCTCTGGAGGCTCTGGGGGTCCGGGCGGCTCCTCAAGGTCTGTTCCCATCTCCGCCAGGAACGTGCGGTCCCTGGCCACCTGAGCTTCCAGGATGCTCCTCATTAGGCGCTGGTGAGCAGCAGCCGCGTCTGGTAGGCCGAAAGGCATGCAAACGTAGCTGCATGGTGGACCCTCGCAATGTCCCACGCGCGAAGGCCAAAAACGCTCCTGAGACGTGACTCGGTTGAGCCCTGGGTAGTCGATGCGGACGCGCAGCCCGCCATCCTCGCCTGGATGGGGAGCTACACCAGGTAGGCGGTGATCGCCGCGCATGACTCTCGATTCCTGCAGCTCCTGAGTGACCTTGGTGATGAACCCCTGAGGGTTGGGCCCTCCTTGCCTCATGCCTTCCTGAGGGAAACATGCCGCAAAGCACGCCTCCAAGTGGTGCCCGAGCGCCTCCCTTGTGATCTTGGCAAAGTCTGAGGCCCTCCAGGAGAGAGCCCCCGAGCCTTGCCCGAGGTGGGCGCCGGGCGCGCCTTCCTATGCGATGGAGGGAGGCGCCCCTTGGTCGGGTGCAGATCCTGATGTGGCATCTCCGGAGACGCCTGCCTCCTGAGGCCTTGAGTTGGGCGATGTCTTCTTCTTCTTGGGAATTGCCTCCAGAGGGTTCCCTCTCTTGCTGTCTGGGTCCTCGACTGATGCAGCTTGGAAGGCACGCTCGAGGGAGCACACCGCATCCTTCTCTTCACAGGGGACCGTGATGACACCGTTGCTCCCCGGCATCTTGAGGACATTGTACCCATGGTGAGTCACTGCCATGAACTTGGCCAGGGCTGGATACCCGAGGATGGCATTGTATGGCAGGCGAATGTGGGTGACGTAGAAGTCGATGAGCTCGGTACGATAGTTCTTGCGCTATCCAAAGGTGACAGGGAGGCGGACCTGCCCTATCGGGGTGGTGGAGCCGTCAGTGACTCCCGAGAAAGGCTTGGTTGGCTGAAGCTGATCATATGGCACTTGGAGATTGTTGAACGTCTCAACGGACAGAACGTTGAGTCCTACGCCGCCATCGATGAGGGTCCTGGTGACTTGCACATTGCTGATGACTGGGGAACAAAGCATTGGGAGGACCCCGACTGTAGCTGCAACTTGAGCTGATCCGCTGAGCTGAACGTGATGGCGCACGTGGACCACCTGAGAGGGCGCGTGGCCTCGAGCTTGGGAGAGGAATGCATTCACATCGCGAGCAAACTGCTTGAAGATGCGCTGAGAGGCTGGGGCCTGGGCACCGCCCAAGATGCAAGTGATAGCGCGCGGCTCCTGGAAGCCCCCAGCCCCCTCGTCCTGATGATGGTCGTCATTCCTTCTTAGTGGTGGTGGCAGAGGAGGAAGGTCTGCGTTGCCTTGCGAGCGATCCTCACGAGGCTGATCCCTCCAAGCCCCCTCGCGAGGCTGGTCCTGCCAGCGGTCCTCGCGAGGCCGGTCACACCACCCTTGGCGAGGGCCAAGGTCGTCCCATCATCCTCCACCTGTTCCTCCTCCTCGGCCGTAGCCCCAATCGTTGCGCTCGAGGCGTCGATCAACACGTCCTTCTTGCACGGCCCTGAGCTCTTGGCATTCGTTGGTGTTGTGGGTGTGGAGGTCATGGTATACGCAGTACCGGCTGCCCTTGGACGACTCCGGCTGATCCTTGCCGCACTTCATGTCTGGCTCTGCTGCGAGCACGGCTGCTCCTTTGTGCTTCACGTCCTTGGCCTTGGCTTTCTTTTCTTCTGGGTCAGCAGCTGGGAGCTCGAGGAGGGAGAGGCGTCCCTCCTCAACCCTTGCGCACTTGGTCGCCAGGTTGAATAGCTCCAGAGATGTGCACAGATCCTCGTGGACTGCCAGTTCCTCCTTCATCTTGACGTCGCGGATGCCATCAGAGAACGCTGAGATGATGGCCTCCTCAATCACCTTGGGAATCTTGAGGCGAGCACTGTTGAAGTGCTGGATGTACTTCTGCAGGGTCTCTCCAGGTTGCTGCTTGATGCTGCGCAAGTCACCCATGATTGGAGGATGGTCGTGAGTGCCCTGGAAGTTGGCGATGAAGCGAGTGCGCATCTCGTCCCAAGAGGAGATCGTGCCGGGAGGCAAGTTCAGGAGCCAGGTGCGGGCACCGTCTTTGAGCGCCATGGGAAACCAATTCGCCATGACCTTCTCGTCTCCGTTGGCCACTTCGATGCCCAGCTCGTAGAGCTACAGGAACTCTGCGGGGTCGGCATTGCCGTCGTAGCGAGGAGGCAAATCCGGCTTGAACTTGCCTGGCCAGGCGACACTGCATAGCTCGGTGGTGAAGGCGCAGCAGCCTGCGGTGGCCACTGGAGCTCTTTGCTGACGCGGGGCTTGCTCCTGGGGACTCCCACGTGCCGCCGCCAGAGGCAGTGCAGGGTCTTGACGTGCTGGCGCAGGGAAGCGGTCATGGCGTGCTGGTGCAGGGAGCACACGAGCACCTTCTTGGGGACGAGGGATTTCCTGGCAGCTCCTTTCTTGTCACGCGGGCGCTGGACGTGGTGGGTCTCGTCCAGGGGCCGTGCGCCTTGGAGCCAGTGCGCCTTCTTGGGGAGGAGGTGGCGGAGGCACCTCCTGAGCTGCATCATCCGCGCAGGATGGAGGGCGAGGCAGCGAGAGGGACGACGCTGGGGAGCCCCCTGCGGCGCTGACGAGCTTAGTGATGCAAGCGAGCCACTCCTCGTAGAGGTCGTCGACAGGATGGTAGTGCAGGAGCTCTCGTGCCAGAAGCAACACGGCATGCGCATCCGTGGGGGCGCGACGGGCGTGCGATGACGAACCAGCTGGAGTCAGTGATGGGGTGGCGGTACGGCCTTCTCGCCGCACCGAGGGATGCAGCAACGACGCATGCTTCTCGTTCCCCGCCAGGCTGGTGGCGGCGTGGGCGGCTGGCGACGGAGAACGATGGGGAGGCCCACCGACGGGAGCCGTCTGGGCGACGTGGGCGGCGAGAGCAGCCCGACGCTCGGCGCAAGCTCGGCGAGCGTCAGCCATGGATGCGACGAACGATTGAACGCGGAGCAGCGGAAGAAAGATTTCGGCGCACCCCTACCTGGCGCGCCAAATGTCGGATATCGGGTTCCGGCAAAACCCTTAAGGTTCGAACTCTGGGGTGCGCGCGAAGATCTTCCCCCTACCGATCCACGTCCCAACGTCTCGCTGAGAATCTAAGCTAAACGATGAACAACGCAAGGGACACAAGGTTTATACTGGTTCGTGCCACCATTGTGGTGTAAAACCCTACTCCAGTGTGTGGTGTGGTGGATTGCCTCAGGGGCTGATGATGAACAGTACAAGGGAAGAACAGCCTTGCGAGAGGTGTTCTTGTCGTGGTGGTTTTCTTGAGAGGGGGTCCGATCCTCTCCTACGGTGGTGGCTATCCCTATATATAGAGGCCTTGGTCCTCTTCCCAAATATTGAGCGGGAAGGGCGCCAACAATGGCCATTTTGAAGGGGACATCTAGTACAAGTTATCCTGACTAAAGTTGGTCTTCGGCTGCCAAAGGCACTGGCGATGACGCCGTCTTGGGCTCCACGGTGACCTCCGTCCTGCCGCTCTGCTGGTCTTGGTCTCGTTGCACCGAAATGGTAACCTTTGCCTGATGCCTCGGTACTCCATGCCTGCGTTTGCCCCCTTTGCACCAAAGAGGAAACAAGGACACTGCATGGGCCGGCGCCCGCCTAGCGCCCACCTGGTCTTGATCGTCGTGGCTTGCGTCACGAGCACCTCGCGAGGTACCCCTGCCTTGATCTCTCCGCCTCCTCACGAGCCGGCCTGGTGAGGCCGTTCCTGAGGACGCCTTGCATCATCCGCCCCGTGAGGCTTGGCCCCTTGCAAGGGTCTTGAGCTTGAGTTGATGAAGATGGGTCGTACTGGGCCACCACTTGAGCCACGCCGCAGGCCGTAGGCAGGCAAGTCTGGGGACCCCCGTTCCCAGAACGCCGATAGCGACATTATGCGATATAGAGGGGCCGCACACCCCTATGCTTCACCGATGAGGTCATGGAGCATCAATTTCCGGAAGGGTTTAAACCCGTAAATATCAAACAATATGATGGAACGACGGATCTGGCCGTCTGCATTGAAGATTTTCTTCTCCACATCCATATGGCTCGAGGAGACGATCTCCACACCATTAAATATCTTCCTCTAAAGCTGAAAGGACTGGCACGACACTAGCTAAACAGCCTCCCAGAAAAATTCATTGGAACCTAGGAAGACTTGGAAGATGCTTTTAGGGCTAACTTTCAGGGCACTTATGTCTGGCCACCGGATGCTGACGACTTGAGTCACATAATTCAGCAGCCAGGCGAATCAGCTCGCAAGCTTTGGAATCGGTTCTTAACTAAAAAGAACCAGATCGTAGACTATCCAGGCACCAAAGCCTTAGCGGCCTTTAAGCATAGCGTCCGTGACGAATGGCTCGCCCAACACCTTGGCAGGAAAAGCCGAAGACCATGGCAGCCTTAATGACACTCATGACCCGCTTTTGTGCGGGCGAAGACAGCTGGTTGGCTATTAGAAGCAACAGCTCAGGTGACTCCGACACCTCCGAGGTGCGGGACGGCAATTGTAAACCCCGCCGCAATAAAAACAAATGTCGGACTAACAACAACAACGACTCAAACGATACAGCAGTCAATACCGGATTCAGCGGTCCTAAGTCCGGTCAGCGGAAGAAACCTTTCAAAGGCAATAAAGACGGGCCATCCAGCTTAGATAAAATCCTTGAGAGGCCTTGTCAGATTCATGACACACCCAATAAGCCTGCAAATCACACCAACAAGAATTGTTGGGTCTTCAAACAGGCCGGTAAAATAAATACCGAACACAAGGGAAAAGGGCCTCCAAGCGAAGACGATGACGAGCCCCGTCAGCCAAACATCGGGGGTCAAAAACAGTTTCCCCCGAGATAAAGACAGTGAACATGATATATGCCACTCATATCCCTAAGAGGGAGCGCAAATGCACATTACGGGACGTCTATGCGTAGAGCATGTTGCTCCTAAGTTTAACCCATGGTCAGCCTGCCTGATCACCTTCGATCGCAGAGATCACCCAACCAGTATCCATCACGGGGGTTTGCCCGCCCTGGTTCTTGATCCAATCATTGACGGATACCACCTCACTAGAGTCCTTATGGACGGAGGAAGCAGTCTCAACTTGATCTATCAAGATACTGTCCGTAGGATGGGGATCGACCCATCATGAATCAAGCCTAGTAACACTACCTTTAAAGGTGTGATACCAGGAGTGGAGGCTGGTTGTACGGGCTCAATTACACTGAAGGTAGTATTCGGCTCCCCATATAACTTTCACAGCGAAGAGTTAATCTTCGACATCGTCCCTTTCCGCAGTGGCTACCATGCACTGCTTGGACGAACTGCTTTCGCCCGCTTCAATGCAGTCCCACACTACGCTTACTTGGAGCTTAAAATGCCTAGACCCCATGGCGTTATTACAGTCAATGGTAATATGGAGCGCTCACTCCATACTGAAGAGCACACCGTGGCCCTTGCAGCCGAAGTATATAGCGACCTTATCAAGCCGAACAGTTCACCGGCCAGTAAATCCAATGACGCATCCAAACGAGTCCGGTCCATGCATAATAGCGATAAATCAACGAATTCGGACATTGATTAGCGGTTCGGCCTCCGCCGATCGCCCCACCAGGTTGCAGCTTATGTACTGCACGTACATAATTACACACTCAAAATACCCTGGGCGGCGCCGGAGGCACACTGCAGAAGAGGTCCATTGCACGGCTTGACCATAGTTGGACCGCATATATCTTTTTTTTCCTTTTGACGCAGGAGCCCTTCCTACTTGTGAGATGGTTGTCGCAGGAGTTCCTTTTCAGGCAGGCTCATCCCAACCATCAAGTACTCCTCTCAAAGGACTTACTACTAAGGAGAAAAGGCTTCTGGCCAACTGATTGCAACGTGTAATCCTCAAATGCATTCACAAAAACAAATATGGATTTCTGAAGAGTCATTCTATCCAGGACTGCCTGGCTTGGACTTTTGAATACATTCATTAGTGCAAGCAATCTAAAAGGCCCATTGTTATACTTAAGCTTGACTTTGCCAAAGCATTTGATACAATTGAGCATGAGGTTATCTTACAAATGCTTCGATTCAAAGGTTTTAATGACAAGTGGATCTCCTGGATTAATGAAATTCTATCATCTGGCAGCTCCTCTATTCTGTTAAATGGTGTCCCAGGCAAGCAGTTCAAATGTAAGTGGTGTCAGACAAGGTGATCCACTCTCCCCTCTGCTTTTTGTTTTGGATGTGGATCTGCTCCAATCTTTGGTTAATGATATGCTTGCCCGAGGAGTCATCACATTGCCTATTCCTTCTAATGATCCAGACTTTCCCATTATTCAAAATGTTGATGACACTATTGTCATCCTGCCTGCTATTGAAGAACAGTTGGTGGCAATGAAAAACATGCTCCTCACTTTCCAGGCATCCATTGGACTGAAGGTGAACTTTAGAAAATCTTCTTTGACTTTGAACATGGATAATGAGCTGGCCACAAGATTGGTTGTAGTCCTGGGTTGTAAGATGGGCAACACTCCTTTTACATATCTGGGCCTACTAATGGGCACCACAAGACCCAGGATTATTGACTTTATGCCTATGGTTGACAGAGTTGAAAGAAGACTTTCTTGTAGTTCTTCAATGCTTAATCAAGGATCTAGGCTGCAACTTCTTGTTTCTGTCCTGACATCTATGCCAATTTATTTTCTATGCTCTTTGAATATCCCCCCTGGGATTATTAAGAAACTAGACAGAATCTTCAGGCGGTGTCCTTGGAGAGGTAACAGTGACACCCCAAAACAATCCCTAGCTGCTTGGAATTCGGTCTGCAGGCCAAAGGAAAAAGGTGGTCTTGGTATCATCAACCTTAATATCCAAAATCACGGGCTTCTTACCAAGAATCTGCACAACTTCTATAATAAGGTGGACATTCCTTGGGTCTCCTTAATTTGGAATTCATACTATGATGGGGTGGTGCCTCAAGCTACTGTGATGACTGGATCTTTCTGGTGGAGGGATGTTTTCAAGCTTTCTGACACCTACAGAGTTGTTGCCTCAGCCAAGGTTAACATGTGGGACTCTGTCATGTTCTGGTTAGATGCTTGGCAGGTTGGTGGATCCACAATCCCCTTGTTTAGAAGGCTACCAAGATTGTTTTCCTTTGTTAAGGATGATAAAGCTTCTGCTGCTGAAGTCCTTAGCTCCTTAGACTTTTCTCTTTGTTCTACCTGCCAATATCTCAAGAGGCTGCTGACGAATTGAGAATTCTGGAAGATTGGATTTTGCAACTCCAAAGGGATCCTGCTGCTGCTGATATCTGGATCTGGGTAGGAAAATCTGGTTCTTACTCTGCGAAAAGCTTCTATAATATAATGCACTCCCACATGCCTACAATCCAGACATGTAATGGCTCTGGAAGAGTAGGTGCACCATGAAAATTTAAGTTTTTGGTTGGTTGTTATTCTTTGATTGACTCAACACCAAGGATATGCTTGTCAGAAGACATTGGAGGTTGCCTGATGATGACAATCATTGTGTCATTTGCTCTAGTCAGGATTATGAAGACAGACTGCATCTTTTCATGAATTGCACTTTCAGTGTCAGGACCCCGACTCAATGCCACATCGATCTAGCATGTAACACCTCATATCACTTTGCGGCCTCACGCACGGTATTCCCACGGGTGTCGCCTTACCTTTGCCCGGGACCGTTTGCGCCTTTTGGCACACGTATATGACAGTGTCGCTAGCATCCATATGATAAGGAGCCCGGGCTGACATGGCTAGTCGTAAACCCAAAGCGGCACAGACTTACAGGGACAGGCATCCATGACCCAGCATCGAACGTGTCGGTCATCAGCGAGTGAAACCAGGCTGTAGCACTGGGCTAGCAGGACTCCGGTGAACCGGGCTGTAGTGGGCTAACAGGACTCCGGTATTCATCGCGTGACATTTCCCCGAAGGGACAGACACAGGAACGAAGAAGGACACATGCCGGCCAGCCTAAGTGTTCCGGAGCAGTAGCAAGCTACCATGGCTCGGTGGAAACACTAGGAGACATTTCCCCGTAAGAGAGGCTACTAAAGATAAACAACTAGATGGTCAGATCCCACACATACCAAGCATTTCAATAACATACACACAATATGCTCGATATGTGCAAATACAACATGGCATCACAACATGACTCTATGACTCAAGTAATCTATTCAATAGGCTCCGAGGAGCGAGATATTACAAACATGGGTCTCATGACCCAACACTCAGAGCATACAAGTCAAAGCACAAGCGGAAGCTATCATGTCTGAGTACAGACAACTATAAATGAAAAAGGCTGAGAAGCCTGACTATCTATCAGATCCTGCCGAGGGCACAAGACCGTAGCTGAGGTATCAAGCTAAACGTCGAAGACCACGTGGAATTACTAGTGAGACTGAAGTCTCTCTGCAAAAACATAAAATAGGCAAACGTGAGTACAAATGTACCCAGCAAGACTTACATCAGAACTAACTACATATGCATCATTATCAACAAAGGGGATGGTGGGGTTTAACTGCAGCAAGCCAGCTTTGACTCGGTGGCTATCCTAAACTACGACTGCAAGCGACTCTTTTGAGGTGGCGCACACGAGTCCACATATTCACCATATCAATACACCACTATGGAACCGCTCCCGTCTCCCTACGAGAACGCCATCCATAGCACTCACGCTTATCTTGCGTATTTTAGAGTATCCACTTTCACTTGTCTATGAACTGATATAAGCAACCCAGAAGTCCTTTTCCGTGGACACGGCTATTCGAATAGATTAGGTTAACCCTGTAGGGGTGTACTTCTTCACACACGCTCTCACCACTTACCGCCGTTTACACGACATGTACTCGGCAACCTTCAAGCGGAAGCCCAACGTGGGTGTCGGCCACGGCCTGCCTAAACACTCAAGTCTCTAGTCCAGGTTTATCGCCTATTCGGGTTCCATCCATGAGGAGATCCGGCCGGAGTTTCGCTCACAGCCCCAAATGATGTGTACAGGGTTCCGTGACACCAAACGGGTGCCCGGTTTACCCGGCCACGTGCCTACCGCATCACAGCCCACCCCTACGGTCAGCGCTGTCCACGGCCTCCAGCATACTACAAACACCAGAAACTACTTGCAACTCCTGGACAGAGGACAAGGGTGATTAAGAAGCCGAGAGGGTCCATTGGTTTCGGGCCCAATGCGTGGTAGTAGCTGAATCATGGATCACAAACACAGAACTCAGTTCCTGAGGACGGCTGCAATGAGACAACCCACCATGTACTCCTACATGGCCTCTCACCGCTACCTTTACCAAATCGTGTTCACACACTTAGCTCACACACAGTAGGACATGTTCACACACCTCTGATTCATCCCCGATGAATCAGACCTGACTCAACTCTAAGCAGTAGCAGGCATGACAAACAAGCATGAATGAGTAGGCACATCAGGGCTCAAACAACTCCTACTCATGCTAGTGGGTTTCATCTAATTACTGTGGAATGACAGGTCATGCAGAGGATAAAGGGGTTCAGCTACCGCAGCAAGTAACAGTTGAATCGTTGTTGTCCTAATGCAGTAAAAGAGAGCAGGAGCGAGAGAGTAGGATTGTGTCGGAATGAACAAGGGGGTTTTGCTTGCCTGGCACTTCTGAAGATAACATTGAGTCTTCATCAGTGTCAACGATCACATCATCGGTATCACGTCTATCGAGAGGGGACAAATACCGGCAACACAGAAGGGAACACAATCAATGCAATGCACAATATGATGCATGATCATGACATGGCAATATGAATGTGTTTTGAGCTAATGCAACTAGCAACAGATTAAATGAAGTTGGTTTGAATACAAGATTCAAATTCAAACTCCATATGTGATTATTTAAATGTCATTCACTTCATTTGCTCTAAACAGTAGTGATAAGTTGTTCTAACATGCATGAAAATGGTACAGATGGATTCCTTGAATTTTTCTGATAATTTTTCATATATAAATTATTTAATTTGGAGTTACGGTTAATTTTCTATGAATTTTGGAAGTTTTTAGGCATTTTCTGAAATTTATAAATCATTTAGGATTTATTTAAATTCCAGAACAAATACTGCGTCAGCATGACGTAATAGTGACGTCAGCAGGGTCAACCGAGCGCCCCAGGTCAAACCTGACGTGTGGGGTCCACACGTCAGTGTCTCAGTCAACTAACCAGGTTAGTTAGCCCTAACTAACTTAGTTAGCCGGGCGGGGCCCGCATGTCAGTGGCCTACCTAATTAACTAAGTTAGTTAACACTAACTAACTTAGCACTAACTAAGCAGGCGCCTGGGCCCACACGTCAGGGGGTCAAACCCCGGGTCAAACCCGCTGGAGTTGACCCGCGGCTTGTCGCCGGCGACGCCAGCAACGGCGGAGGGCGTCGGAAACGCTCCTTCGGCGACCAAATCGGCGACTGAGGGGCTCTACGCGTAGCGGGGAGTCGCCCGCATCCATCTGTGCAACCGGCAGGGGCTGGGGTGGCTCGAGCTCACCGGAACGGGGCCCGCGGCGGCGACCGGAGTTCGGGCCAGCACGGGCACGGGGCTACGCTTGGCGAGCGAGCGAGCTGAGAGGCTGGGCGGGCTCTTGGAAGATCCACGAGCTCGAGGTCGTGCTCGGACGCGAGTTCGGTGACCTGCAACGACGGCGGCGACATCGCCGGCGGAGCCGAGCTCGCGGCTCCGGTGGAATCGAGGCTACAGGGCGCAATCGAAGGGGAAAAGAGGGAGGGGAGGCGTGGGAGCTCACAGCGGTGCCGTAGGGGTGGTTAGCCGGCTCGGGGACGCGACGATGGTGGTGAATTGACGATGAAGATCCTCGGCGGCCAACGATGGAAACGGCGATGCCGGCGACGTTGTGGCGCGTCCGTAGTTCCATGGCTTGGTGGGGAGGTCGAAGATGTCGTGACGGAGCTCTCAAGCACGCTGGATGGGCGAGGGAGGGCTGGTGGCCATGGTTACGGCGACGAAGACGGCGAGCTCCGCTCGGTGGTGTGCGCGGGAGGGAAGCAGAGGAGGGAACGGGGTCCAGGGGAAGAGAGGGAGGGCTGGACGGCTCCGGGCGGCTGCGTGGCGTCTCCACGCATGGATAGGCTCGAAGGGGGAGGCCTCCAGCGCGAAGCAGGAGGTGGCCGGCGTCGACGCGCGCCACGCCTCGCCTCTGCTCGTCCTCCTGGCAGAGGAGGAAGAGGACAAAGGAGGAGGAGGTGGGCTGGGCCGGCTGGGGGAACTGGGCCGGCTCTGGTGGCTGCGCGGGTAAGGCCAGGTAAGTGGCCCAGGTGGCCTCTCTCCCCTTATTTTTGTTCTGTTTTATTTTTTTCTATTTCTGCAATTTGTTTTTGATTTGTTTTAAATATCAAATCATTTAATAAAATCCTGGAAATAAATATGGGTGCTTTCTGAATTATTCCAGTGACCCTTATCAATTTCCAACATTTATTTGAGCATTTAAAATATTTATAGTATTTAAATGCCCAAAGTCAAATACAATATGATTTAATTCAAAAATCCAAAAATGACCTAAGGATATATTCATCATTTTTGGCAGAGGTTTCCACCTTAACCAGAAATCATGAACTTTTCTTAGGGGCCTTTTGGGTTTATTGAAAAGATTTTAACTTACCCTAGTTGAGTTGATTTAATGCTAGGGTTTGAACATCCCCATTTCAATTTTAGGCAAAATTTAAACATGATGCAACACATGACTAGCTAGCTCAAAGCATTACCAGAAGCTAGGGATGTGACAACTCACCCCCACTAAACAAGAATCTCGTCTCGAGATTCAAGCGTAGGGTAAGGTGAAAGGTAAGCGCAACTAGTATAATCTTCACGATCCAGGGTGCACTTCAGTTGAACGTTGATTTGAACACCATCTTTGTCTTGTCGTCTTGCTCTGAGCACTCCTGTCAACATGACATGGAGGGAAGAAGGAGACTCTAGAAGGGTCGATCTTCTCGAAGATCGAGCAACTCACGGAATGAGACATAACAATATCTCTCGAGCTGAGAGACGAAGCACAGATCTGAAGAAATGGAGTAAGACAGACGACGAGGGTTCGCTAGGTGGACCACAATTCCACACCTAAGAAGGTGGTAAACGATTGTCCACGTAGCGAGGAGTTGAGTTGCCATGATACCACGACGAAACATCCTGAAGGAGGGTGATTCGTAGATTATCCCCTTAAGTGGCAAAAAGAATTACTTTTGATTCAGAGATCACTGAAATTCTTTAAACCAGCCTAAGGCAATCACAAGCGATCATTTGGAGGGGGTCGGTAGAATGGCATACTCGGACTTGGATGATGTGGATTACCTTGTTGAAGACAACGCAATGGATGAATTTGCTTATCACCGGAAATGGAAGAGACCCATGGTAGAATGGCACATTGGCGGTGCAAGCTGGGAACAAAATGCAACTGCTGGGAATGATTCTGGTAACTGGGGAAGAACCCAACAATAGAGAGTGAATTCATTGTTTGAAAAGATCATAGCATTGCCGAGGAAACTGAGAGCAATCCCAGTTAGCGTCGATGATAACACCTAGCACTTGAGCGTGCTCTCAAGAACTTGAGCATTTCCACATTCATCAAGGTTTTACCAATATCCGTGTCAAGGATCCTGGCAACACAACTTGCTACCACGATGAATGATGATGGATGATGCAGATGCATAGGAAGATAACATCAACTCAGATTTCACCCTAGCGAGGCCAAGGAAACAAAATCTGGATGATCGACCGAGAGACATTTAGCACTCCGCTTCTAATGTTCTCCTTGACGTGCTAGTGTAACCCATTCATAGATATGGTTTGATAACTAGAACATCAAGTAAAGGTCGGACTTCGGGAGCAATAGAATCCATAAGGAACAGTTACGGAGGTAAATCCTACGAAATCCTTATGGGGAGGTGGCCAACTTCCTCAATCAAGATACTACAATATTAGGTCTCCCGGCGGGGTGTGTTGGCCACGACATCCACTTTACCGGTTATCGTGAGACCAATATTATATTTCTTGGGAAGTGTTCCAAACCATCATATCTGCCTGAGATTCAGATCTGGTTGGTGTCAGGATATTCCAGACTCATCGAGTCTAGAAAGAAAAACGAAAGTTTGCAACACAAATCGACGAGATGACGTTGCGGGATTCTCGGGAGATGAACTACGATAGCAAACTCCAAAACATGAGCTGGTTCTGCTACACACATGTGAACACGTTGTCCCAGACAAGCATGGCCACGTAGCAGTCTTATAATTAAACACTACCGAGTTCAGGTGGAGAACCATCATCGAGGATATCGAAGTCTTTACGCAAGTCCATGGATTAGATCCCAAGCATAGACTTCTTTTCCTTGAACAAGTCAATCAGTGGCTTAGTGTGCTAGGGACACATATAGAATGAAGGTTGCAAGTCTCCAGGCCACAGAATACTTCGCACGTATGCATGACTGACTTGGGATGATTCCAGAGGAAGCAAAACTAACTTTCTCAAATCCACGGCGGCAACTTTCACCAAATGCACGTGTATAAGAGGAAGTCACTCCTTTCATCAAACAATTACTTCATGAGCTAGCATGAAGAAAATGCCTTCAAAAGTTTCCAACGCTAGCTTAATGTTCAACAAAATCATGGAGGAGATAAGGATGTTGTCAATGGGCTCAACAACAACTCTTCCGGGTTTCCCTTTAAAAGGAATTCCATAGTTAAGTGAACAAGTGATAGCATTGGTCAGGCCAAAGATGTAATGGTGTATGCTCGAGGGATCAACCACGAATAAGACAACATTACGAGCATCATTGGTACTGATTTGATTTGACGATAGCCCACACTCAAATCAAAGGATTGATAAGACAATAGGTCCAGCAACTGATCACAGGGACCAATCGATGAAGATATCATCTTTCTTCAACACACACTACACAAGAATATCCCTTTGGAACGAACTAAGTCAGGCAAGCTTTTATCTTCCAACTCTCCAAGTCGTTGTCTAACTTAACCAACTAGCTCAGGGATATCCAACACAGATTCTTGGAGAAGGATGGTTCACAAAAAACCAACTTGATCACGAGCTCAACATAGCGGTCAGGTGACAACCTGGTAATACTTCTGAGAAGATATTCAGAGAATCACGAGCCACCGGTATGTTACTAAGCTCGAGAACAATCTTGCTTTTGAGGGCAAGACGATATGATCAAATGAGTGAGGACTTGACAAGATCCTAACTCATCAATCGAAGGGTGCACCGAAATAAGGACTAGGTAGCACGATCAATCTTAGAATGATGATTCAATAACCAACACACTAAGAATAAAATTATTGTCCTTTAACTACCCAGCAACGAGGTTGCTAGGCGTATTGATTTCACACATCACAATTCATTTGTCGGTATTCCGGTTGCATCAACACGAAGACCGAGGAATGACTAATGATGGCAAGAAGTATCACTGTACCAGGAGTTCATAGGATGGGGTGCAATTCCTATAACAATCTCGATATAAAATATGTAATACTCCAAGGTAGAGCAGAACCAAAAGCTGGATTGGCATTTGATCTGCGGAATACAACTACTTTGACCCAATCCTAGATATGGAAGAGGTACTGGAGTTTGTTTCTCCTAGTCATTCCGGAATAGAATGGCTTGACAGACCACAAGAGTCATAGGCATCGATGAACGAACGCACGCATACTCTTGACTATCAATTGATAGACGAGGGTCAGAATGCAACTAAAGAGAACAACTCAAAGGAACATATAACTTTCTGAGTTGTGGATGCATAGATTAGTATGTCGAACCAAGTTCAACATATTTCTTCCGGATAACCCATGCAGAAAGGTAGAACTGGCAGAGTCACGATTTATGAATGGAGAACTCCTCAAGAGTACTCTAATTGTGATTTTTTTTTGATCCAATAAACATCTGCCATAAGTAGTTCATGGTATTTGGAAGAAGAAGATACCACGGACTTCAAGGACTATCGCAAAGGTTACTAATATCCTAAAGGCACTAGCAATTACTATCAACATGAAGTAGGTAGAGTGAATCTCGGGTTCAGAACCCAGGAGTAGAATACCTGCTACTAAGTAGCATCACGGGATGCTTCCGAGAATAAAGGCCAGAATCTTCACACTAGGACACAAATCATGGCTAGACCACTAGATGATCCCCTAAGCACTTAGGGTCATAATAATAATTCCAACATATATGTCGAGGCAATAATTACCTCAACACACCGATTAGTGTGGTAAATCTGGCCCATGGGAACATCAGAAACAGAAGGAAGGGATTTGCAAATGCTTCAGACTATTCAGAAACGTGGGGTGACTCGGACAGCATAACGGCTGTAAATGCTCAGAAAAGATTTGAGACATTCACAAAAATGGGGGCATAACCACTCAAAGGCACAATATCAAGGTTTCGAGATCAACAATTTAACATACGGAAGTAATAGGAACTGAAACGAGGCTTAAGTCCAACAATTCTATAGGTCTACGGATTGGTAACACGTGATCCTAATAGAAAGAAGAGATAGCCTAGTTCTTAATCCCCGCAGGAAAGATAAGATGACTCAGATCAGAAGGGCATGAGGTATAAGGAGTAAAAAGAGCCTTACGTTCCATCCCACAATCAATTCCCTTATATAACTAAAGAATTTCTAGACTCAACTTCGACCAGTTTGGCTTGGTAATCCTACAGGCAGTCAAGCTCTGATACCAACACTGTCAGGACCCCGACTCAATGCCACATCGATCTAGCATGTAACACCTCATATCACTTTGCGGCCTCACGCACGGTATTCCCACGGGTGTCGCCTTACCTTTGCCCGGGACCGTTTGCGCCTTTTGGCACACGTATATGACAGTGTCGCTAGCATCCATATGATAAGGAGCCCGGGCTGACATGGCTAGTCGTAAACCCAAAGCGGCACAGACTTACAGGGACAGGCATCCATGACCCAGCATCGAACGTGTCGGTCATCAGCGAGTGAAACCAGGCTGTAGCACTGGGCTAGCAGGACTCCGGTGAACCGGGCTGTAGCGGGCTAACAGGACTCCGGTATTCATCGCGTGACATTTCCCCGAAGGGACAGACACAGGAACGAAGAAGGACACATGCCGGCCAGCCTAAGTGTTCCGGAGCAGTAGCAAGCTACCATGGCTCGGTGGAAACACTAGGAGACATTTCCCCGTAAGAGAGGCTACTAAAGATAAACAACTAGATGGTCAGATCCCACACATACCAAGCATTTCAATAACATACACACAATATGCTCGATATGTGCAAATACAACATGGCATCACAACATGACTCTATGACTCAAGTAATCTATTCAATAGGCTCCGAGGAGCGAGATATTACAAACATGGGTCTCATGACCCAACACTCAGAGCATACAAGTCAAAGCACAAGCGGAAGCTATCATGTCTGAGTACAGACAACTATAAATGAAAAAGGCTGAGAAGCCTGACTATCTATCAGATCCTGCCGAGGGCACAAGACCGTAGCTGAGGTATCAAGCTAAACGTCGAAGACCACGCGGAATTACTAGTGAGACTGAAGTCTCTCTGCAAAAACATAAAATAGGCAAACGTGAGTACAAATGTACCCAGCAAGACTTACATCAGAACTAACTACATATGCATCATTATCAACAAAGGGGATGGTGGGGTTTAACTGCAGCAAGCCAGCTTTGACTCGGTGGCTATCCTAAACTACGACTGCAAGCGACTCTTTTGAGGTGGCGCACACGAGTCCACATATTCACCATATCAATACACCACTATGGAACCGCTCCCGTCTCCCTACGAGAACGCCATCCATAGCACTCACGCTTATCTTGCGTATTTTAGAGTATCCACTTTCACTTGTCTATGAACTGATATAAGCAACCCAGAAGTCCTTTTCCGTGGACACGGCTATTCGAATAGATTAGGTTAACCCTGCAGGGGTGTACTTCTTCACACACGCTCTCACCACTTACCGCCGTTTACACGACATGTACTCGGCAACCTTCAAGCGGAAGCCCAACGTGGGTGTCGGCCACGGCCTGCCTAAACACTCAAGTCTCTAGTCCAGGTTTATCGCCTATTCGGGTTCCATCCATGAGGAGATCCGGCCGGAGTTTCGCTCACAGCCCCAAACGATGTGTACAGGATTCCGTGACACCAAACGGGTGCCCGGTTTACCCGGCCACGTGCCTACCGCATCACAGCCCACCCCTACGGTCAGCGCTGTCCACGGCCTCCAGCATACTACAAACACCAGAAACTACTTGCAACTCCTGGACAGAGGACAAGGGTGATTAACAAGCCGAGAGGGTCCATTGGTTTCGGGCCCAATGCGTGGTAGTAGCTGAATCATGGATCACAAACACAGAACTCAGTTCCTGAGGACGGCTGCAATGAGACAACCCACCATGTACTCCTACATGGCCTCTCACCGCTACCTTTACCAAATCGTGTTCACACACTTAGCTCACACACAGTAGGACATGTTCACACACCTCTGATTCATCCCCGATGAATCAGACCTGACTCAACTCTAAGCAGTAGCAGGCATGACAAACAAGCATGAATGAGTAGGCACATCAGGGCTCAAACAACTCCTACTCATGCTAGTGGGTTTCATCTAATTACTGTGGAATGACAGGTCATGCAGAGGATAAAGGGGTTCAGCTACCGCAGCAAGTAACAGTTGAATCGTTGTTGTCCTAATGCAGTAAAAGAGAGCAGGAGCGAGAGAGTAGGATTGTGTCGGAATGAACAAGGGGGTTTTGCTTGCCTGGCACTTCTGAAGATAACATTGAGTCTTCATCAGTGTCAACGATCACATCATCGGTATCACGTCTATCGAGAGGGGACAAATACCGGCAACACAGAAGGGAACACAATCAATGCAATGCACAATATGATGCATGATCATGACATGGCAATATGAATGTGTTTTGAGCTAATGCAACTAGCAACAGATTAAATGAAGTTGGTTTGAATACAAGATTCAAATTCAAACTCCATATGTGATTATTTAAATGTCATTCACTTCATTTGCTCTAAACAGTAGTGATAAGTTGTTCTAACATGCATGAAAATGGTACAGATGGATTCCTTGAATTTTTCTGATAATTTTTCATATATAAATTATTTAATTTGGAGTTACGGTTAATTTTCTATGAATTTTGGAAGTTTTTAGGCATTTTCTGAAATTTATAAATCATTTAGGATTTATTTAAATTCCAGAACAAATACTGCGTCAGCATGACGTAATAGTGACGTCAGCAGGGTCAACCGAGCGCCCCAGGTCAAACCTGACGTGTGGGGTCCACATGTCAGTGTCTCAGTCAACTAACCAGGTTAGTTAGCCCTAACTAACTTAGTTAGCCGGGCGGGGCCCGCATGTCAGTGGCCTACCTAATTAACTAAGTTAGTTAACACTAACTAACTTAGCACTAACTAAGCAGGCGCCTGGGCCCACACGTCAGGGGGTCAAACCCGCCGGAGTTGACCCGCGGCTTGTCGCCGGCGACGCCAGCAACGGCGGAGGGCGTCGGAAACGCTCCTTCGGCGACCAAATCGGCGACTGAGGGGCTCTACGCGTAGCGGGGAGTCGCCCGCATCCATCTGTGCAACCGGCAGGGGCTGGGGTGGCTCGAGCTCACCGGAACGGGGCCCGCGGCGGCGACCGGAGTTCGGGCCAGCACGGGCACGGGGCTACGCTTGGCGAGCGAGCGAGCTGAGAGGCTGGGCGTGCTCCTGGAAGATCCACGAGCTCGAGGTCGTGCTCGGACGCGAGTTCGGTGACCTGCAACAACGGCGGCGACATCGCCGGCGGAGCCGAGCTCGCGGCTCCGGTGGAATCGAGGCTACAGGGCGCAATCGAAGGGGAAAAGAGGGAGGGGAGGCGTGGGAGCTCACAGCGGTGCCGTAGGGGTGGTTAGCCGGCTCGGGGACGCGACGATGGTGGTGAATTGACGATGAAGATCCTCGGCGGCCGGCGATGGAAACGGCGATGCCGGCGACGTTGTGGCGCGTCCGTAGTTCCATGGCTTGGTGGGGAGGTCGAAGATGTCGTGACGGAGCTCTCAAGCACGCTGGATGGGCGAGGGAGGGCTGGTGGCCATGGTTACGGCGACGAAGACGGCGAGCTCCGCTCGGTGGTGTGCGCGGGAGGGAAGCAGAGGAGGGAACGGGGTCCAGGGGAAGAGAGGGAGGGCTGGACGGCTCCGGGCGGCTGCGTGGCGTCTCCACGCATGGATAGGCTCGAAGGGGGAGGCCTCCAGCGCGAAGCAGGAGGTGGCCGGCGTCGACGCGCGCCACGCCTCGCCTCTGCTCGTCCTCCTGGCAGAGGAGGAAGAGGACAAAGGAGGAGGAGGTGGGTTGGGCCGGCTGGGGGAACTGGGCCGGCTCTGGTGGCTGCGCGGGTAAGGCCAGGTAAGTGGCCCAGGTGGCCTCTCTCCCCTTATTTTTGTTCTGTTTTATTTTTTTCTATTTCTGCAATTTGTTTTTGATTTGTTTTAAATATCAAATCATTTAATAAAATGCTGGAAATAAATATGGGTGCTTTCTGAATTATTCCAGTGACCCTTATCAATTTCCAACATTTATTTGAGCATTTAAAATATTTATAGTATTTAAATTCCCAAAGTCAAATACAATATGATTTAATTCAAAAATCCAAAAATGACCTAAGGATATATTCATCATTTTTGGCAGAGGTTTCCACCTTAACCAGAAATCATGAACTTTTCTTAGGGGCCTTTTGGGTTTATTGAAAAGATTTTAACTTACCCTAGTTGAGTTGATTTAATGCTAGGGTTTGAACATCCCCATTTCAATTTTAGGCAAAATTTAAACATGATGCAACACATGACTAGCTAGCTCAGAGCATTACCAGAAGCTAGGGATGTGACATTCAGCATCAGAGTTTGGAGCTACCTAGGATTTGATTGGTCTGGTGGGGCAGATTTGCAGGACTGTATTTCTCATGCTAGGAGATCCTTCAGACCCACCTTCTTCTTTGAAGTCATGCTTACTGCTGCTTGGAACATTTGGATTTTGCACAATGGTAGAACTTTTAGAGGAGAATCAGTCACCTTTTCTAGGTGGAAATGTAACTTTGTACATGATGTAACCGTATTATCTCATAGGTTAGCTAGCCCTACAAAAGATTCTCTTTTGGCTTGGGTTAATTCCCTACCTTAGTGTATAGGTAAGTTTGAGGTAGGTTCTTTTCAGTTCCTGTATATAAGTTTAATTGTAACAGCACTCTTTCTTTTTGTTGGGAATAAAAGGTTGTGGGGCTTTGCTCCACAGTAGTTAGTAAAAAAATCAATATAACGTCACAACAAGTGCAAGCGGGCATGTAGGAAACTAAGCCTAGCACTTGTAACAAACAAATGGTTGACCAACATATAAACGAGGCAACTTAGAAATAGGCTCAACCAAAATGATGTGTGTGAGTCATGCCAAAGCACTTGAGAAGACTAATATAAGGATGAGCATTAAGCATCAACATAGTCTTGAATAAATAAGATACAAGGTGCAAGACATGTCCTTCCCACACACATCAAGCAAAGGGGTTCACAGTCACACTAAGTATGCGGAAAGAATAACCAACGCTTGTGAAAACCCATGGTGAAGAAAGAAAATGATAGTGTTGTCAAGAGGAGGGATACCATCGAATGGCAAAAGCCTCATCAAGACAAGCAAGAGAAAACAAGTATCTTGACCATACAAGAGTGCATCAAGATGTAACGAGATAAGACCCGCACATAAGGCACACACTTTCACGAAGCCACCAAAGAAATAATACAAGAAGGAAAATGTGGATCTGAAAGAAAGGGATATCAACTAGATATGCAACTTCTCTCAAGTGTATAAGATTCTAGGTAGATGAAGATCATGATGTTATCAATCCACAAAGAAGTATGTACACACGAAATTGTTACAAAAAGTAAAGACTAAGATATCCACAAGGAAGTCATAGATAAACCAATAAGATATTTTCTTGAAAGCATAGGACATGGCTAGATATGGTCTTATTGTACATAAATGAATTCCAACCACGCAAACATCAAAGACATCACAACTAGCAATAAGAGATCATTGTTGGATGCTCTAAGAAAGGAAATAAGTATCACAAGAAAGAATGAATTACATGCCATGATACAACCTACACAAGGTTGATGCAAGAAATGTGTGCATGAAGTAGTTGATGATATTTGTTACCGAGATAGCATTGGAAGGATGTAGTAGATATCAACTGAAGGTAGATAGCAGTTCATTGATCATCCTAGCTTGACTCCAATAAGCACATGGTGACAACACCTTCCTTGTGAGTGAGTCAAGCATCCAATGCATCCAATTGTTCCTAGAACAACAACACAAATTATATGGTACCCAAACTCATTGGGACCAAAGAGTTAGAAACACCAATGCATAGAACAAACTCCACATATATATGTGCATGTATATATGAAAATGAATTTCATGCACATCTCATCCAAATTGAGACTTGGTGGAGTTCCCCTTATATATTGGGTCAAATAAACAAAGCATGCCAAAGAAAATACATGAAGTAACTATGCATGCTCAATACTTTCAAGAACCGATACCAAATGAAAAAAGAAATACCAAGTGAAAATAGGATACCAAAAGGAGAAATAATCACTTGGAAGATATCAAAGATACATCAAGGAATGAGATATCCATTGATCCACACAAAAAAGAAAGATGTCGAACTCCCCAAAGAAGGGATGGTTCGAAAGAAACCAAGCCCTCTACAAAGTTTCATGATGGCATGAAGTACCAAAAATTGCTTGACTTCCACCAACGCACACTTAATATGGATCACAAGATGAGTGTTCTACAGAAAATAGGATAGCTCCCCCAAGAGTTGTGCATTATAGAGAATTTGCATTTGAATACAAAATGCACAAGGTGGGATCAATAATTTCAAGAAAGCAACAAGATCCACATGTGGCACGGAAGTCAATGGGAGTTGACACAATCTTGGCAAGAGATAAGGCAAATGAAAACAAAATCCAATGAAGATGATCAATAATTTCTACCACATAAGTGAGTACCAATTGTCAAGAGATAAGAAGTATTTGGAGATAATTCCCGGTGGTAGATAGCAAATATATCCAACATCATCTTCACACCAAACACATAGGCAAATTTGAAACTTGTAGAGCTAACATGCCACATAGGAACTGTAACAGCCTGGATTTTTGCCCTTTTCTTTTTCCTTTGATTTTCTTGGATTTCCTGAATTGATTTGCTTTTCCGTGGCTATGTGGTTCTAAAACTTGGGAAGATCATGTCTTCCTAGGTTTATAGTGTCTTTTCATCCTCATCATCATCCTCAAACCCTGTCATTTTCATCCTTGACCTAACCCAATATTCTTTTTATTGGGAATATTCCTTTTCTGATAAAAGAATAACCCTTTAAAACCCTAGGTTGTGAAGCAACCTATATTTCTGTCACTCCTAAAATTCCCAAATAATTCTCATAAATTTTTTGGGTCATATATTGATCAAATATGGCAAAACTTTTCATTGCCATGATAAAAAAAATAATCCTCAAATATCCATTTTCTATTTTGCCCTAAATGGCACATTGTGAAGCAAGTGCTATTTTCCTTTTCCCAAATGACCTCACACCCCTTGGACATCTTTTCATGTCCATATAATTTCCACATGCCAAAATGCAACCTCATTTGCCTAGTAATTATTTAATTATGATTTTCCAAAGTTTCTGTCCAGAAAGAAGATTTGTGAAGGAGCTGCAAGCTAGGCAAATCCAAATGAGTTGCCATTTTGCATGATCCTTCATATCACCATATCATAGTCCTCCACCCAAGTTGAGCTCATGTCATGCCTCCAAGTGAGCTCAGCTTCAATTCTTAGCTTCTGCCCAAAATTTTAGTTTGTGAAACAAGTATACTTTATCTTGCTCAATTACGGCTGCAAATTTTTCTAGGCCTTCTAGTATTCATATAACATCCCTCCACCAAGATGTGGCTCAATCCCTTTGGCCATTTGCCCTATGGAATTTTTCCAAGTTTCTAGTCAGAATAAATCTTTCTGAAGCAAGTGCTATTTTGGTTCATCCAAATGGCATGAAACTCCTTGAGCATCTTTATATCTTCAAATAATTGGGACATGCCCAAATTCAGCTCAATACAACTTGATATGTGAGTGCTACTTCATGTTTTGTATTTCTGTCCAGCCTGGTGGTTTCTACAGCAACCCCTAGCTAAACTCCTCTTCTTGAGCTTAAACTCTGTCATCTTAGTCACCTTAGAGTGTCATCATTTCGAGACAAAATATTTACCACGTTACCAAGCTAGAGTAACCACAGCAAGTTACAAACACCTTCCTGTTGATTTGCTTTGGAGCTAAGTGCAAATCTCTTCTTTGCCCCTGGACCGATTTATTTCCTCATTTTGACTAAGGGCACGACAGTCTATCTACTGGCCATGGTCGGCCCGGCCAGAATGCGCCATTTTCACTAGTGCCCGTGGTGATCACACTGGCGTCACGCACATTTCGTACTCTGGCTGGTTGTTGCCCCTATGCTCATCTCCTCCGTCCTCATCTTGACGTCCAACCGTGTCCTGCAGCTTCCCCGTGATCGACTGCACGTCACTGTGTCGATGGCTCGTCGTGGTTCGCGATAAATGAGCCGCTAGCTCCATGCCCGTGCCGTGCCCCGCCACTGTCCACCATTAGAGCCATGTAGGAGCTCGCTTGTGATGCTCGAGAGGCTTCCCCTCGGCTATATAAGCGTGCCCGAGGTCCTCCCACAGCTCCCAAGCCCCTGCCACGCCTCATTTGCCCTCTGGAGTCGCCCAATCTCGCCAGAGTTTGCCTCTGTCCGCCATGGCCTCCGCGATTCCTCCTTGGTCCCGGCAAGCCTAGTCCCTCTCCTCTCCTCCCGAGCTATCCACGAGCTTCCCCTCGTCCCCGCGGTTCGCCCCACCACCTTGCCCCTCGCCGGAGAGCCCTGTGGCCGCGTCCTCCCCGTCCGGCCGTCGCCCGACCCTTTCGGTCGCCTCCCCGTCTCGCCCATATCAACCTCCTCCCTCCCTCTAGTCGCCACCAAGAGCTTCCTCACCCTCCGGCGACTCTTCCCACGCCCTTCTCCTGCCGTCGGAGCCACCAGGGCCGTCGTCCCCACGTGCAACGGCCGCCGCCTGCCCCTCTGTTCCCCTCGAAGCTCTGCTACTTCTAGTCCTCCTCGGTGCGTGCTAACCCTCTGGATGAACGCGAGAGACCTGGACGCAGCCGCCGGTGCCCTCGCCGTCGCCTGAGGTGGCCGGAGTCGCCCGCCACATCACCCGCAGCGCCCCTGGTCGGGCCCTTCTCTGCTTCCGTCGGGGCAGGGAGCAGGAGGAAGAAGACGAGGCAGGCGGGCCCCGCTCTTCTTTGGCCCCACCGTTCAGCCTCCGGGCGTTGACCCCGGCTGCCAGCGTGGATAAGTGACGGGCCCCACCCGCGTGGGACCCGCCCGTCAGCCTCGCACCCCACCGACCCACTTTGACCAACCCCGTCCCCGCCTCTTGCACGTGGACAAGTGGACACGTATTCTGGTGAGTACGTTTTCAACTTCTGAAAGCGTATTTCCTTATATGCGTTTCTGCCTTATCCACTCAGGGACCCGTTGGTGATAAATATTTTTACAGAAATGTCCCTGATCTTCTACACCTCATAACTCCGCAACCGTAACTCCGATCGAGGTGAAACCAACGCTCACTTCTTTGTCTCGTCGAGCTATGTTTGTTGGTACCATTTTCATAAAGTGTTCACACTGTGAAAATGACCATATTGCCCTTGCCTCTAATCAGCCCCCTCCGAGAGAGAACCGTTCGGTGTTTCATTCCGTGGATTCACCGCACTTCTTCCCGGAGTCTTCGTCACCCCCAGGCAAGCCACAATACCCACTTGCATGATAGTCATGCAGTATCCATGGTTTTCAACTCGAATATTTAATAAATGTGTGCTTGTTTAAAACATTGCTATCGTTGTTCCGGTGCTTCTTAGAGTTTCATGTTCACTCTCATGTTATGTTGCCTTGCACCTGGTTATCTTGTACTAGTTGCTAGTATTCCTTTCATATGTTTATGCTTGCGAATAGTACATGTTGATGTTAGTGATGGTCTTCGGTGCATGACTATCGTCTGTTCCGAGTGTCGTCATATGCATGTTCCATTGCATTCAGTTGGTTAAATGCTTGCATGGTAGCATTGTTGATAAGTTCTTGCATGCTGTTTATTGTTGATGCTAGTGGTCATGCTAGCTTTCTATGAGTAATGTTGTACTTGTGATATTCATGCACGTCATTACGCCATGCGTAGTTGGATATGGTTCATTGTTGATATAGTCGATAGTTATGTTGTACCCTCATGCTTATGTTGATATCATGCTCATGCATTGTAATTGCATCATGTTATTTTATCATGGCTCAGCATGTTTGCATTCAAGTTTAACCGGATTAAATTGAACTTGAACAACTATTGGCTGAGTCATGGTGCCACCATATCGAGCTGACCAGTGCAGCCACACTTGCCTTATGGGGTGTCCTAACTGGGTCTATTGTTGTGCCTCTCGCCGGTGCCTCCAACGAGGGAAGGTTATGAGCGGGCGCTACCCTGATCAGGTAGGATGGTATAAGCCTTGTGAGCCCGAGTTTGGTTATTTGCACATGTCCCCGTTTGGGACCATTTTTCCACGACGGTGGTCCTTGGTGTCTGGGGTAGACACGGGGGCACTGATGACTTAGAGTGAGTCGGGGTGGCCGGAAGAGTGTCATGGCAGTAGGACGGTTTTGTCAGAACGCTATTGGTCCACCCGAATGGGAGCGAGAGGCCATAGGTTCCGTGGTGTGGGTACAGTGTGCTACCTCTGCAGAGTGTGTGTGTTTAATCTATCGATAGCCGTGCCCGCGGATAAGGGCCCAGTTCATGCCGGTCACACTATGAGTCAACAGTAATAATAACAATGTGCTTAATAACAACCCCGGTTCGATGATGAGATAAGTTGGTTATGTGATCTATGAATGATCACCGTGGTATCGAGGATACCGAGTTGTTGGATATTCGTGTAATGTTCGAGGCTGGTAAGTGATGCATATGATGGTTACGAGGTAACCCGAGCATAATAAGTTGGTACACGATAATGTTATCATGTTGCATGATAGTGTCCTCATGTTTATATGTTCATTCCATGTTCATTTTGTTCTAGCAGTATTATGTTCATGTTGTTCATGCAATGTTATCCTGATGATCTCATGATAATTCCTGCTTAACTTGTAATTGCCATGCTGTTGTTTGTCTTGAATGCTTCTGGTTATTGTGAGCTTGCAAGTACATTCAATGTACTGACCTGGCGTGTCATGCCAGTTTGCAGGTCGTGCCTTGATTGCTTGCTTGTTTGTTGTGGTTCCTGTGTGTGCGAGCTAGGATAAACATTCCAGCCAGAGTCCCTGCGGATTGGAGTCCATCATCGCCGTTTGTTGTTCCGCTGCTAGTAGTTGTTCCGCTGCCTCAATTTGGCATGTTGCTTGCATAGAGCAACTGAGGATGGCATAGTGTCGCCATGCCGGTGGTATTCACTATAATATCGAAGACCTTGTATTCATATTCGTGTAATAATAGAAAGCTGGTTTGTTCTACGCTAAGCAGTGCCGTATTCCAGAAGACTTCACTTCGATCTCTGGGCTGGAATACGGGGCGTTCCGATTTCTCTAAGCCGGGGTGCCACAGGCTTGGTATTAGAGCAGGTCTGGCTGTAGAGCGTCCTAGTCCGCTGGAATGTTAGAAAATGGTAGTATAGGGTCTGGTTGTTGCCCTTGCTTGCTGCATTTGGGTGTTGCATTTGTTTGCTGCATATAGTCTTATTTCGGTTACCATTAACTCTTGTTTCATGCATAGATGGCGATCAACTTCCTTGAGTTCAGTGTCCTCCCCAGAGCTCCCGGTGCTATTCCCTGCACCTCTCAGCTTTTCCGTTCTCCTTGGCGATATGTGGCGTAACATTTATCCTCTCGAAGATCCACCTCATTATAAAGTGTTCCAGTCTCCTGCCGGAAGAAGAATCCTGGAGTATGTTGCTCATGTCCATCTGTTAGCCCCAATTCCTGTTGGTAAGCGCACCTACAGTTTCCACGGTGGTTACAGCGCTACCCCCGAGCGTGCCGTCTAGCTTACCGCCATGGCAGCAATCACGGGTCTTCGTCAAGAGAGCATGGTGCAAGAGAACCGTGCTTATCGATATTATCCCACCATCATCGAGAATCCCGGGCGGATCCAGTTTCCGTCTGTCGACCCTCAAAATGACCCGGCTATCCTCGCCATGTCTCCTTACATGATAGCCGAGTGTCTTCTTATTTCTGAGTTAGTCCGAGATGCCATTCAAGCCAGGAGATTACTTGGTGTTGCTTTACCTCAGTCTCCGCCAGTTTCTCCAACCTCTCCGCCTCGTGCCTCTGGAGTTTCGAAGTCAGCAAATCCACTCGCTACTCCCTTAGCTTCCTCGTCAGTTCGCGAGCGTTTGCTCAAGCAAAGAATGTAATCCTTCGTGTAGTACTTGTGCATCTGCTGTAGTATCATGCTTGTGTGTGCCTGTGTGGAGCAGCTTTGTAGCTTGGTTGCTGGGTGCTTTGTTGCAATAAATCGTTTTCTCGTGCGTCTTTGTTTTGAATCCTCAGTGTTACCCCCTTATGGAAATTACTCCTCGACCAACACTAGATCAGCAGAAGCCATGAGCAGTACAGATATACACCAAGGAATTCAGTAAAAGCAATGAGGTTTTTTAGCTGATATCATTGTATTGCAGACATCCGGTTTGAATACAAGTATATTCTGCTCAGACTTGCAACAATGAGTACCCGTCAGAAATATACTTTTATCACAGCAATGATTAAATCAACGAGAGAACAAAATTGGATCAACAATGCATTTCAAGTCTATGCACAATGATTGAATCTGCCATAAGTCGAATTTACAACATGGCGACACCCAGAAGTCAGTCCAAATATGAAATGAATTCAACAATGACAGCCAGACAATCCTTGTCATATAAATAATCAGCTCTCGGACTGACAGAAATATATACATATGGCATTCCATTCACCAAGAAAATCAGTCCCGTCCTTCTCCACAATTTATTGGCGAAGTGTACAAAGACAAGGTTCCCAGTCTGCCTCAGTAGAGTATGAATGGATTCCCATGCAAGATAGTCAGTCTTCTCAAATAAAATACTGCAAAAGCTTTTGGCATAAGGTACCAAGTCTTCCCTAGCAATTCTTTAAGGGGGGGAAGCTTATGAGGTAAAGTACCCCATTTTCCTCAATAACATATCCACCGAAGGCTTCGAGCACAAGCCATCCAGTTTTCCTCAGCATGATACCCCGGTGGTTGTCAAACGCAAGCTGCCCGATATTCTTCAGTACGACAGTAGTACAAGGCTTTAAACAATGAATTGACAGCATATGACAGTGGTTTCCAAGTGGCAGATCTGCAACAGTTTGGTCTGAAACAAAAATCAGTCAGAACAAAGGTATGCCTCGAGAGTCAGATATTTGTTCATTCAATGAGTATGCTGCCAAGTCCATGCAAGTCTCTCGCATAAGGAAGAATTCACGAAAAGACAACGTTGAGGCAGTAGTCTTGGCAGTGATTATCAAGATTAGCTCCGCAAGGTGATGTTATTAATCTGGACCCTGTCCCTCACAATCAGCAATAATGTTGAGATCTGTATAACCACACGTGAACCGGATAAATACACCAAGACTCAAGACATAAACCTGACCAAGGTATGATTGCCAGAAATTGTACATGACATTATTCAGGGCTGCAAAAATAATCAAGGATATATATAAAGCCCCGCTCTCTTTCAGTTAAGGATCCAGATAAAGAAAGTAGTAATGAAAGAATAAGACCAACAATACAAATATGCCGGTTATTCTGTGAGCAATGTGGTATGTATGCCCAAGACAGACTTATTCCATATCGAACCCCGTGAAGATACGCCTAAAGGTCTACTCCATTCTAGTAAGGACCTCATGGAAAGGCAACCATCTTGGTCCACAACATGCTCAGAACTATCGGCATTAAATGCTCGAGTCTGTCAAGTCCAAACCCAGGACAACTAAATATATTGACATCAACACCCGCGATGGAGCATCGCACAGACTGTTATTCCCAGGGAGATACCGGCAAAAATGAAAAATCATTGTGAGAACACATACTTTGAGGATTGTTATCTCTCCCATATGGGAAGCAATTAAAGAATAGCCTGTGAAAGGGATTCTTTGCCACGGTCACCGCCCGTCAAGTCTGCAAATGTTATCATCAGGAGATGGTGCAATTTTTTTATCAACACGGCAAGCGATAGTCAAACTTTTGGTACAACTTGGATACTCAAGACTGTGAAACCAGTCAAGATAAGTCAGAAACTCCTGCAAGATGTCAGAATCAATTAACAAAACATGTATGATCCACCTCACTATTTTGAACCCAGAAAGGCATGCATATATATATTCAAGGAACTCGATGCCTGGATAAAATAAATTATTCGTTCCACGGGAAGATGTGTTCCCCAACCTCATGGAATATTCTCGGTACTCGATACAAGAATAACATCTCCAGCAAGGATAAAAAATCGAGAAGGACACGTATGTCAGAAGATCTTTCGGACCCTAGCCCAGCCAACGAATATGAAAGAAAAAGGTTGAGTCAAGATGAACAAGAATGCATGAGGCAAGTCTTGTCCATATGTCAGACACGGTGAAGCAAACCACCCAGATCAAGACAGTCAGTCAGATCCAATTCAGTGAAAATATTATATGAGAATAAATAAAAGAAACCCGAGTTGGAAACAGTTCCTTCAAGTCAGAAAAATTATTTAACCCTGAGCAAACCAAATCTCGAGGAGGAGATTTCTTTAAGGGGGGGAGGTTTGTAACAGCCTGGATTTCTGCCCTTTTCTTTTTCCTTTGATTTTCTTGGATTTCCTGAATTGATTTGCTTTTTCGTGGCTATGTGGTTCTGAAACTTGGGAAGATCATGTCTTCCTAGGTTTATAGTGGCTTGTCATCCTCATCATCATCCTGAAACCCTGTCATTTTCATCCTTGGCCTAACCCAATATTCTTTTTATTGGGAATATTCCTTTCTTGATAAAAGAATAACCCTTTAAAACCCTAGGTTGTGAAGCAACCTATATTCCTGTCACTCCTAAAATTCCCAAATAATTCTCATAAATTGTTTGGGTCATATCCTGATCAAATATGGCAAAACTTTTCATTGCCATGATAAAAAATAATCCTCAAATAATCCATTTCCTATTCTGCCCTAAATGGCACATTATGAAGCAAGTGCTATTTTCCTTTTCACAAATGACCTCAAACTCCTTGGACATATTTTCATGTCCATATAATTGCCACATGCCAAAATGCAACCTCATTTGCCTAGTAATTATTTAATTATGGATTTTCCAAAGTTTCTGTCCGGAAAAAAGATTTGTGAAGGAGCTGCAAACTAGCCATATCCAAATGAGTTGACATTTTGCATGATCCTTCATATCATCATATCATAGTCCTCCACCCAAGTTGAGCTCATGTCATGCCTCCAGGTGAGTTCAGCTTCAATTCTTAGCTTTTGCCCAAAATTTCAGTTTGTGAAACAAGTATATTTTATCTTGCTCCATTATGGCTGCAAATTTCTCTAGGCCTTCTAGTATTCATACAACCGCCCTCCACCAAGATGTGGCTCAATCCCTTTGGTCATTTGCCCTGTGTAAATTTTCTAAGTTTCTGGTCAAAATAAATCTTTCTGAAGCAAGTGCTATTTTGGTTCATCCAACTGGCATGAAACTCCTTGAGCATCTTTATATCTTCAAATAATTGGGCCATGCCCAAATTCAGCTCAATACAACTTGATATGTGAGTGCTACTTCATGTTTTGTATTTCTGTCGGGCCTGGTGGTTTCTACAGCAACCCCTAGCTAAACTCCTCTTCTTGAGCTTAAACTCTGTCATCTTAGTCACCTTAGAGTGTGATCATTGCCGGACAAAATATTTACCACATTACCAAGCTAGAGTAACCATAGCAAGTTACAAACACCTTCATGTTGATTTGCTTTGGAGCTAAGTGCAAATCTCTTCTTTGCCCCTAGACCGATTTATTTCCTCATTTTGACTAAGGGCACGATAGTCTATCTACTGGACATGGTCGGCCCGGCCAGAACGCGCCATTTTCACCAGTGCCCATGGTGATCACGCTGGCGTCACGCACATTGCGTGCTCTGGCGGGTTCTTGCCCCTGTGCTCGTGTCCTTCCTCCTCGTCTTGATGTCCAACTATGTCCTTGAGCTTCCCCGTGATCGAATGCACCTCACTACATCGATGGCTCGTCGTGGTTCGCCATAAATGAGCCGATAGCTCCATGCCCGTGTCGTGTCCCGCCACTGTCCACCATTAGAGCCATGTAGGAGCTCGCTTGTGATGCTCGAGAGGCTTCCCCTCAGCTATATAAGCATGCCCGAGGTCCTCCCGCATATCCCAAGCCCCTCCCACGCCTCATTTGCCCTCTGGAGTCGCCCAATCTCGCCGGAGTTTGCCTCTGTCCGCCATGGCCACCGCGGTTCCTCCTTGGTCCCGGCAAGCCTAGTCCATCTCCTCTACTCCCGATCTGTCCACGAGCTTCCCCTCATCACCGCGGTTCGTCCCACCACCTTGCCCCTCGCCGGAGAGCCCTATGGCCGCGTGTTCCCCGTCCGGCTGCCACCCCACCCTTTCGGTCTCCCCGTCTCGCCATCCCGACCTTCTCCCTCCCTCTAGTCGCCACCAAGAGCTTCCTCACCCTCCAGCGACTCTCCCCACGCCCTTCTCCTGCCGCAGGAGCCACCAGGGCCATCGTCCCCGCGTGCAACAGCCACCGCCCGCCCCTCTGTTCCCCTCGAAGCTCCACTTCTTCTCGTCCTCCCCGAAGCCTGCTAACCCTCTGGATGGACGCGAGAGACCTGGCCGTAGCCGCTGGTGCCTTCGCCGTCGCCTAAGGTGGCTGAAGTCGCCCACCACGTCGCCGGCAGCGCCCCTGGTCGGGCCCTCCTCTGCTTCCGTCGGGGCAGGGAGAAGGAGGAAGAAGACGAGGCCAGGCGGGCCCCGCCTCTTCCTCGGCCCCACCGGTCAGCCTCCGGGCGTTGACCTCGGCTGCCAGCATGGATAAGTGACGGGCCCCACCCGCATGGGACCCGCCTGTCAGCCTCGCACCCCGCCGACCCCACTTTGACCAACCCTGTCCCCGTCTCTACCATGTGGACAAGTGGACATGTATTCTGGTGAGTATGTTTTCAACTTCTGAAAGCGTATTTCCTTATATGCGTTTCTGCGTTATCCACTCAGGGACCCGTTGGTGATAAATATTTTTACAGAAAAGTCCCTGATCTTCTACACCTCATAACTCCACAACCGTAACTCCGATCGAGGTGAAACCAACGCTCACTTCTTCGTCTCATCGAGCTCTTTTTGTTGGTACCATTTTCATAAAGTGTCCACACTATGAAAATGACCATATTTCCCTTGCCTCAAATCAGCCCCTCCGAGAGAGAACTGTTCGGCGTTTCGTTCTGCGGCTTCACCGCACTTCTTCCCGGAGTCTCCGTCACCCCCAGGCAAGCCACAATACCCACTTGCATGATAGTCATGCAATAGCCACGGTTTTCAACTTGAATATTTAATAAATGTTTGCTTGTTTAAAACATGGTTATCGTTGTTCCGGTGCTACTTAGAGTTTCATGTTCACTCTCATGTTATGTTGCCTTGCACCTGGTTATCTTGTACTAGTTGCTAGTATTCCTTTCATATGCTTATGCTTGCTAGTAGTACGTATTGATGTTAGTGATGGTCTTCGGTGCATGACTATCGTCTGTTCCGAGTGCCGTCATATGCATGTTCCATTGCATTCAGTTGGTTAAATGCTTTCATGGTAGCATTGTTGATAAGTTCTTGCATGATGTTTATTGTTGATGCTAGTGGTCATGCTAGGTTTCTATGAGTAATGTTGTACTTGTGATATTCATGCATGTCATTACGCCATGCTCAGTTGGATATGGTTCATTGTTGATATGGTCGATAGTTATGTTGTACCCTCATGCTTATGTTGATATCATGCTCATGCATTGTAATTGCATCATGTTATTTTATCATGGCTCGGCATGTTTGCATTCAAGTTTAACCGGGTTAAATTGAACTTGAAAAACTGTTGCCTAAGTCATGGTGCCACCATATCGAGCTGACGAGTGCAGCCACACTTGCCTTATGGGGGGTCCTAACTGGGTCTATTGTTGTGCCTCTCGCCGGTGCCTCCAACGAGGGAAGGTTATGCGCGGGCGCTACCCTGATCAGGTAGGACGGCATAAGCCTTGTGAGCCCGAGTTTGGTTATGTGCACATGTCCCCATTTGGGACCATTTTGCCACGACGGTGGTCGTTGGTGTCTGGGGTAGACACGGGGCCACCCATGACTCAGAGTGAGTCGGAGTAGCCTGGAGAGTGTCATGGCAATAGGATGGTTTTGTCGGAATGTCGTTGGTCCACCCGAATGGGATCGAGAGGCCATGGGTTCCGTGGTGTGGGTATAGTGTGCTACCTCTGCAGAGTGTGTGTGTTTAATCTATCGATATAGTGCCCGCGGATAAGGGCCCAGTTCGTGTCGGTCACACTATGAGTCAACAGTAGTAATAACAATGTGCTTAATAACAACCCCGGTTCGATGATGAGATAAGTTGGTTATGTGATCCGTGAATAATCACTGTGGTATCGAGGATACCGAGTTGTTGGATATTCGTGTAATGTCCGAGGCTGGTAAGTGATGCATATGATGGTTACGAGGTAACCCGAGCAGAATAAGTTGGTACAGGATAATGTTATCATATTGCATGATAGTGTCCTCATGTTTATATGTTCATGCCATGTTCTTAATGTTCTAGCAGTATTATGTTCATGTTGTTCATGCAATGTTATACTGATGATCTCATGATAATTCCTGCTTAACCTATAATTGCCATGCTGTTGTTTTCCTTGAATGCTTCTGGTTATTATGAGCTTGCAAGTACATTCAATATACTGACCTGGCATGTCATGCCAGTTTGCAGGTCGTGCCTGGATTTCTTGCTTGTTTGCTATAGTTCCTATGTGCGCGAGCTAGGATAAACGTTCCAGCCAGAGTCCCCGCGGATTGGAGTCCATCATCGCCGTTCGTTGTTCCGCTGCCAGTAGTTGTTCCGCTGCCTCAATTTGTTATGTTGCTTGCATAGAGCAACTGAGGATGGCATAGTTTCGCCATGCCGATGGTATTCACTGCAATATCAGAGACCTTGTATTCGTATTCATGTAATAATAGAAAGCTGGTTTGTTCTATGCTAAGCAGTGTCGTATTCCAGAAGACTTCACTTTGATCTCTGGGCTGGAATACGGGGCATTCCTGTTTCTCTGAGCCGGGTGCCACAGGCTTGGTATTAGAGCAGGTCTGGCTGTAGAGCGTCCTAGTCCACTGGAACGTTAGAAAACGGTAGTATAGGGTCTGGTTATTGCCCTTGCTTGCTGCATTTGCGTGTTGCATTTGTTTGCTGCATATTGTCTTATTTCGGTTACCATTAACTCCTTTCATGCGTAGATGGCGATCAAGTTCCTTGAGTTCAGCGCCGAGCAGTTTTTCG